>NW_009953649.1:868632-909865 GCF_000747805.2 Chaetura pelagica
GGCAGAGAGAGCGAGCAGAGACCAGCAGAGAGCAGATCCTACTCTCTTCTTATGGATCAGAGACCATTGTTCCAGAAAGCACCACGGTCTGAATTAGCCAATCACCATTGGCCAGGTACATATTCTGTTAGAGGCAGTTTTTAACCTATTGTCTATTTTTTCTGCCACTTATTATGACCCTTGTGCTGCTTCTTTGCTATGCACTTATCTGGTAGGGCAAGAGGCCTGCTCATTCTGTTCTTGAGTGAATCAGTGAAAAGGCGTCACTCCTGTTTTGCTGACTTGAAAGGCATTTGTTATTTAGTCTTATATAGAGGGGAAGAAGAGGGACTGTTCCCCACAGCAGGCCAAGATGCTGTTGGCCTTCCTGGCCACCTGGGCACGCTGCTGACTCTGGCTCATGTTAAGTCCACTGTCAACCATCACCCTCAGGTCCTTCTCCACCATGGAGCTTTCCAACCACTCATCCCCAAGCCTGTACCTTTGCATGGGGTTGTTGTGACCGAAGTGCAGGACCCAGCACTTGGTCTTGTTAAACCTCATACAACTGGCCTTGGCTCATTGGTCCAGTCTGTCCAGGTCTTTCTGCAGAGCCTTCCTACCCTCAAGCAAGTCGACACTTCCTCCCAGCTTAGTGTTGTCTGCTAACTTACTTGTCTGCAAACTTACTTAGGAAGCACTCAATCTCCTCATCTAGGTCTATTAATAAAGATATTGAACAGGCCTGGACCCAAAACTGAGCCCTGGGGGACACCACTGGTAACCAGCCACCAGCTGGATCCAACCCCATTCACTATAACTCTCTGGGCTCAGCCAGCCAGCCAGTTTTTAACGCAGCAGAGAGTGTACCTATCTGTGCCATGTGCCATCAGTTTCTCCAGGAGAATGCTGTGGGAGACTGTGTTGAAGGCCTTCCCAAAGTCCAATAGACAACATCTACAGCTCGTCCCTCATCCACCAGCCGGGTCACCTGATCACAGAAGGAGATCAGCTTGGTCAAGCAGGACCTGCCTTTCCTGGCCCCATGCTGGCTGGGCCTGATCCCATGTCTGTCCTGCGCTTGCCATGTAAGCACACTCAAGATGAGGCTCTCCATTATTTTCCCTGGTCCTAAGGTCAGACTGACTGGCCTGTAGTTCCCAGGATCTTCCTTCATACTCTTTTTGTAGATGGCCATCACACTGGCAAGCCTCCAGTCATCTGGGACATCCCCTGTTATCCAGTACTGTTGGTATATGATAGAGAAGGGCTTGGCGATTTCTTCTGTCAGCTCTCTCAGTATTCTTGGGTGAATCCCATCTGGCCCCATAGACTTTTGAGTGTCTAGGTGCTGCAACAGCTCTCTGACTGCATCCTTATGGATTATGGGGGGGTTGTTCTGCTCCCCAGTCTTACGTTCCTTCTCAGGAGGTTGAACACCCTGACAGCAGCTGGTCTGATGAATAAAGATGAAGGTGAAGAAGGCATTAAGTATTTCAGCCTCTTCTTCATCCTTGGTTGCCATGTTCCCCCTCTCATCCAATACGGGATGGATATTCTCCTTGGTTCTCTTTTTTGCTGTTAATGTATTTGTAAATTATTTTTTTTTATTGTCCTTGATGGTAGTGGCCAGGTTGACCTCAAAATGTGTTGTCCACACAAAGTTGTTTTCAAATTCCCTCCTGATTAAATGCTTAGTTTATAAAAAGTTTACACTGGAAGAAGTGGAGTAATGTTTGAACCTTATCCCTTATTTGTGGTCAGAGGGAACAGCTATTAGCATGTGTATTTTCAGAATTAAAAGGGATCTAGTATTTAATGCATGAACCAGCAATGTACATTTGTGAACTTGTGTAGTCAACACATCCCAACAAATCAGTTACTCTAAGGTAAGTAACTATTTTTCCAGATAAAATAAATCATGTTGTGACTAATAATCTTACATGAAAACTACTTCACTAAGTATGATACAGATACATTAACCTGATAATATTTGAAGCACATCTTCTATTCTTCAAGTGTGGCTCTTTTATTACTCTCTCTGCACTTTCTACTGTTTAATTTTGTTTGCTGCTTTGTTGTTTTTTTGTTGTGGTTCAGTTTGTTTTTTGTTTTCCTCTTTCTCCTTCTTGTTTTCCCATTTGTTTCTTATTGCTAGGAATGTCAAGCAATCCCCACTTTTGTCGTTTCTTTTATGAAATTTAAGGTAAGGGTACTGTGCTCCAGAGAAATGCTTAAATTGGACCTTTTGTGCGTACCTGTTTTTATCTGCACTTATTTTACTTTAGATGTTTGAATGGTTTTATGTACATTGGTTTGCAAGTCTTACATTGATCTTTCCAAAAAAGCAAATAGATTAATTTAGTGTGTTTAAGTCTATTTTCTTACCTGAGCTGGTAATTCTTAATTTTGCAAATAATTTAACAGAAATTGTACAGAAAAACAAGTCAACTTTCCTATAATAAATCACAGACTATGCTTTTGGTTTCCTTAAGTATACATATAAACATGAAAAAATATGATCTAGATTGGTGTTTCTGCTCATCTAATCTCATTTTAGATGGCTGCTTTTGTATGTATTTAGGTTTATAGAGTAGATGTTAGATTGTATTTGTGATTGTGTAAGTGATGCATGTGGACTGTGGGTTGGAAGTAGAGACCATTCATATGTAATTGCATGAGAAGTGCTGCTCCTTTTTTCAGATAAATTAAGAATATTTTTTTTTAATATATTTTTTAAATCATCTTGGATATTTACTTATAATTTTTTTAGTATTAACTAAGAGAAGTTCAGAAATCTAACATGGAGTATTTGAAAAGAACATTCAGAAGTGAAACCAGAAGACTACAAAAGTTACTATATTATGAAAGAAACAGGTGTCAGTGCAGTCAGTCAATAGTGTTTATAGTTTGGTCTGATCTATTTAATTACCTAAATTCCACACTAATGTGTGTGTGTTTTTTAATATATAAAGCCAGCCAGCCAGTTTTTAACGCAGCAGAGAGTGTACCTATCTGTGCCATGTGCCATCAGTTTCTCCAGGAGAATGCTGTGGGAGACTGTGTTGAAGGCCTTCCCAAAGTCCAATAGACAACATCTACAGCTCGTCCCTCATCCACCAGCCGGGTCACCTGATCACAGAAGGAGATCAGCTTGGTCAAGCAGGACCTGCCTTTCCTGGCCCCATGCTGGCTGGGCCTGATCCCATGTCTGTCCTGCGCTTGCCATGTAAGCACACTCAAGATGAGGCTCTCCATTATTTTCCCTGGTCCTAAGGTCAGATGACTGGCCTGTAGTTCCCAGGATCTTCCTTCATACTCTTTTTGTAGATGGCCATCACACTGGCAAGCCTCCAGTCATCTGGGACATCCCTTGTTATCCAGTACTGTTGGTATATGATAGAGAAGGGCTTGGCGATTTCTTCTGTCAGCTCTCTCAGTATTCTTGGGTGAATCCCATCTGGCCCCATAGACTTTTGAGTGTCTAGGTGCTGCAACAGCTCTCTGACTGCATCCTTATGGATTATGGGGGGGTTGTTCTGCTCCCCGGTCTTACGTTCCTTCTCAGGAGGTTGAACACCCTGACAGCAGCTGGTCTGATGAATAAAGATGAAGGTGAAGAAGGCATTAAGTATTTCAGCCTCTTCTTCATCCTTGGTTGCCATGTTCCCCCTCTCATCCAATACGGGATGGATATTCTCCTTGGTTCTCTTTTTTGCTGTTAATGTATTTGTAAATTATTTTTTTTTATTGTCCTTGATGGTAGTGGCCAGGTTGACCTCAAAATGTGTTGTCCACACAAAGTTGTTTTCAAATTCCCTCCTGATTAAATGCTTAGTTTATAAAAAGTTTACACTGGAAGAAGTGGAGTAATGTTTGAACCTTATCCCTTATTTGTGGTCAGAGGGAACAGCTATTAGCATGTGTATTTTCAGAATTAAAAGGGATCTAGTATTTAATGCATGAACCAGCAATGTACATTTGTGAACTTGTGTAGTCAACACATCCCAACAAATCAGTTACTCTAAGGTAAGTAACTATTTTTCCAGATAAAATAAATCATGTTGTGACTAATAATCTTACATGAAAACTACTTCACTAAGTATGATACAGATACATTAACCTGATAATATTTGAAGCACATCTTCTATTCTTCAAGTGTGGCTCTTTTATTACTCTCTCTGCACTTTCTACTGTTTAATTTTGTTTGCTACTTTGTTGTTTTTTTGTTGTGGTTCAGTTTGTTTTTTGTTTTCCTCTTTCTCCTTCTTGTTTTCCCATTTGTTTCTTATTGCTAGGAATGTCAAGCAATCCCCACTTTTGTCGTTTCTTTTATGAAATTTAAGGTAAGGGTACTGTGCTCCAGAGAAATGCTTAAATTGGACCTTTTGTGCGTACCTGTTTTTATCTGCACTTATTTTACTTTAGATGTTTGAATGGTTTTATGTACATTGGTTTGCAAGTCTTACATTGATCTTTCCAAAAAAGCAAATAGATTAATTTAGTGTGTTTAAGTCTATTTTCTTACCTGAGCTGGTAATTCTTAATTTTGCAAATAATTTAACAGAAATTGTACAGAAAAACAAGTCAACTTTCCTATAATAAATCACAGACTATGCTTTTGGTTTCCTTAAGTATACATATAAACATGAAAAAATATGATCTAGATTGGTGTTTCTGCTCATCTAATCTCATTTTAGATGGCTGCTTTTG
Source organism: Chaetura pelagica (assembly GCF_000747805.2). Taxonomy (NCBI): domain Eukaryota; kingdom Metazoa; phylum Chordata; class Aves; order Apodiformes; family Apodidae; genus Chaetura; species Chaetura pelagica. The sequence continues at coordinate 873,325 of NW_009953649.1, forward strand.
TATGTATTTAGGTTTATAGAGTAGATGTTAGATTGTATTTGTGATTGTGTAAGTGATGCATGTGGACTGTGGGTTGGAAGTAGAGACCATTCATATGTAATTGCATGAGAAGTGCTGCTCCTTTTTTCAGATAAATTAAGAATATTTTTTTTTAATATATTTTTTAAATCATCTTGGATATTTACTTATAATTTTTTTAGTATTAACTAAGAGAAGTTCAGAAATCTAACATGGAGTATTTGAAAAGAACATTCAGAAGTGAAACCAGAAGACTACAAAAGTTACTATATTATGAAAGAAACAGGTGTCAGTGCAGTCAGTCAATAGTGTTTATAGTTTGGTCTGATCTATTTAATTACCTAAATTCCACACTAATGTGTGTGTGTTTTTTAATATATAAGCAATAGACTATTTTCAAGTTAGTATAATCAACAGTTCATCTCATATTACATATATATAACTAGTGATATGTGTTGAAGTGAAGATTAATACTGACAGCAGAATTATTCCTATCTTCTTGGTCAATTTAACTAAGTTTGGGCAACTTTAGTGGGACTTTTTTGTACAAGCTTAACCTACACAGCCCTGATGCATTGCTGCTTAATTTAGTGACTATTTGAAGTGTTAAAAGCTCTGAAAATGTCTTTACCTTGGTATAAATTAAACTACAGAGGAAGCATATTACTTCAAAGAAATCCTTCTGATGTAAAGTATTTTCTTGTGCTCGATGAGCAAGTAATTAAGAAGATAATCCTGTCACCTCCAACATCTTTATGCCAGCAGAGGTCCCTGATGTAAGAGGAATTTCCTGAGCAGCAGCTGCAAAAATAACTTCCTGAGCTCTTCCAGTGATTTGCTGTCTGCTTTTGCAGACAGACTTTAATAGCTCAACCCTGAAGATGATGCTTGGCTCAGCCTTTGCCAAGCATCTGTGATACTGATGTCAGTGAACATGTTTCAGTAACACGTATACATCCAGTAACACCTATATAAGCCAGAGTTTTCAAAAGAAAGAGCATAATTGATTTAATTGATGTATAAACATTTTTTAAAGGACTTGATTTTCTCAGCACATAGGCAATACAATAGTTCAACATTCCTGAAAACCAGGTTACTTAATTATATTTTACATTTAAAAGTTCATATTTGAAAATTCTATCCTGCCTGTGTCTGAGAATTTAAACAGTTCTGCTGATGTATAGTTGCATACTGAGAAGCCAACAAAGTACCAGTACATTTCTCATGTGACACAGATGTGTATTTTTAGCTCTTCCAAAACCAAAGTATTCTGTATTATGTAATTTTCAAATTAACTCTGGCAAATCAGTTAATAAAGTAATGGTTTGCCTTTGAGTCTAGGCTAAAAACTTTCTTCATAAATTTAAATTGTGCCCCCTCATCGTATCAGAATTTGGAAACACTTTTATCTATCTACCTTCTTTGATCTTCTTTGGCATTGAGTGTTCCAGTTCTGTTCATTTCTGCAAATCAGTCAATATTCATAGAATGGTGTCAGGATAAAGTAATACTTCTAAATGCTGTTTGGAAGTCACATGATAATAAGTCATTCTGGCTTAGATAAATTTAAAGAAATGTTATCAAAGATCAATGATCCTCATACTGGAGAAGGCACAAATAGTTATAAATATCCTAGATAACTTATTTGGCTATGCTGTAATTTGTATACTACTTCAAATGTGCAGGCATTAGAAAGTTTACATATCTGTAAGAATATGCTTTTGATTTTTTTCTTATCTTTTTTTTCTGAGAGTAAGAACCACTAGTAGGTAACCAAATTCTTGCTTAAAAATGATAGCTCATTAAACCTGGAGGCTGTCAGTGGTGGGTGCCCTGGTGTTTAAGAAAGTGAAACTTTTATGTCAGTTACCTAAACAGAGACTTTAAAATGCCTTTGTATAAACCAAGGACCACATAGGTGTGTTTGCAAGTGATAAGTGATGTGCTGAACTGGAAACCTGTGGAAATGCATGAATAAATAAATAGAATGCTTACCAGCATTAGGTTAGGTGGTTATTGAGGCACCTACATCTTCTGCAATTAAACAAATTAAAAAGAACAACAACAACAAAAAAAAACAACACAAAGAACAACAGTCTAAATTGTGTAGATAAGTAAATAAGTAACAGAATACTCAATACCACTTGTTAACTTTATCTTTTCACTTAATGTCAGAGAAAGGGTCTGTGATTTAAGAGAGGTGTGGCTGTTCCTGTATCATTTATCTTCAAATACTGAAGAGGTGTTCTTGATCCCAGTGGTATTCTATTTAAAAAATATTTTATTTGACCCAGTTTTAGCTATTATTAATTGTGTAAGCTATGCTAACATGAATCTTGCAAAATACTTAGTTTGCTCACATTGCTGTATGAATAGTTGCAGCCACAGAGATGCTCTTGTAAAGTCTTACCTTAACAAGGTGCTTCTCAGCAACAATAATGTGAACCATTGAGGAATAAAAGCCAGTTTTACAAAACTGAATTTATAGTGTGAACTAAAAGTAATACACAATATTCTGGCACACTTATTCCCTTCCTGACTTCAATCATATCTTATTTAAAGTTTCAGCTAGTAGGATTGTTATGGGACTTTGAATCCATTAAGATGCATAGTTTAGTTTTGCCTTTATAGAACTGACAGCTAAATACTAATAGAGAGCCCAGGAGCCTCTTTAAAGTTGTAACTTCTAATGAATGAGTGCATTTAATACTAAAAATCTTTTATTTTTTTTTTCTGGCTGAATGAGTTAATTTTCTCTATATTCTTCTACTAAGAGGGCAGTACTCCTCACTTTGCTGTTTACCTTAAAGATTCCCGATGTTATTTTTACACACACAAAGCCAACTGTCAGACCAGAAGAGTAGGAATTTTATTCTCCTCTATATATAAATGGTTTGAAAAGTTGGAAGCAATACTTCTGGCTTCTTGGGATACTATCTGCAGTCGAGGAAATGCCAGCATTACAAATTAAAGAATCTCAGAATCGTTTGGGATGGAAAAGACCTTCAAGTTCATCAAGTTCAACCATAACCTAACTCGACCAAGTCCGGTGTTTAAACCATGCTCCTAAGCACCACATCTTTTAAACACTTCCAGAGATGCTGATTCAACCATCTTGCTGGGCAGCCTATTCTGGTGTTGTATTACCCTGTCAGTGAAGAATTTTCTTCTAATATCTAGTCTAAACCTCCCCTGGTGCAGCTTGAGCCCTTTTTTACTTCTTTATCAACCATCTTGATGAGGAGATAGAATGCACCCTCAGAAAGTTTTCAGATGACACCAATTTGGGAGGAAGTGTTGATCTGCCTGAGGGTAGGGAGGCTCTACAGAGAGACTTGGACAGGCTAAATTGATGGGCCAAAGTCAATTGTATGAGGTTCAACAAAGCCAAGTGCTGGGTCCTGCACTTGAGCCACAACAACCCCATGAAATGCTACAGACTTGGAGAAGAGTGTCTGGAAAGCTGTCCAGCAGAAAGGGACCTGGGGTTCTGATTGATAGGTGACTGAATATGAGCCAGCAGTGTGCCCAGATGGCCACGAAAGCCAATGGCATCCTGGCCTGTATTAGAAATAGTGTGGCCATCAGGACCAGGGAGGTGATCGTCCCTCTGTACTTGGCATTAGTGAGGCCACAACTCGAATACTGTGTCCAGTTTTGGGCACCTCAACAGAGGAAGACACTGAGGTTCTGGAGTGTGTCCGAAGAAGAGCAACAAAGCTGGTGAAGGGCCTTGAGAACAAGTCTTTTGAGTAGTGGCTACAGGAACTGGGGCTATTTAGTATAAAGAAAAGGAGGCTGAGGGAAGACTTCATTGCCCTCTCCAACTACCTGAGAGGAAGGACTTTGTAAAGAGGTAGGGGCTGGTCTCTTCTCACCAGCAACTGGTGATAGAACAAGAAGGAACGGTCTCAAGCTGCACCAGGAGAGGTTTAGACTAGACATTAGGAGGAACTTTTTCACTGAAAGCATGGTCAGACATTGAAACATGCTGCCCAGCAAGGTGGTTGAGTCACCATCCCTGGATATGTTTAAAAGTTCACTAGATGTGGCACTTGGGAATATGGCTTAGTGCTGGATTGGTAGAGTATGGCTGATGGTTGGACTCAATGATCTTGGAGGTCTTTTCCAACCTTGGTGATTCCATTATTTGCTCTTGTCTTGGAGCTGGGAAATTTCATATGTATCATATACTGTTTCTCAGATACCAGCTTTTGGTGAGAGTCAGAAGACAGGAGCATGAGCTCTAGTGAACTTTGTTCCAACACAGCTGCTCTAATATCATGTTAACCTTACTGCAACTAACCAGCTAAGAATTTACCTAGTGAGCTAACATACATAGCAGCTGTGTTATTTGCAGAATCTGTTGTGCAAATTCTGTCCAACCAACTGCTGCTGTTTTGAGTGGAAGATCAGTAAGAGAATTAGGAGGGTTTCTTTCCCATCTGAGGATCCTGTCCTTTCCTACACTGAAATGAAGCAACAACTCTATGCTTTTAAAATTCCTAAGGGAAGTTGTATTTTATGCATTTGAGGCAGTTTGCAATGAAAGAACCGTGACTGGCTCCTTTCCCAGGTTAGGATATTTTCTTAAAAGAAAGTACTTTTTTTCTTATAGACAGTGTCTTTTCTTTTTTATCAAGTGGTCTTGTTTTTCTTCTCTCATATAGTGCTTGAAAATTAATCATTCATTTTAGGTGATTAACTCATACAATGTGGTGTTGCATTTGTTTGCCACAATAAATCTGTTTCTGACAAATTTTACAGTAATATGGATTCTTTGGTTTGAAAGAGTAGCTTCTGATTAACAGCCAGCACATATGGTTCATTGGTTGGAAATCTGGGATGGAAACTTATATTCTACTTGGTTAGCTGCTTACACAGTGCACAAAAACCCCCTTCTGTTACCTGCTAACCTTCTCATATAAAATGCTCACAGACCTGAGATTTCCTGTTAGTTGTTTTTTTTTTTCTGGTCACTGCCAGGTAACTGAATTCTGCAGAGAAATCTGCAGTCTTGAAAAGCAAAAGTGCCATGACAGACTGAAGTGTTAAAGCAAAACTGTAAAACAAATATGCTGTTCTTCAATGCCATAAAATGGCATGGAAGGAAAAGAAACTGAATACAAATGGATTTTATTTATTTATTTCTATTTACCTTGTTAAAACATCCTCTATCAAAATACGTTGCCAACTTCTGAACTTGAATCTTGATGTCAAATACCTTTTTTTTTTAAATTGTCCAGCAATAACAAATCAGATAATAAAATTGTAGAAAAAGATGATAAAATCCTCTCCTGGCTCAGTTCAATTAAGTTTTACTGAAAATTGACTGCACATATGTGGAAGGTTGCAATTAGCTTTTGAGGCATATTTAAAGGACTTTGTGTAAATTTAACATCAGATGAGAGCTGCGAGTGATATCTCTGGCACTGAAATGTCCCAAACGGTCATTATTTCACCACTGTAAGACTCATGTCTAGCTGCTGAGCTCTCCTTTTATACTCAGTAAGCGCTTTTCAGTTAGACTGTGTGAAGATAAGTGATGAGAGAATTTGCCCCAGATGTCCCATTGGCTTTCAGTACAACTGATGACCGTGACATGCTAGAGAGCTGTTAATTTCTGGACTATATCTGACACTTCTACTAATAGGCTGCAATGTTTTTCTGTGTGTGGTTGTACTAAATCATAGAAGGAAGACAGACTGATGTTGAGAGAGCTAAAAGTGTGGACAGAACAATTTGAAAGAGACTTAGCCCGAGCACAGGTGGCAGAAACAAGCTTACAAGAGAAATACCAGGTAAGCAGTAGGGATACTTTTGTATGATGAGACATTATAATAATCATTATTTGTGACATGTATTGCAGTATTTTATGCAATGTGAGTATTTGCAAATCAATATTCTGTAATTTAGAGAAATAAGGACACAAACAATCTTACCTTTTATTGGTAGAGGAATTATAATGTCAGCTCCAGCTTTGCTACATACAACAGTGCACAGATGGTTTGCTTAACAGAGAGCTTTTTCAAGCAGTGTGAAGAAGGACTGTCCTAGTTAGAAGTGAGCATGTGTCTGTACACTCGATCCAGATTCTGTATGATAGAGCTCAAATGGGAGGTATGACTGAAGGCTGAAGGAGGTGACAGGTGGAGAGGACAGGGCTTAGAGCTTCATTTTTAACCCCTTTGTCAAAAGTTAATATCTAATTTGGCATATTAATTTTGGCCTAAATTTTCTCTCGGTGATCAGCTGTTCTCTAAAAATAGCTACTATCTGTCCCCAGTAATCTTTAATTCATTTGCTTGTTTATTTGATCAATTACAATTACGTTTCGTATAGAATTTAGACGTCTCATAACTGAAGGGAAATACAGAGCTCTTACCCATATATTCCTGGAGGATTCTCCAGTCTACCAAAATATTTAAGTGCATTTCAGTGTAAATATACAAGTACTGCTTGCTTCTCTTCGGCAAGGATTAGGATTTCTATCAGTACAAAATTGTCGTAGATTGTACTACTCCATAGGTGCTGAAGAATTCCATTCTCTGACTGTACTACATTGATTTGATTTTCTGTTTGTGCAGTCATTTAAGCATTTCAGAGTACAATATGAGGTAAAAAGGAAACAGATTGAACTTGTAACCCAGTCATTAAGGAAAGATGGTAAATTATCACTTGATCAAGCTATGGTGAAGCAGGCATGGGACAGAGTTTCTTCCAGGGTAAGTTGCAAATTGTTATGCTGTGTGAGTTTTATTAAATGAGTGATGAAAATGTAAAATCATTTAGACACTTCTTTCGTATTGATTTTACTAGGCATTAGGAACCTAAAAAAGGACCAAATTTCTAGCACTGTTAAATTATTTTGCATTTCTTTTGACAACATTTACCGTACTATAATCTTTATTACTGCTTGAAGATGGAATATGAACTTTAAGAAAAGCACTGTATTTCAAAGTTTCCTTTTATTTGAAAGTGTGCCAACAGTGATTAGCCAAGTTCAAAACTTGTTGATAAAAAAACCTGCACAATGTCCCTTCCAAATACAGTGATTTAATGTAAATTGTTAGTTATCTGAGAAATTATAATACCACTTTTTAATATAACTTGTAAAAGTTTCTGTGTAGTACTGAATACTTTATCAATTAATGAGGCTTTAATGTTATTTTTTTACCTGATTGAAGTAGTAATAACTTATTAGTAGCATTAGTGATAGTAATTTTGGAATAATTGAATGAAAAATCCCAAGTGGATTATATTGCTTGTCGCAAATAAGAAGTTATTGAATCATTACTGCTTAATGTATATTAATGGAATTTTTTTATGTTATATATTTAACAGAACATATTTTTTTAAATATTCTGGAGTTTTGAAGTAAATTTTATTAGTTTACACTCCCATAACTGGGATTGCCAATAAGACACAGCATTTTACTGCTATATTCTCAGCTCCCCACTCCTTTGTGAGTCCTTTGGATGTTACACTTAGAAAAAATGTTCAAAATAGAGATTAGAAGATTTTGTGCAAGAGCATGACATAAATTACACTGGGTGGAAGAAGGTCTCACATCCCTTGCTATGCCTATTAACTAAGAAAATTCCAGACTTTAGCTTATCAGTTCTAGTTTATATCTGGTCAGTTCAGTACATGGATTTATTGTTCTGGAAGGGAAATCATGAATCAGTAAATCCTTACGGAGACTTTGTTGCTGTGAGATTGCTATTATTTCAGAACTAATGTGGAGCAATATACCTAGGTTTATGTCTCAAACATGCACTGTTATGTGGGGGCTTGGTCTTACAGTATAAAGTCTGACTTTTCTTGAGGTACTTTTTGCTATAATGAAATAAGGAAGGAAGTTCAATTCTCTTTTTTTTTTGTTCCCTAGCTACTTGATTGGCACATACACCTTGATAAATCTCTTCCTGCACCTTTGGGTACCATAGGTGCTTGGCTCTATAGAGCAGAGGCTGCTCTGAGGGAAGAAGTAACTGTTCAGCAAGCTCATGAGGAAACAGCCAATGTCATACACCGGAAGCTTGAACAACATAAGGTAGATCTGCATGCATTCTTTTTGTGAATTTATTCCATAGTTTCCAAAGCTGCAAATAATCCATACTATACAAGGTTATTATTTCCAGTTTCTGTGGGTGATCTCATCATTTAGTGATGACTTGAACTGTGTTATCTGTGTATTTTACAAGCAATATCCAAAATTGCTTCTGAATGCTTCTATCTGAAATATACCAGTTATCATATTTTAATTATTCCACTATTCTAGGATTTCTGTTGGGTAAAATTCCATAGGGAGCACATAAATTGTTGGGTGCATTGAACAATCAATATGAACTTAACAGGTGAAGAAGGAGAGAGAAAGCAAACAGACTGAGTGTGCTGATAGGCACTGCGGAGGATATGCACTAGGGGAAACACAGAATGAAGTTAATTTTCATAGTGTTGTGATGGCAAGTAACATGAGAAGTCTCCTCTGTTGTGCTAAACTGGAAACTTCCTCAGATTACTTTAAATACCTTTGCCAGTATTCTTTGCTGAGTCCAAGATCTCATTTAAAATCAAATATGTGAGGTTTGCTTGTGCATTTATGTAATATATATGAGAAAAATATAGGCAGAAATTATTGATGAGATGATAAAACAAACTGAATCAGTAAATAAGACAGAGAAAGGACGAAGATGGTGTAGACAAAGGATGCACTTGTGGCAGTGCAGTTGTATTTTATATTGCTTTTTTCCTCGATCACTACTTCTGATACTTATGAGACTACTTGACTGTAGTTACATTATTTTTTTGTGTTTGGGCTGCCGATGGGGTATTTTATGAAAAAGTAATGCTACATAATTAAAAGCTGGCAAGTTTCATGGCCATATTGGAACAGCTTTGGCAGACAATGGCAGTTTATCTAGAAGATCAGTTGGGTCTTCTCATTACTCTTTAACAGAACAGTGGCAACTCTTCTAACTTAAGTGATGGCTAATAAAATTTAACCAAAACACTATTAAAATCTGTGAGGATAGTATAGTTTTCTTTCAAAGTCTAGTGTCTTCTAACACTAAATTACCTTTCTTGTTAAAATTAACTGTTTCAGGACTCATAAGATTTGACATTTGTTTTAAAAAAACAAGTCAAATACTTTTTTTGTTCATGTAATGTGAACACTATAGAACTCCTTTTGATACATTCATCAGAAATACAAAAGAGTGTGTCTTAAATTGTTTTTAATTTGCATCAGAAATGTCATGGTGAGGAATTTCTACACCAACAAATAAACTTTGATGTAGGTTAGTTTGTGCCACAGGAGTTTTCCCATAGGAATGGGATGGGAAAAGCTTCAGGAAAGGCATGTGCAATTATATCTGTTCCTGGAGTTTTTTTTTGTCAGATTTGCATTGATGAATCCTAATGTGCTATTGGACAGTACCAGAAATGCATTAGTGGCTTTGGTTTTTTTCAGTCCTTGTTTCCTATGAAGTTGATGGGCTTTGTTTGTTATGCATTTGCTCAGATTACATTATCACTTTCTCTATTGCTTCATCTCATCTGACAATGGATTATTTCTGTGAACTTTATAGCTCATGGCCATTTTGAAATGAATACAAAACATACCAACTTATTTGGACAAACCATGGAATCAGTCAAGCAAATACGTTTATTTTAATTATTATCACCACTAAGATCCAGAATTAAGAACAATGTCTGTGCTTGTTGAGGGTCATTTTGCAGAGCAGTATTTCAGTTAATGAGAACACCGTGTAAATGTTTTCATGGGCTTCCAGTTGACGTTGGATGAAATTACTGGGTTTAATTTTGACTTACCAAGGCATGTAAGGGGCATCCCTGTTTATCTGGCAAGGTCTCAAGTACAGCTAGCTGAGATATTTGTTCCATGTCTGTCCTCTATGTGAGAATATGTTAGTCACAAGATACACTCACTGGATTTTTTGCCATAATAAAGTCAGAGCAACACTAGTGTTGGAGAGAGCCTAGTTCAGTTCCTTTCACAACAAGCTGTTGGATGAAGTGGAAAATAATGAATATATAGTTGGATCAATGGGGGTGGTGGGACCCTTGGTGAGCTGAGCCAGTGAATTACCATTAATTTCTGCTGTGCAAACACTGGCTGTTGAATGCAGCTAAACCCTTCTTCACCAAACAGAAATAAATAGACATCTGTGATCAATAGGCACACCTGCATTTTGTTCCCTCAGGTGAGAAAAGTGCCCTTTTCCTTTGCTAACAGGCTTCTGAGCACTTTGTGCCAGGAGGTGTCTGTATGCAGTAAAATATCCACTGTTCTGTGTCCTCTCAGCCGCTGGGGACTTGCCGTGTTATTGTTACAGCATCTCTTCAAAGAGCACTGCCAGTCACTCATTTTAATGTGTAATCTCCAGGAAGCCGTTGGAAGCGGTGTTGCTTAGTTACAGTTGAAATGTGCTCTGCTGCAAGGTTTTAGCTGCTACGGTTTCTATCACAGGAACACAGGTCTGGTACCACATTCTGCGTCTATTTGTGTAATGTAGAGAGTGCAATCCTGGTATCTTTTGATGCTGAGTGAAAAGTTCACTACATACTGAATATGTACTTACATCAGGAGCTATGGATCTTCTGCCTTTTTGTAGCGGAGTAGATTAGTTGCTGAAAATTTGAATCTATATCTAATTAAGGTTAGTATCTGTTGTAAATATATACAGAGTAAATTTAGCAAGATTGTGCTGTTATGATGTTGGGATATTTGCAGGCTGCATTTCCGGAATTATTTAATATAGTTAAGAGTTCTTGTTTTGTTAAACCTTTGCACAGTGTATCCTCTGTTTTAAAATCTTTCATTAATTGTTAGACACCGCTTTAGCAGAGCGTCTTCTGTGGGAGTTCCCTGTGTAAATATTCAAGTAGATGTAAATGCTTTTGTGATATACATAATCTTGCATGCAAATGTGAGAGCATGATCAAGTAGTTAACTATATTGAGTCATGAATGCAGGCTTAAAATTGTGCTTATTAGTTAGATAGCCTACTGTGAGCCTTCTCTCTCCCTCTCCCTCTCTCCCCACCCTGCCCCCACCTCACTCTCTCAATCTCTCTCTCTTTCCTCTCTTTTTTGAAATCAAAACAGGATCTGCTGAAAAACATAGATGGTCACAAAAAGGCATTCCATGAGATCCACCGGGCCAGGTCAGTTAACGGAGTGCCTGTTCCACATGACCAATTAGAAGACATGGCAGAGAGGTAAGGCTTTCAATCTGAAATAAAAACCCTCTATGAATGAAAGGGACTCAATTTGCTTTTTAATCTTGTCATGTAGAAATCATTGTCTAATTATGTTTCTGAGTGGAAATTGTGAAAAATTTGGAAGGAAAAACCTTGTAGAATATACATAAAATACACTGAAAAGCCCAATATATTAAAGATTGCTGAGAATCAAAATAAGCTATGGGTTTTAGAAGGGAATACTATTTTATATTGATCCTGTTCTTACTTATGCCTTGAAGAAATGTTATGTAACAACAACCGGGATGCATGTGAAAAAAAAGAGAAGAAAAATGACTTTGCAAAACTTAGTAACAGATATAAACTGACTATTCCTATGAATTAACAAAAATGTAATTAATTTGCTATGCAAGAGTAGTCATCCCAATGATAATAATTAAATCTTTGTAGGTTCTGGATTAAGTGAAAGTTTAGAAACATACCTTCACTCTAACTAAACCTTTCAGTCTCTCCTACAAAAATGAATATTGCTGTATTTTACTAAAGTGTGATTCATTTCATAGGTTTAATTTTGTTGTCTCTTCATCTGAGCTCCATCTGTTGAAGATGGAGTTTCTGGAACTGAAGTACCGCCTACTGTCACTCCTAGTCCTTGCAGAATCAAAGTTAAAATCGTGGATTATCAAATATGGAAGGCGGGAGTCAGTGGAACTACTTCTTCAAAATTATATTGTAAGATGGTGTTATCTTCTTATTTTTTAATTATTTTTTAAATAGTCATATTTAAGATTTCTGGGAGTGACTAAAATAGCAGTAACAAAAATTAGGCTTGCCAGTCATCAACTTTATGATTCCATTCTTATGGAATATCTTTTTAGAGTTGAATCTGTATTCCCCATAGTCTTTAGTCAGAAGGCTAAAAATGAAAAGTATTCTCTTTGCACTATCTCTTCAAAAACACTTGGACATTTAGCAGCTAGGACATTGCTTCTATCAATTTACCAAGGATATCCAGAGGTTCCAAATCCTAGATTTTTACTTACCTTTGATATCAGTTCCATGGAGTCATAGAATCATAAAATGGTAATGGTTGGAAGGGACCTTCATCTTTTACAAGTGCATAGATGCATTTTTTAGTAACTACAAATAGATTAAGTGTAGAGATAGAGAAGGATTTTGGCATGCAGTGCTCCACAGTATTTTTTTTTAAGTCCTCTAAGGGGAAAAAAAAAAAAAAAAAAAAAAAGGTTATGCTGCCTGTGTATGTACTTATTCAGTATGCTATACTGACAGGGGAATCATTTTGTTATTAAAAAAAAATGTTTTTACTTCTCCTGCTCAGCATTAGTTTATTAGATCCATTACTTCATTTCTGTTCCGGAAAGAGATTGCTCCAGCTCTTCATCATCCATAGAACATGCTAAAAAACAGAGGCTATTGGATTATTTTTACTCATTTGATTTATTATTCCTCACTGATATGTTCCCTTTCAGTCTATGCTTCTGTGTTTTGTTAAATCCACACTTGCAGTGTCAAGTGGCTAGTAAAATGGTAAACAAGGCTGGGATAAATAATTTTTCCCCTTCTATCTAATCCATGTGAGGAAAATTGGACAGGAACATTCCGATTGGAAGGAATACAGCTAAAGAACCATTCAGAGCCAGGACACGGTGCAGAGGAAATTACTGATGAACCCAACAGACTGATAGTTTTTATTGCTTTGGAAGCAAACTTCAAACTCAATCAAGTTCTTCTACAAAGTGACAATTAGAGCCTGTTCACACTTCTCCCTTTCTATGTTTAAATTTTAGCAGTTAGGGACACATAAAAAAACAGGAGTTAAGCCTTGTTTTAGACAAACTTGGCAAAATTCAGATGGTTATTTAAGATAGCATAGTTTGCTAGAGTGACATCCAATAGCTAGGAGTTATAGCCCATTTGGATACTCTGTGAGACTGTCAAAAAAAACTAGCAAAAGGTGACAAGGGAAACAGTGAGGAAGTGGATAGCTGGACTTTTAGAATTATGCTACGTTATCAATTATACATAGCAATTATGCTACATTAGTTAATTATTTTTTTCTTTAAAATTAACATCAAGTGGTGAATTTGTATGTGTGTTGGGTTTTTTTGCAATTGCCTCAATTATTTTTGTGCTTCAGTCCACTAATGCTGTGATGGGCATTAGGGGAAGGTGCTTCCTTCCATCATTTATGAAACTACATCACTTTAAAATGAGTAGATTGGAGCAAGATTATAAACAGAGTTGTTCCATTCCTGATGGCCTTGACTTCTAGCTCCTTCCAGCTCTCCAGTAATGGAAAAAAGACTTTCTTTGCTTTGGCTTACCTGAGAAGAATTTTCTAGGACCAAGAGTCAAGTGTTATTCTTCCAGTAAATTAGGAATCTTAATGTAGGAAGCCTGTAATAAGTAACTTATAGTCAGTGACTATATTAGTAGGAGCTAAAAATGTTGCTTGTCTGCCAAAGTAGGCTGAGCAATGTAAGCATTCTACATGTGTAGTTAGGATCTGGATAAGAACATATGCCGGGAAAATATTTATCTACTGTGCTTAAAAATGAAAGTGGTGGTTTTTACTTTATCCCATCTTCTTTTCAGTTGTCTGTCGTATAAAACCATTGTATGATTCTACAACAGAGGCAAAGAGAGCATAATTTGTACAACATCAACCTAAAGAATATACTGTACCAGTGTCTCAGCTGTAATGGAGATACTGGGTACAATTATCCCTGCATTTTAGCCCACAGAACTATGTTCTGGCATTGCTTATTAGCACTGAATGCTGTGTGTATTTAGGAAAAGCTACATATTTTCTTTAAGAGATCTTATCAGATGGGAGACAATATTAATGAGCTAAGGGTCTACAATTTTTAAAATTATTTCCAAATGACTCCTGAGATCAGTATTATATAAGTACTGTGATACAGTCTTTTACTTTCTCATATGAAGTCTTGCAGCTTTTGGTTCAGGGTAAAATGTCTATGTGTATGGGTCTGACAAAAGTGAAAATTAGGAGTGTGTCACATAATTTATGGAAAAGCATGTACTTTATACATGCTTGATATTTTTTTCACAGTACAGTAAATAAAAAAAAATCATTGTGCTTGATGTCTAGTTTATTTGGTTGTAAACATATTTCTAATTATGTTCTAGATAACTCTGGTGATTCAACATGGCAACAGTAAAAGGTTTAAAAATAGAAAATATTTATATATATACTGGCTGGCAGATTATTTTATAAAACTGTTTTTCATGTTTATACAATGTGGGTTGACAAATACACAAAATCTGATTCTCCTTTTCAAAGTACATTGAACTTTGACCTCCTTTGAAACTTGGTTTTATCAAAATCACACTAGTACACGTAGAATTTTTTCTGACATTTCAAGTGTGTAGACATGTGTGATAAGTACTTGCCTTAATTTTTGTAGATCTATATCTGAGGAGGCATGGGAGGTACTATAAGTTATAAAACCTTTCCAGAACTCTAGATAAATTAAACTAGGTAAGGGAATACAAAAGCCCTGTAAAAAAACAAAAAAAAACAAAACAAAAAAAAAAGTTTTTCTCCCTTTTTTAACAGTAGTACTGCAAGATGTAATATGCTTTCATAATATGGAGACATAATTATATATCACACTTGAAGTAACATTTCTGAAAGGCATTCAAAAAAAGATTGTGTTATTTGCCATAAAGGATAAACAGGCAGAAATTATAAAAAAAACCATAACTTAGTTGCAGATAAATTATTCATCTCACGGTAACACATTCCACAAATATAAAATTACTGACAAAAGAAAAGCAGCATCCCTTTGTGCAGTGTTTCCTTAGTCTTATTTTTACCATTTACAAAGGAGGCAAAGGGAAGCTGAAGGCCAAGTTAAGGCTTGATATGGAAGCATTTTTTAAAGTTTAACTGGATTTATTTTTTTTGTGGTGATCTAGATGGATTAAATTTTCTCTTATTACAAAGATTCCACCTACATTTTAATGTAAAACATTTCCATTAGATAACTTTTAATTTAATTGCTTGGTTTCTGCATATTAAAAGAATCCTATGCTGGTGAGTTTCAGCAAGTCAGCAACTAGCAGATTAAGAACATATTAAATAATCCTTCCATATGCAAAGTAAATAAACTGTATTTATAGGGAGATTCTGCTGTACTATTAATTTGAAAAGATGAAGTATTTATATTATTTTATAATAATGAAAACATTACTGAAGTGATAACGCAGTTAAAAGTTATAATCACTGTACTGGTTTAATTTAATGTAAATTAAGCTTATTCTTAAAATCTATCTTTAATCTGTTTTATTTTGTTTGTTTGTTTGTTTGTTTGTTTTCAGGCTGTTATTGAAAATAGTAAGTTCTTTGAGCAGTATGAAGTTACTTACCAGGTCCTGAAAAGAGCAGCTGAAATGTATACCAAAGCAAACGGCTCAGGTAAATGCCAATGTTTCTTTGTCATGGGGACACCATTTTTACCTCTTTAGACATAAGTATCCTCTAAAAAGATCTCCTAATATTTGTTTCTCCCAATCAGAGCTGTACAGCAGCTGCAGCTCACCTGAGTGTCATCAGCCTCTAGGAATAATTTCACAGGTTCCCCAGCAAGAAGCCAGCTCTTATGGACCAGCCTGCCCTCCTGCTGTAGAGATTCCTTAATCTCCAGAAGAGGGTGGTCATGTTCAGACTTCCTAATAAGACAAGTTAATCGTCCAGGCTAACTTCTGGGTTGTTTCAGTGTTGTTGATTTGGGCCAGAAATGTGCCAAAGACCAAATTAGGAGTAGGGAGATCATGTACTGATGCCTGAAAGTACTCCCTGGCTTGTCTTCATTTACTAGAAAAGGGCAAATAGAGAGTTTGTCCCAGTATTGTTGTAGTACAAAAGTATCCCTGATTTACAGGAGATCCTTTATTAACTGTGAAACCTATAAAGGGACCCAAATGATAGTTGACATATGGATATATATATGAGGAAAATGTGTAACGGATTCAGTAGCTGCCTCCTGTGATTCCTGAACGCTGATGAGTTCAGTGAGAATGCATGAGGGCAATATTTGACCTAGATTGTTATAGTCATGAGATCACTTTAATCTCTGCTGAGGAGATAACACAGTAAAGTCAGCGGAGGATTGATGCAGCTTCTAAAGTGGGTAGCAGATGTGGAGAGAAAATGGATATCCTTTTTTGTTGTGAAATTTAACATAAAGACAGTGACTTTTTTTTTTCTCAAGAGTAAACTTTTTAAAAACGTATTCTTACACTGAATGAAATGAATAGATTTATTCAATGGTATTTAAAAAATCCGGTAGCAAATTATCTTCTGAAGGGCAGCTAATTATATTAACAGCACAAATTAGGGGACACCTTAGCTAAAGATTTTTTTTGATTATCTGTATTCTGCTTGTTTTATGAATTCTCAGGATTTGCTTGGTTCCTTTTCCTTAACTCTGTTTTTTCTTTCTGGAATACAAACACAATTGTTCTTTTATTGTCATGAGCAAAATACTAAAAATTAAATGGCAAAAATAAGTAGCAATTTAGTTTTTAAACTCTTTAGAAGGAAGATCAGCATTTCATTCGGTATTTTTCAATGAAGATATAATATGTGTTTGTACATTATATATCTCATTTTTGTATCTTTTATTATAGATTGGAAATTAACATAACACTGAATATGCTGTGTAACTTTTAATACAGCACCAATCTTATGTACTTCCCTTGGTCTTTAATTCACATTTAATTTCTCAGTCTTAATTTTACACTAATATTGCGCTGTCAACTGAGCATACGTATATAAAAGCCTACTGAAAGTCGCAGTAATTCCCTAACAGCTAATTAAGCTTTACAGAAATAAAGATGAATCAAAATAATCAGAGTCTTTTCTTTATCTCAGTGGAAGAAATTGAGAATGTGACAAAATTCATGAGTGAAACAACAGCACAGTGGAGGAACCTCTCAGTAGAGGTGAGAAGTGTGAGAAGCATGTTGGAAGAAGTCATTGCTAATTGGGACAGATATAGCAGCACTGTGTCAGGTTTACAAGTTTGGCTGGAAGATGCTGAAAAGATGCTAAATCAACCTGAACAGTCTAAAAAGGTATGTGCTAATAGCAGATGTATCTGGCTGTTTTGTAAATAAAATGGAACATGGAATATGTTTTTGCATGCGCTTAGGTTATTTTACAAAATGCCCTATAAGAGGGAGAGATTTTTTTCAGTTTCTGGCATACTGATTACATTCACCACAGATGTTTCAATGTTTGCTCCTGTACAGACATACTCCTTGCTCAATGTACAGACATGCACATATACACACAATGAAGGAAGGTCACCTGTCAACTTTGTTAGAGGCATCTTTGACATGAATATAGTGCAGCAGTATTGCTCAGTGGTAGGAATAGTACATGACTCTCTTAAAGACAAATACAGCTCTCAATATCAATATGCTGCCCCTTATTAATATGTGTTCTTAGGTTTGTTGGGTAAGTAATTAATCCATTTCCCTGGAATTTTAGAAATTTTGTAGACTGTTCCTCTGGGGACCTTTAGTCATAGTTTCGTTATTTTCATTTTTTTTTTCTGTTATCGTATTAGACTACTGAATCACTAAAATTTATGTTTGTGAAACTTCAATAATTACCCAGATTTACTGGTACAATACTGCATTTAACAGATGCTGTGTTTTCACTGACTCCTAATGTAGCAGCTAGAAACCTCTTAAAACCAAAGTAAGGTTTTCATAGGTTGTCAGATGGCAAACTGAAATTAAGTCTGAAATAAGCATTTCGCATTACATGACAGAACAGAATAGTTTTTTATAAAAGTTTGGTTTAAATTGATGTAAAAGAATATAATACAGTTCTAAAATAAAAATAAACCTGTACAAAGGATTGAGTAGTCTGCCATGATATAGATACCAACAGTTGTTATTACTGAGGAAGAAGGATGACCTCAACTGATCAGGTTCTTCTTAGTTCCTTGTGTACATTTTATGCAAGTAACTTGGCAGTGTTTAAAATGAAATGATCTTATTTCCATATATATGAGTAAAATAGAAATATTTACTTCTCTGCTCAGTTTTATAACTTTACTTTTGAAGGTTTTCAAAGCAGAGATCAGATCATATCCATACAGTATATACTTGCTTTGGATTCCTAATGTAAATCTAAAAAGTATTTCTTACCTTTTTGACACATTAAAAGTTTAAAAAACCCTTGTTGACAAACTTAGACATGGAAGCATTATTCTTCCCAAAATGCTAAATTCTTCTTAAAATTACACTGGCTCAAACCTGTTGAAGGGGAAAATTGAGAGGAAATGTAATCCTGCCAAGAAGACAGTGATAGGACAAGGGGTAATGGTTTTAAACTGAGAGGGGAGATTTAGGTTAGATATTAGGGAGAAATTCTTCACTATAAGGGTGGTGAGGTACTGGAATGAGTTGCCCTGGGAGGTTGTTGATGCCTCGTCCTGGCAGGTTGGATGAGGTTTTGTGCAACCTGATCGAGTGGTAGCGTTCCCTGCTCATGGCAGGGGGATTAGAAGTTGACAGTCTTTAAGGTCCCTTCCAACCTTAATGATTCTGTGATTCTATGAAATTACTCCTAATATTATTGTTGGGTCTAGCACTCCACAACAATAATGTTCACTTAGTTCCAAGGATAGATCTGATTAGAAGTTTTAATATTTGATCATTAAAACTAAAAGCAATACTTATATTGTTTTGTACAATTAATAGTCATAGAGCCATCGGCACAAGCATCTGAAATCCCAGGTGAAAGATGATAACTGTTGCTTGGAATATGGCATAAACATTCTTTTAAACATTTCCAAATATTTGTTCTGTAAAACAACAAACATATCAGGGTTATGATACAAAGATTTCATTTATGCTCATTTGCAAACCTTACCTGCATTACTAAAACCTGTTGTATTGTATCCTAGTCAAAGACCATAGTAGCTCCTTACCTTGCTGTGATGCTTTCTTCTTTGCCTTATCTCTAAATGATTTCAAGACAGAAAGTGCCACTGCAGTTTTTGTAAAATAAAGTGACACTTTGGCTTTGTTTATTTTGTTTTGTTTACTAATACCTCTGTAGTCATAGTTCCTGGAAATACCTGTCTTAGGAGCAATTGTCCATCCTCTGGAACAGCAAAAAGGAATGGAGGGAGTTGTCTTCTCTACCAATTTATGTGTGTGTACCCATCTACAAGATTCACAGAAGCATTTGGCACTATGGCTGGGCTATTTAGGCAGTCTTAATGGAAAAAAGGGAAAACATCAGTGACAACCATCCTTTTCCCCTCCCTACTCACCTACTCTGAGATATGAGGAAGCCACGATGAAGAACCAATCTTCTCAGGTCTTCTGGGATGCCATACTATGGAAAGCAGTATAGTATTCACACTAGGTGAAGAATCATTCTACTGTCTGTGTATGGCCCGGGTTACGATCAGCCTACACTGTTTCAAGGCAAGACAAAAATTAGATGAGACCTACAAGTGTTTTCAGTTATGGACCTTTCTCTTAAGGAGCAGTTCCACAAGTTTAAGTGAAATTACTCACTGGAGTCATCATTTTTAATTCCTGAGGCTGTATTCACGTCTATTAAAATTTTATTTTGCCATGTCTGCTATGAAGAGCTTCAGAGACTAATTATTTGAGTTTTATGATTTAAGATACAGACTAATTGAAAAAGTTTTGGAAAGGTGTTTTCATTCTCTTCTTCAGGATTTCTTCCGGCACTTACCTCATTGGATCCAACAGCACACAGCCATGAATGATGCTGGTAATTTTCTGATTGAAACGTGTGATGAGACCATTTCCAGAGACCTTAAACAGCAGCTTCTGTTACTAAATGGAAGATGGAGAGAATTGTTTATGCAAGTGAAACAGGTATGTGGTTTTGCTGTTGTTACTTTTAGAGTTAATTTGTCATTTCCACTCAATCAAGACAGATTTTCCCCACAAGCAGGACAATAGAACAATATGCTAAAGTACCTAACTGTTCATTATTATTTAAATTAGAAATGAATACCTGAAAAGAGTTTATTTTATTGGGGGGTTTTCTTTGTTTATCTTCTTGGCTATATGGTGT
Organism: Chaetura pelagica; assembly: GCF_000747805.2. NCBI lineage: Eukaryota > Metazoa > Chordata > Aves > Apodiformes > Apodidae > Chaetura > Chaetura pelagica. Next base: position 893,698 of record NW_009953649.1, read on the forward strand.
TTCACTTTTATTTTTTTGACATTTTGAACTAGTATAAGCTGTAGTTTTTCTTTTTGGTCTTTATGGCTAATATTGTTTATGCATATTCTCTACTGTTCTTCAAAGTAGAAGAAAATTATTGATTTAACCAGCCGTTGTTATTGTAAAAGCTCTGTCAAACTGAACAGTGAAAATGTTCTTAGTGAATATTTAACTACTCTTAGTATTTTACTACTATCTAATGAAAGTTACATTCAATTATTTTACTGCAAGTAGAAGCAAGTACAATGCAGGTTAATTAACTAAATGTTTCCCCAAATTGGTCAGACATTATTTCTATTGTGCACAATGAGGCACTGATAGTAAAAGAAAAAAATTACCCTTTATCTCACGGAAGAGACTCAACTGACTGGAAGAATTTTTTTTCTGTCATACAATCATTGAATGGTTAAGGTTGCAAGGGGCCTTAAGATCATCAGGTTCCAATCTCCCTGCTATGAGCAGGGACACCTCTACTCTTTAAAGAAAACTAAGAGAAGATAGGAGCTAAATTACACAGAATTATTTCACACCTCATAAACACATTCGCAAATCCCTTCGCTATAGCCAGTGTGCATCTAATGGTATTTTCTCCTTCCAGTGATTTTAAGTAGTAGTTGCCCATTTGAAGATGCTGAATATAAAATTCTTTAAGTTCTTTACTGCCACGATTATTTCCATTGCAGTAAAATAATTTGGAAAAAAATCCAAAACCAAAACCCAAACCATTTTAAGATTGCCCCTTTTTATTGTAACTTTTCCAAACTGTTGACTAGGATGTTCTCGATCTTTATTTGCTGATTATATTTAGGGTGATTCACTGTGGAAACAGAAATGCCAAGGATGTAAATGTCTCTTCCTCTACATTTGCAGCTTCTTTCATGTTCTGGCTATACAGTTTTTCTCCCTGGCTTTTCACCATTTCTGTCATACAGCTCTTTCCACTTTGAATCACCTGTGATTCCCCTTCCTCCAGCTACCAATTTTTTTATTGAAATTGCCATTATCCTTCGGCTTTTCTAGGCTTTTCATGTTCTATTCTCTGCCGAATTTTCAAAATTGGTGTCTAAATGATCCAAACCTTAAAAATGTTTGACCCTCTTGTGTGACTTTTTTTTTTTTTTTTAATATCAGCACTATTGAAGCTGATGCCGATGATTAGTGTCTAACTAATTGAGAAGACTGTTTACATTATATTTTATTTTGTTGAATATAGTTTTTCCAGCAAGCAATTGCACTGAATTCTCTGAAGTAATAACTTAATTGCCAGATATCTCATTTGGGATCATTATTATTTTGTTCTTTAAATTTTTTAATCTATTTTTTTTCTACTTTACATTTTCTTAGTATGCTCGAGCAGATGAACTGGAGAAAATGAAGCAGGAATACCTGGATGGTGTTGCCCATTTGACAGCTTTTATTGATGGAAGCAATGGGAAATTTTCAGTTCCTGTAGAAGTGTCCTTCCTTGATGTCAAAATGTTTGTACAAGATTTAGAAGTAAGTGTCTTCCTTCCATTCCTTTCTTTCTCCAAGAGGAACTTGTAACTGATTAAATACTGTCCCACTAAGTATTTATTTATGTGCAGTTTCAAATCACTCTGAGGTGAGTTGACTAATACCCTTTGGCTCAGTTTTCATTTATTTGAAATATAATCTGATGTTTACTAAAATTAGCAATTAAAACAATTTATGATTGGGACGTGTATCTTTTATCAGCATAAATGCTGTTGTTGAAATAGTTTTTGAAACTTTTTTTTTCAGAATATTAAGCAGAAATTGCCCGCGATGGAAGCTCAGTATAAAGTGGTTACAAGAACTGCACAACTTGTTACAAAAGAAGTTTCCCAAGAGGAAGTGAATGAAATTCTTGGAACTTTGACAAGGATCAAAGAGCAGCTGAACAAGGTTGCAGAATATTTTTTCTGCTACATAGGTTGTTGACTGTTGAACTAATAAATAGTAAGCTCCCCTACATACTCAGATATGTGTTTGAGCAAATATATAGTTATAGTAAGAATAGATTAATTCAAACTGTAGAAAATATTACTTCTTTTAGACATTAAGTCTACCATCCCTGAATGTTACAATATTTTCTTAAGAAGTAATACAGGATCAGGATTGATCTATCTTAAAAGAGGCAAGTATCATTATATAAATCCACATGCAAAGGAAGCTATTTAATGAATGTACATGTTTTTTTAATAATTATTTTTCTTTGAAATGGCCAAAAGGTTAAGGAATATTCCTGTGCCCTGCTGTATGAATGCCAGAATCTGCTGCCTCCACTGGAAGAACTGGAGAAACAAATCACACATTTTTATGAATCTCTTGAAAAAGTCAACGAAATAATTTCTGTCATGGATCCTGAAACACAACCTACAAGTGTTCTTAAACAAAAAGCCCAAGTAAGTCTTAAAAACATTCACAACAATCTGCTGCCTCTGAGTATTTACAATTAGCTTTCTAGAAATTTGGATTGCAACTCGGTAAGCTGAGCAAATATTTCTTCATATTCAGACAACAAACATAGCCTGTCCTAAAGTCAGCCAGGCATAAACATAAAAATATATACATTTGTGTTCCCTCCTAGTGCTCATGATTTTCAAACCAAGAAGCAAATATAAGACTTGTTTTGGGTTTTTTTGTGGTTTTTTTGTTTTGTTTTGGGGGGGGATTATTTTGTTTCTTTGCTTTTTGTTATAGTTTTTGTTAATTATCTAGTGGAAATTGGACTGAGGTATCAGTCGTGTCCAACCTGCAGGCTAAGGAGCAGCTCCTAAGAGCTAAGGAGCAGCTCCTTTGCTCTGCTTCTAAAGGTTAATCTGCCCCGGAATGTTACAATAAAAAGACATGTTTCTTCTGCAGTTAATTGCCAACAAAAGAACAAAAATCTCTTCAGTTATGTGGATGGTGCTTGTTTCTGCTAATCAGAGAGTAGACATATGTGCTGAGGAATACAGTGTTCCTTCAGTTAGCAGGACAGTTTACTCACTACAAGTTTATTTTAAACTTTTTTTTTTTTTCAGCTTCTGCATCTTCATGCATGTTTTATTCTATCTCTTTCTTTTTTCTTTCTTTTTTTTAAGTATAATTCTCATTACTTAATGTCATGTAATGAAATCTGAATTCCAATAGCTGACATGACGGGTTGATTTGCTGAAAGGCAAGAAACGTTAATTTCTCAACCTACTACTGAAAATTGCCATTCTTACGTCTGTTGTTCTCACCGCTGCCTGCTTACAATTATACCATAAATATAGACATCCCGTAAAAATGAAGTCACAGAATAATATATTGACCTACATTCTCTCATACTAACCAAAAGGCTGGGGTACATATCTGTGTCTTTTTTTTTTTTTGGTTATAGATAGCTAAAACTGTATTTGGGTACAGGACTCTGCACACAAGGAGGAAGTTGTGTGGTCTGTGTTACTCTGTATAACATTTTGTGTAGTCTGTGTATCATGGTGCTTTGAGCTTGTCCCTTTTGCTCTTATTGCCAAAAAATATCTTCCTGTTATTTTGCCGAACTTTTTTCTCCTTTGTTCCTGGCCAGGGTGGATATATGTGGTTTTTTTTTCTTTCAGGATTTGGTAGCTTATCAAGAAAACTGCAAGAAAGATTTGTCCCTGATTGAGAGAAATAGTCAGAGTATCCTGCAGCGTGTGACTTCGAGTGAAGCGTTACAGCATTTTCATCAGTCGACATTTCAGAAGAAAGTTACACAAGTTCAGATTACTTTTCAGGTAATTATGTCACATCTTGGTGCATATTTTGGAAAGTTTGTTCATATGCAGCAGATCCATCCTACCATATCTCCATTTTGTAACTCTGTAGGTACTGTCATAGAGAGCTCTCCTCTCTGATGTCAAGTTATTAGCTAAGTTTTTGTCTGTGTTAGGTAATACATGGTCAGGGGACTGACTGGCAAGCTCTCCGTGGCAATTCAGAAGTGAGCCTGCCTCAGAGGAACCCAGAATTTAAGGAGAACTTTCACACATCTCAGGCTCCTTTGAAATGAGGAGCCTGAAATCCACATATTAGGACTGCACTGGTTTTTGTTTCTCCTGGCTAATTTTTTGCTCCTATATTGCCACACATCCCCTGTCAGACAAAACATGGAAGATAAAAACTTCTGCAAAAGCTACTATTGCTGGGCTTTGTATTTCCTCAGAAAATGCAGTGGATTTTGAATATAAAAAGTTGCAAATACATATTTGCATTTGTTAATATAAAGATGTGTGCTTAGCCCAATTAGCTGTAGAGGTCTATGTTGTTATTAGCCACACTAGTATTCTGGGGGCTATTCAGCCCCAGTCTAGCCCTAGTGCTGTATGAAATTCACCATTGTCTTGGAGCCAGATCTCCAGATTTTGGTTTCTATTAGATTTTTTTCAGGCTCATATTGTTCAGTGTAAAGCTATCTAAGCTGCAGAAAATCACTTATCAGTAAAGACCTGTCTCTAGGAAGTGAATTTCAAGGTTTGTATTGTATTTACAATTTAGAAATTATTGTTTAAGTTTAGCTTATAATAACAGAAGCAGATACAGTTGTAGCTTATTAAATTTAACATGTTGAGAATTAATGATTCTGCTTCTATGAAGATGGATAGTTATTTACCTCATTTTGCTTAGAAAATAAACTTAAAAAACATGGTACGGCCATACAGAATGTGACATACCCACAGTTAAAATATTTATAGATCTGGAAACTGACATTTTCTCATGTAAAGAATACATGACTCTATGATTCTGTTACTATACACAAAATTGTATCAGGAAACTTGGAAAAGGCTTAGAAAGATGTCTAAGTTGAAAACAACAGATTTTACTAACTCACTGGGTAAAATCTTCAAAATTCCTTACACTACAGTTTGTGATCAGTGAGGATGGTAAACTGTATGGTTAGTGTTGGCATTACCTTGGTGCAGAGAGCTACTCATTTTTATTTGAATGAAGAACAATGGCATGAACCTTACTGTAAGTGTTAGAAATTGGGAAAAATGGGAGCATGAAAGGGTGAAGCACTTGTGGACAGCATGTATTTAAAAGAGTTACACAAATCATACGCAGTTTTTGCAAGATGATGGTAAAAGAGAGCAAATAAAAATCAGTGAGAAAGTGCCAGCTCATTTTCTCTGCTTATAACTCAGAATATGGCCAGGAAAGCTGATGACTGGAGAAAGAACATAGAAGCAAATAGCCGATTGATGAAGAAATTTGAGGAGTCTAGAGCAGAACTGGAGAAAGTAATACAGTTTGCCAATTGTTGCTTAAAAGAAAAAGGAAATCCTGAAGAACTTCTCAGGAAGCATAGCGTGAGTAAATTCTTTGATCTTCCTCATAGAAATCTAAGAGTGCATGACATACAATTGAAAAGACTACTTAATTTTAAAACTGATGTGGCTATCTTTCATATACACAAATTGTACGGGTCTGGTCAAACTAATGTTGAGATTGAAAAACAAAAAGGAAACAAGATCATCCCTCTTTTTGATAAATGTAAGCAACCAGAAGGTGAAGGGAGAAAAATGCTTGGAACTTAGGGTTGACTTTGCCAAGTAGAAATACTGGGAGTGAGAACACTACATTTTGCCAGTTTCAAGCAACCGCTGCTTTTTTGTTTGTTTTGTTTTGTTTTTCCAGAATAAGATCTGTATTATAACTACTAATTATGCATGTAGCTTTAAAATATTTTCGTCTTAAAATATCATCTTAGTGAACCAGCTGAGAATAAATTAATTTGCTGGACTTTAAATAGCTAGATATAGTTCTGCCTTTAGTTTACACTTCAGCTGTTCAGTGCAGCAGAAGTAACCTTGAAACTTACAAAGTATGTTAGGGAGCTTCATGTCAGCAATTCCCATACCAATAACCAGCTTCATCTTCTCACCTTCTTACTTTCCACCTCAAATTTAGGAATTCTTTAATCAGTTGGATCAGAGAGTCCTAAATTCCTTTCTGAAAGCATGTGATGAACTTACTGACATACTCCCAGAACAAGAGCAACACAACCTACAGGAAGCTGTGAGAAAACTCCATAGGCAGTGGAAGGTTAGTGAGAGTGAATGATGTCTCTGGAAATTTTAGGTCTTAACTTTGGAATGTTTCTGCATAACCTATATTTTGAAAAATAATTTTTAAAAGGATGTATTATTTGGCTTCCTCTAAAATATGGGGGGAATGTATTTTACAATATTTGGTACAATTACACCTACATATACTCTCTTGAAAAAGTTCTGTTAAGTAAAGTGATCAGAAGTCAAAAAATGTGAGAAATTAATTACAAAACTTTAATTTCTCCCCCTACGTGCAGCAATAATGATACCTGTGTTAAGAACAATTTCTGAGAATAAGTGCCATATTTTCTTAATTCATGCCATTGTTGAATGATTGCAGCTACTTTTTCAACCTTAATAAAACAAATTTGTAAGTGATAAGGCTACAAGTTTAAACTGCTTATTCTGCCACAAGTTCTAACAACTGAAAAAATTGCTCTTAAGCTATGGAATTTTTTGCCTGCTGCAGTATGTTGGAGGCTAAAGCTGGAGTGATGGATGTGTGATTTTTCACTAGCACCCAAACAGGAACTGCTGGAAGCAGTTCTGAATATAGCTTTCCTATGATTGTTTGCTTTATTATTTTATGCAGGAAATACTTGGCATATCTTGCCAAGAATTAGGATGGCTCTGTAATGGGCCTTCTGCATACATATTCTGGTCCACAAAAACTTATGACTTTATGATACATCTAAGAGATATTGGTGAGAGAGTTGCTTTATTTACTTAAATTAAAATGGAGAAATCTGTTCATGCATATATATGCTTTACTTTCTATATTAGCACTTTTTAAAATTCTTTTGCACTAAAGTAATGAGAGGTGTTTTATCTCTGTGCTTGGTCATTGCTTCTGTGGGTGTGTAGGATCTCCAAACAGAAGCCCCATATCACTTAATCCACTTGAAGATAGAAGCACAGAAAAGCAAGTTCCTGGTCACAGTGGAGGAGTGCAAAGCTGAACTAGCTCGACAGAACAAGGTGTTGTCAAGAGAAGGCAATGAAAGGATGATTGAGGAACACATGGTATGAATTATAAGCCACACTGTGGGCATTTGCAGAAATACATTTCAATCTTGATAATAAACAGGCCAGACCAAATCTTAAGCGACCAAATGTTCTGTGCACAACTAAACTAGATCAATCCTTGGGGTCTTTAACAAAACATTTTATTTGAGCTTAGTACACTTTATAACAAATGCATAGATGTGCATTTTGATTTCTGCCATTTTTTGTTTTTTATCAATTCTTCTGCTTTGTCTCCCATTAGTTGTTCTTTGGTGACAAAGGACCATACCATCTGTGTGAGAAAAGGCTACAACGAATGGGGGAACTTTGCCAAAAACTGCCAGTTACTGATCCAGTGAGAGCTACTTTGGAAAGCAGCCAACGAATCCTGAAGGAACTCAAATTCCAGATAGACAGCACATATGTAAAGCTCACAGAGCATTCGGACACCTGGAAGGGCTACAAGAACAGGTGTCAGTTCAATTGCTAGCTGGGTCTTCTAGAGCCTTATGTGTGGTCACTCTTCTATATGCCATGATAGATCAGTACTACATGAAGAATGATATTGTGTTCATAGAATCATAGAATGGTTTGGGTTGGAAGGGACCTTAAGGATCACCAGGACCAACCCCCTGCCATAAGTGTGGAGATCTCCCACTAGACCAGGTTGCTCAAAGCCCCATCCAGCCTGGCCTTGAACACTTCCACGGATGGGGCTTCCATAGCTTCTCTGGGCAACCTGTTCCAGTGTCTCATCACCCTCACACTAAAAAATTTCCTTGCAGTGTCTGATCTGAATCTCCCCTCTTCAAGTTTTAATCCATTTACCCCTTGTCCTCTCACTATAAGCCCTTGTAAAAGATCCCTCCCCAGCTTTTCTGTACATCCCCTTCAGTTACTGGAAGGCCACAAGGAGGTCTCCCCAGAGCCTTCTCTTTTCCAAGCTGAACAACTCCAGCTCTCTCAGCCTGCCTTCATAGGAGAGGTGCTCTAGCCCTCATAATTTTTGTGACCCTCCTCTGGACTCATTCCAGAAGCCCAATGTCCTTCTTGTGTTGGGGGCTCCAGAACTGGACACAATAGAGTTGATGGCTTCAAGTAGAATTATAGTGGGGTTTTGGGAGCATTTTGTAATTTTTTGCTCAAATTTAAGAGGTTACCATCTGGTGGTGGCAATTTTTGCCCAACTGTTTTCCTTGCTTTGCATTTTGTCATGTTTTGTTTCAGATTTTCTGAATTGGAAAATTGGATTTTGTCAACAGAAAGAGAGCTAAAGAAGATAAAGGAAAGTCTCAATGATACTGCCAAATACAAGCAATGTAAAGCATCCATAGGGGTGAGCCCTTGGCTTATATTCTAACAAAGCTACTGCCATTGCTACTGGGACTCTGGATAAAACTGTATTCTGAAACAATGCAACTGTTTTGCTGCGGATACCGTAGCAGCTCTGCTGATTCCTGGTGTTCTTAAAACCATTTCCAGGAGAACATTCCACATGCAAGAAAGTGTGGCAGAATTTCCTACTTTTAATAATTTAGAGAATGGCAGGTCCCTTTGCCTGTATTTTCAGAGCAATGAAAATACAGAAGCAGATGGAATAAATACTTGCCCGTCATCCTGCTGCATGCATAATTAAATGTGTTGTGTAAACAAAACCCAAAATTTTGGGACTCAGGTTTTTTTGAACAATCAAGTTACTGTCTTACATTTAAGAGAATCTTCTATTAAAAAATAAATAATTCTCTTCTATGACAGTATAACAGGGGACCCATTTGCTTTCGCATTGGTAGCTGGTAATAGAATGGTAGAATAGTTGAAGATTGAGTAATTTGGCTAAATTAGTTTTAGGCAATAATATACTGTCACTTGGGACCTAGCTTGACAATTTTTTATTTATTTTGTTGTTGTTGTTTCACATACTAGGACCAAAAAATAAGAATGTAGGATACTGTAGGAGTTCTTGTAAAAGCCATGAGCAGGTTATGAGGTTAACTGTACATAGAGACATAGTAAGGATGACCTTGATAAAGCAGATAAATCTTTAGCTTAATGGGTGCTCCTGCTCCAGAAAGTCTGATTTATTCATGCAGTTTCACTGCTGGCAGCTTCTTACCAGCACTGGCACAAAGCTATGAATGAATTAGTGGTTGAAAATAGGGGTGAGGGGGAAGAGCTATTTACATAGAGAAAAAATACACAAAGCTTTATATCACGTGACATTGTATGTTTGGGAAAGTCAGCATTTAAAAGCTAACTGGTAACTAAGAAATTTGGTCAATGTGTGGAAAATCTATACACGGTATCTATTATTTATCCATTACACTGTTAGGCTGTAAAGAAAAAGTACTCTACTGCTACTGATTAAAGAATGATCTAGTAAGTAGTAGTGGAGTAGAATCTGTGGAGGCAATGCAGATATCTAGCCAACTGGAAAAGAATGAGATACACAAATAGAAAAATACTACATTTCCAATGTTTTAAGATAAGAATAAAGGTAGTATGTTCACACTACTAGTTTCTGAACTGATGCCATGAATGTCACTCATTAATATATTTTATTTGAAGAAAATACATTTTGATTCTTCCATAGGAAATTAGGAAGCATATTAACAAGCAAGGAGAAAATCACGGCTGGCTGAAATCTCGACTTGCTGTTTTGACTGCAGCATGTCCTGATTTGGAGGCCAAAAAGACAGAGGATGAGCTTTGTAAACTTTCCAGTGACTTCAAGGGACTCCTAGATTTGCTGGCTGAGGTATAGTATGAGGAACACAAGAATTCTGCATTTACAGTGTCACATGAAATGACATAAATCATGGCTTCATAAGCGTAAATTTCCTCCTGTGTTTTTGTTGGGTTTTTTTAATTGAACTTCAAGCATTCAGCAATGAAAAACTCTTACTCCCTGGGTAGCAAAGCCTTCAGAGTAGCAGGCAACAAAATACTGAAATTAGTGTAACAGATTTTTCCCCTTTGCAGGATTGGAAAGCATCATAGTAAATGTTTCTGGAATCAAAATGTCATTATTTTTACAGGCAAAAGTTAATTTTCTAAAATCAGCTCTTTGCCATCGTTGGCAAAACCAGGATGTACATCAGCTAATGGATACAAAATTTCACTTTAATCTTAATTTATGTATCTACTGTGAGTTAGTTTCAAATCATTAAGGATGTCTGTCATTCACTGAATTTGCAGGAAAAGGCTGGTTCTCTGAAGTCTGAATTACAATAATGGGAAGTTTCTAACTGAGAAGCCAAAACTCTTAGAATCCACTCAACCCTTGAGTTTGTGGGACTTCAGGGGACCTACAACTTCACAGATTTCACAGTAAAAAAAAAATCAGAAGAAACAGAATATCTTATACTTAGAAGGTAGAACAGATCCATTTGAAAGAAAGAGTTCAGGAAAGAGAAAGAGTTGAGGTTTGAATTCCATTGTTAATGTTCATTCTCATGGAGGCCTTCTAAGTGTTCCAATTGTATAAAAATTCTATGTATTTACTAAGACTTCTTTAACCTTCTGTGGTGTGAAAACTACACTTGGAAATTTGGGGGAAACAATGTTTGGATTTCCAAGTGATTGCAAAAAAATCAAGATTTCTTCTTTTAATTTTTTTAAAATTTTTATTAAAGTACCTTTGCCTTTTGTTTCTTCCAAATGTCAGAACTAAGGGGAGTTTAGGTTGATGAAGGAAAAAAAATAAGAAAACTAGAATCTAAACTTGTTTTTAATCTAAAGGCATAACCTAAATGGCACTTTATACTGTAATTAAGAGACTGATGATTCTTTACATTCTGAATACTCTTTACAGCTGAATTTAATTCTTGTTAGTGAGATGGATGAGACTGTTCAGACAAGGACTGATACTGGGTATTTCCAGAGTTCAGCAATGTTTTCCAGAAAGTAAAGACTAAACATTTATATGATAGGAAAAGGAGTTTCTTAGTTCCAGAATGCTTTGATTAAAACCTTAAAACACAGGGAGAGTCTGAGGAACAGAGTGTGTGCTAATAATCAGCTACAAGTAGTTAGCTGAATCATGCCAACTTTCAAAAATGTTATAAAATAGTTTAACCAGAGCACCAGAGCATTGCTCTAGAAAGTCCAAAAGGCAGCAAGATTTTTGTGAGTTGAGTAGCACAGGTGTCTCAAGATCTGGGTCACCTTGCAAGGCTGAGGGCAGCATGTATCTTTGTAGTTATCACAGTTATAAGTGGATGTCACAAAAAGCTATTTACCATATGGCAGTGGAACAGAGAATATTTCTAAAAAAGGACAAAGCTCTCCTCAGTCACATTTTAATTCTACAGCCAGCCTTTCAATGTAAAGTGAAACAGGTCTGTTAAGAATACTGGAGACAAAAATTGTTTGAATGCAGACAATTTACTATGTTTTTTGAAAAAAAACATATTCCAAATATAAATGTGCCCTTGAAAAAGTGGATGTGTCTTTCAATATGAAATACTAAAAGTTATTTGCAATTGTAGATTGAAAAGACATTAGGCACTGTTGGAGACTGTGTACAGTACAAAGAAGAAGTTAAAAGTGCAATTGAAGACTTAATGAACAACTCCAAAGAAGCCCAAGCAGAGGCTGAAAAGATCCTGGATACAGAAAGTTTATTACAAGCTCAGCAACTACTACTTCATCATCAGGTAGGGCAATTACTCGTATCCATATCCTATTTTTTTATTTTTTTATTAAGGTAGAATGTATGTAATTACTACATTTTTTTAATGCCCATTAGCATAACTCCTTATTGAAAGAGTTAAAAAGAAAATGGTCTCATATGGCCTAGTATTGACTTCTTATAAAAGTATTAATTATTTTTTAAATGTTAGTGCCCAAGTATGACTTTATTTTTCAACTTATATTAAATTGCCTTTTATTTCACATGGGGTTTTTTGGCACAGAAGACCTGAAAAATAGGCCTCATCTACTTGAAATTTTGGCTAAGTGCACTCTGCAAATATGTAGTCTCTCTCTTTTTACCTTTTTTAAGTTTTTGTGTCAGATTTGATCATGTTAAGTTTGCCCTGATCCTGGTTTTGGAATATTTTTTTTTGCTTCAGCAGCTTTGATGTGACCCCAGCTCTAAGTGCTGGAGGGAAGATGTGCCTCCAGACTCAAATCCTCCTGTAGGTAGCTAGTGCAGTGACAGATTGACCTCCAGTCTGTAGAACAGGAGGTTTTTTATGCACTGGTAATAGCTCAAAATATCTACAGTCTACAGTAATAATAAATCATATTAGTTGCATACAGCAAAAGTCATGAGTTTTAAGGCCAAATATGGGAAATAAACTTTGATGTCTGCTCGAAGGTCATAAGAACAATTAACTGACAATGTTTGGGTAAAGGTTTTATATTAACATCTCTCTCTGTATGGTCAGAGATCTTGTCTGACCAGACACTACTGTGTCTTACCTCTGTCTTATCTAAAGTCTTTGGTATATGTAAATGCTATTGTATGTGTTAAGGCTCATATTTGTTCTTTCAGTACTCTACATTCCTGTCTGTCACAGGAGGAGTAGTAGGAATAGTTAACTTCTCCTTGAGTTCTCAGACTCTTCTTTTTCTGTTGGTATGGACACTTACTATGTTAAAATCTGACTTTGACAAAGACGTTAGGATTCCCAGAGTAGAACTGAGCAGGAAGCTGTGAACTTACTTAGCACACTGGCAATGGATCAGGCATGCACGTTAGGAAAGGTGAGGGGAGGTAGTCATAGGAGTTTCTGATGGTAGAAAGCAAAATGCATCAAAGAAAGAATTATTCAACTTGGACATCCCCCTGCTGCTCTCTAATGAAAGCTGGTATGTTGCTTTGCTCAGTCTGAGGCTCTAACTTGTCTCTCAAAGAGTGCAGAGCAGACCTAGATGCTTCCAGGCAGTCATGAGGAGTACATGCACCTGTGGTTACTGCTGCAATTCCTCAACTGTTGGAGCTTCTGCTCTCTAAAATATTGTTTTGAATAAATGGCCTTACTGTCACTCCTTTGCTTCCCTTTGTACACCATAAAAGCTGCATACGCATCTTGAAAACCAAGGCATATACTTGATGAGCACATGAGAATCTCAGTACTTACTACAGTTTATTCCATTGTCTGTCATCCTCATTACATACCTCTGCAAAGCAAAAAGTGGTTTCATTGTGCCAGTTTCCCAGAAGGAGCTAAATATCTAATAATTTCTACTGAATGAATCTTTTTAGCAAAGGACAAGGAGACTCCGTGCAAAGAGGCAAGATGTGCAACAGCAGATTTCCCAAGCTAAACAGTTGCAGATTGAAGGTGGACTGCCCAGCACAATGCAGGAGGATATACAGAAGTTGGAAGGAACATTGGAGAACATGCAGCAGACTATGGAGAAACGTGAAGAGCAACTGCAGGTGGGTCCTCTTCAAGTAGAAATAAAGTCCTGTGCTTTCTTCTTGTTTGTTGTTAGGGTTTTTTTTCAACTTAGTAAAAAAACCCAGTTTTTTTTAATGTAAACAGTTTGATCTCACTTTCTCACCTGTGAATCTTGATGCTTTGGGTTTTCATGGTCAGTACCTCTGAAAACTTCTTTAAACTGCTGGATACATCTTAATAAAGAAATAGCTTTTTTTTTCTTTCTTTCTTTCCTCTGGGGTGCAGGGGAAGAAGAGTTTAAAAGTCCCAAATATTTAGTAATAATAGATATTTTAAATAATTTATCTGTTAATTAATTTTTAGATGGGCTGTTTCCCCTGGTTACTAAAGATGATATTGTCCTTTAATTGAGAGTCTTTAGGCTGGATATTAGCTTAATAACACCTGATGTTGTGCTAATATAATCCTCACAACTACTGTGTGAAATACATGCTGTCATCCTAATATTAAAGAAGAAAGAAAAAAATCACAGAAATCAAATGGATGCACCAAGTTGTATAAGTAATCACTGACTGAACTGGGCTTAGAATTTGTAGCTTCTTGCGCTTACATCTGATTTGACCTTTTCATTTATTTAAGCGGAATATTAATCCAGCTGTCCACTATTTCAAACAGATGTTTAAAGTAATCAAAACTATTTTCCATGATAAAACACAAGATGGAAAAACATGATTGGTAGAGCTCAAATGTCATCTTAATATAAGAATTTACTATTGAAACTTTTTTTCTGATGAATCCCATGTATAAAGCATAATCCAATGTATAAATTCAGGCCTTGCTTCAAAGTAAAAAAAAAACAACACCTCTTTATACTCTCATAATTTTTGTGACTGGTAATTAAATGCATTATGTTAATCGAAGTTTTATATTATCAGAAAATAACAAATTTATTCCTATGTATTTTCGATTACCTGTCACCATAAGCATAGGCATGTAATTCAGACTTCTTATAAGACATTCAAATATAAGATTTAAGTATTGCTCACACCTTGGAGAACAGTGCTTTTTTACACAACACACTATGAAACAGTGAAAATTCATGGAAAAAAATTCCTCTGTTGGGTTCAAAACAGTATCATCTGTAGAATTATGAGGATATTTTTTATGTCAAGTCTTTCTCTTTTTTCTTTCTTTAGTAATTTTTAATTAAATTGGTTTTTTCTCTCATTTGATCTTTTTGTCTTTATGTTCCTGTTTTGGGTTTGTTTGTTTGTTTTTTGTAGGTCACAGTAAATAAATGGGAGCAGTTTGAAAGGGACAAAGAAACAGTAGTGAAGTATCTCAGTCAAGCAAGTTCTGCACTTGAACGAATCTTAAACTTTAGCAGTTTAGAGAGCCTCTGCTCAGAACTGGATCAGACAAAGGTATTCACTGTGTTAAATGCAGGAACTAAGATACCTTGTTAACATGCAGTGAGTGTATTGACTTCAATCTTTGCTTGTTTCCCTCTTAATGTTAATGCAAAGTGTGTATACAGATCAGAGGCTGTGTAAACTTAGGGGTAAATGGTTATTTTATGAGAATATTGTGAAGAATTACTCAAAATCTCCATCTGAAGCTCACAGATGGAAGACAACATGATTTTGAAGACTTCCTAATTTATGCTCAGTAATCACCTATACTAGTAAAGTTACACAGTGTCAAGCACTGGCACGTCAATATCAGTAGTGTGCTTATTGGCAAGGTTATGTGGACTGTGCCACCTAGCACTCTTTAACCCCAAGGAGAAAAGGGAGAGAGTTCTAAATTATGAACGTAAACCATAACATGCTTGCCCTCAGTAACAATTATCCCTGTCTGTTTTATGTATTAATCCAGAAGTTACAGTAGTGATTGGGTTTCCAAAGTGCCATGCTTTTCATGCTGTTTTTACCCTTTGACAAATCTGACAATAAATTGTACATAAATTATGCTCAGCATCCATTGTTCTGGTGTATGGGTTTGCTGTTTGTGACAGAAAATAGTTATTAAATAAAGTGAGATTACGAACTGCAGGATATTGCAAAATCCTCTCTGTAAAGGATAGGATCTACAAATTTCATTAAAATGTGTATAATCTGTGACAATTCACAAATAAATTTCATTAAGAGCTATAGAATACATTTTTATTGGTTGAGTTAAAAACTTCTGGATATACAATCTTCCTTACTAGATTTTATTCAAGCTAGTTTGATCAGATTAACATTTCTTAAATGCAACATGAAAACTTTCTTAAGAGATTACTTTTATGCATTTACACATTCAAAATATACATACAGGACACAGATACTTTTTCTAACCACATTGAGGAAAAATACTTTTTCTGTAAATATACAAAACCTTGTCATTGTAATAATGTGTCTTGCATTCTTACAGGAACTTTCTAAACAGACTGAAGCAATGGCAGTGCAGGCTGAGAATTTGGTGAAGAATTCTTCTGAGATACAGCTTGGTTCAAAGAACAAGCAG
Organism: Chaetura pelagica; assembly: GCF_000747805.2. NCBI lineage: Eukaryota > Metazoa > Chordata > Aves > Apodiformes > Apodidae > Chaetura > Chaetura pelagica. Next base: position 909,641 of record NW_009953649.1, read on the forward strand.
TCCCTTCAACAGCAGGCAAAATCAATCCAAGAACAAGTGAAAAAAGTGGAAGTTACTCTTGAAGAAGAGTATGTTCTTAACAAGTCCTAATATTTATTCTCCACTATAAGATTGTATCAGATGTCTAGAATACCTTGTCAGCATTTTGTGTTGTCTATTAACTCCGTCATTTACAGATTGACATGGAAGATTAACCAGGTTATAGTAGCAAATATGTCGAAAGAG
>NW_009953649.1:909988-923203 GCF_000747805.2 Chaetura pelagica
GTGCAAATAAACATGTAGTTTTTAAAGTCACTTAGTTACATTTAACCTTTAACTTATCTTCAAGCCCCGGTCTTCTGAAGAAGAAATAATTTAGATAATTCTTGAGGTACTAGACTATTGTAGAAAAATGTCAGAGCAGGTATCAGAACAGCACTTTTACTATATTTCCCTGTGTTTTTCAATATTCCATTTTCTCCATAGGAATGTCAAGAAGTGCCTTCATCTTAGCTGAATGCCCAGATTTTAATTCATGGCAATATCAAAAGCAACTTCTGCTGCTGCAAATAACAAGAGTATAATTTGCCAAGTTTAGTTTAAAAATTGAAAAGTTCAAACTCCAATAAAATGTTGTTAAATCCTGTAAATATTTTAGCTTTTTGTGTTTGTAAAAAATTCGTTTTTTTCTCAAATGGGCAACTCTGTTATGAAATTCAAGTTACTCAACTTCAGCTATTCTCATTTTATCTGTAAGCACCTACATTAGTAAGTGTGTATTGCATTAGTATTTTTGCATATATTGGATCCAATACACAGATGTGACACAGATATGTGCCAATTATATGTTGTTTATATAGAATAATTTAACATATAAATTTAAGCAGGTACCACCATTTCTGTCCAAATACGAGGGAAGGGCAATGCCTGTTATTGGGTTTTTCCCCTATTGACCATTGTCATGCTAATCTGGCTTTAACGTGGTACCATTTTCTTCCTGATGTAAAAGAACTATTGTAAAACAGAATAGATAGCCTCTGTGGCAGATATAACTTTCTAATTGTAGGTGGTCAATTTTTTCACATGACACTTTCTCCCATATGAAGTATTACAGTGCTTTGCAGTCAAATTTTACCACCTTACTGAATAGTTCACTTTATACATAAATTTGTCCAATATTAGTGAGAAAACTAAAACGATTTTTCAGTTCAAGAAATTCGTCCTTCCAACTATGAATATGCACTTTTTAGATAATGTTATCTATTTTTAAATTAAAGGCATCATTGATATCCCCTTTCAATGTAGATATGAAATAGGTTTTAGATGAATGTATGGATTGTACAGAATGTCTGTGGTCCTGTGACAGATAATAAAAAAATAAATCCCTTCTGCACAACATGCAAACATATACAACTCTCTGTAGTGATCTACAGAAGATATAATCAATGTATAAGAGTTATGTTGTAACTCACATCATCAATAAAAATCTTGGCCGAGTAATTTAAAATTAAGGTATTCCAAATACTTATGGTTCATGCTATATGCCAGTGAACAGGAAAGGGAAAGAAAGTCTGAACAGCTCTCCACAGTCAGCTACAGAGCAAAGTTAGCATATCTGTTTTCAAAGGAGATCATGTGTAGCTGTGCCGTGTGTTTGGAGCCATATTTTTTACAACCTACAGCTTTCTTACAGCTATAAAGGTGGCAGATACAAAGGCGAAAGATTTTTCAGCTGTTGTGCCACTGATTCAGTCCCTTGGTTCTGATTTCCAGCTGCATTTTCTTGGGCTGGACTTGAGTGAAATATTTTTGCACTTTATCTTCCTGCAAATAACTTGAATTTGAATACAGTCTTATCAGTAAATGCCTGATGACATTGCTAATACTTTTTCATTTATAAAAAAAAAGGCCAATTTTTACATTTTTAGATTACATCTTTTCTTAAAGATTCCTTTAGCTTTAACGAGGGGGGGAAGTAAAAAAAAATGTGACATGGAACTCTTTTTAAGGCTATATTTAAAAAGAAAATGTATTTTGGAATTTTGTAATATTCAGACTTTTCTGCTGAAATCTTAATGTTTTTGGTGAAATGGAAAATGCATGTTTTGCAAGCTGTGTAGGGCCTACATTAGCAATGTTTTCTTTACAATGACTTGAAAGCAGCAGAAACTTGTATATTGGAAATTATTGCTTTTAGGCCTTATAAGGGCCTTAGACTTCTTACTTGGGACAAAAAAGGAGGGTGCCTTGTTTGTTTGCTATCCAGTACATCCAAGAATCAGCCATAATCTGTCTCGGTTTAACATACCTATGATATATGTTTCAAAGAGTATAAATCTATTAACTTTGAGGTAGTCAAGTCATATTGTCAATTCTTTGGCTTGATATGAAATAATTGCCTCAGAAAGCACAAGCTTCCTATGAAATGGTCAGATTGCTATTATAAAAACCCAAGTTTAATAAAGCAGTCAAGCACTCACGAATATATGTGCATCTACAATACACTATTTTGTACAACTTTGTTCTAGCAACTAAAGTACTAGTGTCTGCACTCATTTATCTTGATTTTTAGATTTCTGATATGATCTGTATTCTGTATTATTTCATGGAAATAGTATTCATGTTTCTTTTCCATTCTTCTCCTGCTATGATGAGATTCTTGATATACAGCTGATGAAGCTGTACTCTGTTTCAATTGTCTGTGTCCCCACTAGGGCTAATATAATTGTTTGACTTAGAGTTCAGTCTAAGAGAGAACCAGGTTTGACTTTAGGTGCACAACTTAATCCTCTAAAACTGGGAATTTTTAATATTACTCTCCTGTAGCTTGAATAAGTTACATTTTTATTCTAGAAAGAACATGGGTAGATTCATTATATTAAACTGTTTATTCTCTCTAATTAATTTGGTTAATTTTAGTATTAAAAGCATGGAAATGGTGAAAAACAAGTGGGATCATTTTGGCAATAATTTTGAAGCTCTGTCCATCTGGATAGCTGAACAAGAAAAAGAACTGGAAACTTTGGAAACATCATCATCTCCTTTGGACATACAGATCAGCCAAATCAAGGTGATAAGTTCTTATTATGTTTAGCATTAAAAGTCCATTTTTCTGTCATTATGCTAGAGGCCAATGGGAGAACGGGCTTTTTACATGTTTCAGAGCTACCATGATGTAATGGTGGTACACTTTGTAAACAAATATACCAAGCAGTAAAGTTTTACATAAACTAAAGGAAAATTATTACAGGCTGCCTTCTCTGTTAGTGTTTAGCTTGCATATATGAAATTTTTGTGTGTGTGGTTAAAAATATTATTTAATTTATACTCCTTAATTTTTGAATAATCTCAACGGGTGTATAAAATAGCTACATAAATAAAAGGTGTATAAAGCATTTTTATTTTAAAACATTCATCAGCTAGTGGATATAGAACTTGATTTTAATCTTGCAAGCTATAGTTATAACTTGATTTATGTATCTTTTATGCTGAAATAATAAAGAAACTATTGCTCTTGGTAGCTTGCAAACCCACATACTATTTATTGTTATTATATTTACACTGCCTTAAATTCTGTTTACATTCCTGTAGATACATAGTGTTGTACCTTCTTACTGCTGAGATGCATATTGTCTCCAAGCATTGTGTTTCAAGGGCTGACTTCATATCCTCCAAGAAAAAAACACGTACCATCTCTGAAACTGACTGTTTCTAAGGGGGCAGAGTTTTTCAGTGTGCAGTGCACGCTGCCATTTTCTTTATTCTGTGACCTATTTACTCTTCAAAGAGCACACAGGTGTGCAGCTGCTTGCAGTCATGGACCAGATTGACATTTAAGTTCCAAGGGATCCCTTAAGGCACTTGTTTTGTGTAGCAAAACCAGTTTATCAACAGATTTTCCTGTTCTTAGTTTGACCACAATTTTACATACAGCAGATAAATAAAATCTCTTTATTTCATTATTGAAGAATAAAACAATGCTTGAATTCTTGGTTGTTTGCCACAGCAATTCAAAACCAGTTTCCTTGTGAAAGAATATGTTTCCATTTATTTGACTGGCATACACTGTCATGTAGCCATGCTTTACATTAGTTACTAGAAATTATTCAAATGTTTAAGACAGAAAGGAAGCATATCAAGCCAGTTTCCCAGAAAGGCTGTTTCTTACTGTATAAACAGATAAACAGTAATTTTTGCACTTCATTGCAAGTTTTTGAAAATGCCAACTTAAGCCTTCTTTATTTAAACACCAGGACAGAGAGAAAATTGCTGACAGATAATTTTTATAAATGCCTGAGTGAACAGAGAGCAGAGAAAATCCTCCAGATAAAGCTTAGAGTCCATAATTGTAACTCAGATGGACAAACCAGCTTTATGAACTGGGATACATGAAATGAGTCATCTAACCCTCAATATGTGGGCATACCTGGAGGTCTTCTTCAGCAGCATTGCTTTGTGCCTGTTTATTAAGGATTTTTTTGTGTTGTGAGTTTCCTGATCAGTTACTGTGTCATGACCCCAATCAGCATACTTAGTTCATAATTTTTAGTACAACGTATTAGTAAGGATCATTGCAATATGAGACAAAGACACAAAAAAATAAAAATTAAATGATGTGTTCCCTGATATCTTTGGCTGACCACATAAAAAACCTAGGATCAGCTAAATGCAATTATCATACGTATTGGTAATATTCCGCCTTTGATGACTTTGCTTGCAAAACCCTGATGATGACTTCAGCAGAGCCAGATTTTCACCTACGCATTTCTCCAGAAATCCTGGTGAACAAAATGACAGATATCACAAGTAGTTACCATTGGTGGCAGACTTACTGAGAGTTTGAAGGCCTCAATTATCCACCTTCTTTTATGTAACTGAGTGAATTTAACGGAATAGCGTGGGAGTAAAAAAGCACTGCCTCATTTTTATCTGCTGCATTGTTAGATAATTTCAGTCACTGGGCCAAAAAAACAGTATGTCTCCTCAGCACCGTATTTTCATGCAAAAAAGGTATTTTATAATCTGAATTAATTCAGAATATATTGCATAAAGAGACACTATAAATGCTTACATCACCACATTTTTTTTTGTCTCTACTGTTACCCTGCTAATTCTAGGCTCTGGATGATGCAGTAAGCCAATCCTGACCTTAATAAGGGCAAGTAAGATGCCATATTTTTGTCACACTTATGGCAGAAGGTGGGCACTTTCTATGCTTTTGAGAGTGCATTTTCTGTAAAGTTTTTGGTTGATATACAGACATACAGACATTTTTGTATCTGAGAATGCTATTGCCTATTTCAAGTTTAAAGAGTGCTCTTGGCTCTTTCAGTCCCCACACAGTGGGTGGCTTTCACTGCTTTTGAGAAGAGCTCCAAGGGCATGCTACATAAGCAGAAATTAAAAGAAATCTGTTGTGAAAAAAATCTTATTTCCAAGGTCACCAATGCTTAGCCACTGAATATGAAACACCATAAGTTTCTGTTTTGGATGTTGTAGCTTTCCTGTTTGTTTCTAATTTGCAATAAAAATAAGTGCAAAAAATAGAATGCAGTTTCTGTCATGATTAAGTATAAAGCTGGTGCTAGTTTTTCTTTAAGCATTTACTAATTGGCACAGAAGACAGCTGAAAAGTACCAAAGGCCGTTATCACTCATTTCATGGTTTCCTATGTATACTGTAGTATGGTTCTTCATTTAATTCTCTGCTTTAGGGCACACTCACCCTACCTTATAACCTATTTTAATTTGTTCTTCATTATATTATACAATTTTACATTAATGAAAAACCATCTCTATTGATTTTCAAATCATAGTATATTTTATTTTGTAGTTGTCTGAAAAATTATTAAACACAAGTAATCAACTGTTTAAGATTCAGCTCTTTAACAATTTTGTTTTCAGTTATACACTTCCTTTTTAATATTGTATTTATTTTGAATCTTTAACATAATTATGTATTATTTTGCTGTGAAGTAAGAGATGCTAAAATATGAACCATCCTATCTGCTTATAAAAATATGTACCTCAGGAAATTCTAAATCCTCTTCATAGACACTGCTTTTACAGCAGACTGGTTTTAAACCTTTTCCTGTGCTTGATTCAATAAGAAAAAAGGGAAATTATGGGGCATACTAAAGACTTTTATAAGTAGTTATTTCAAGTGGTTAATGAACTCTCCTCTTATTTACTTTTTTTAATGAAGAATATTAGTAGTTTGGGTAAAAGTAGGAAATAGAAAAGAATATTCTGATTTTTAAAACCTTACTGTACTTCTTTATTTACTATGACTTTACATTTTAGGTTATTAATAAAGAAATAGATGGTAAAATGACTGGAATATCGAAACTAGAAGAGGAGGCTGAATCTTTTTCTCAGTTTGTTACCTCTGGAGAACGTGCACATATTAAAGCCAAACTGACTCAGGTCAAAAGGTATTGGGAAGAGCTAAGAGATCATGCACAGAGACTGGAAGGAACTATCACAGGGAATGCCTCAGCACAGCAAAAATATGAAGAAAGTTTTAAGCAGGTAGACAATGAAAAAACTTACTGAATGTTTGCAGAAATTTATAGAATTACTCTTTATTTTCTTCAAAATTGAATATAAAATTCATAATATAATAGGATGGACTAGAATGTATGAGCAGATTTTTAAGGTAATTGCAGGACAAATTTGTGCTTTCAATAGCTTAAAAGGCAGGTTTAGGAAGACATGCTCAAAAAAACTACGTTATCTTAGAAACCTAAGTGATTCTCCTGAATATTGCACTTATAAACCATATCCATATTTCTTATAAACACTGTAACTTCATCTTGTAATTGTTAGTAGGTCATAAGGAAAATAATGAAATTATTGTTCCAGTCACAAAGAGCTGAGCACAGTTAGCATCTTTTAACTTCAAAAGGCACTCAGCATTACAAAAGCTTAGGATATAGTATTCTCCAGTGCTAAGCATCTGATAGATGTTATTTAAAGCATCATTTATTTGTTTTCTGCTGGTTTTAGACTCTCTGATTTGCCTTTTCTTCACAGGTGCAGCACACAGTGACTGAATTTGAAACTAAGCTAGCTGAGCCTGTCACAACATGCTCTTCAGCAGCATCAACATACGCAGCCCTTCAGGATTGCACGGTGAGCATCTGACAATTCCTGCCACCGATTCCAGGGAAATGGTACCACACTGGCCTCCTCACAGCAATGCAAATAACCTCCATACCAGAGGTTGCCTGATGCCACACCACCCAGGGTGGAGGCAGGAGGAAGCAAAGGCTGCCTGTCAGGGTGGGAGGCCCAGGGAAGGCTGCAGCAGATTTCCTCAGCTTATTTTTTCTCACACTTTCAGGCAGGCTTGGAAATATTTTTCCTACTCTAGTTTAAGAAAAGCCTAAAAGTATGATATATCTGTTACACATTTGTCTTCAAAGATTTTCAAGAAAGCTGGGTCTCGGTATAGAGAACTGTGATTTTTTATTTTTATTTTTTAAATCTCCTTGGAACTAGTTTTTCTTGGACAATACAGACACTGGACAGACATTTCTGTCTGACATTTCAACGCAGTTTTAACCAAGAGAATTGTACTGTTGATGCCAGAGATCCGTGGATGTCTGGACATTTGGTTCAGTCCTTTAAAAAAGGAAAATAAACATTGGTTTGGTATTCAAACTTCAAAAAATGCCAAATGTCAGAGAATTTGGTGTAGCATTTTTGTCCATGTCTATAAGCTTCTGACGTGTTCTTCTCACAATAATAATCATCTTCCATGCTAAGAAAATATTGTAAAAAAATTTAGTCCTATTGTTCTTGCAGTAAAATACATATTACATAATACATAATACAGTTTCTTTTGAACTTAGTGGTAGTTACTTTCAGAGACTGTATGCAAGGAAGACCTGGCCTGTCTGCTTCAAAAAAAGCTTCATACTTGTTGAGGAAAAATCATTTGCATATAGAGAATTTAACCAGACAGCACATGTAATCATCATTGTTACTGGCTTTTAAACATTATGAATATGCTGCGTATGCTACTGTAAACTTTTTTTCTGTTTGCAAGATCATAATACAATGCCTTAGTGTGAAATTATTTTGTATTATTGAGTTTAAACATCAGCAGCTTGTTGCTGTACAACTCACATTCCCTCCTATATATTATTTCTTTCATGGCTGTAATTAAAACCATTACTACTGTTGTTATTATTGCACACCTGAGAGTTAGAACTTCAGTGTTCTTAAATCTGCTTAATTTTGTGCAATTGTTGTTGTACTACATTTCAATCATTTTCCTATGAAAAAGTTTCCCAGCTATCTAGAAAAGGCAACATTGGAGCATCTGGTCAACATCAGGTGCCATTTCTATGAAAAAGACTTAGCTAATGCTGACAGAAGTTCACAGTAACTGTTCCCTACCTTCCCCATGTTATGACAAGGGCTGTGAGTCTGGCAGTCCTCACATATTTCAGGGAGCTTTTCTATTTCATGTATTTGTATAAAATGGAGCAACTCTTAGAGAGATTTTAAGGAATTTGGAGCCTTGTCCGGCATGATGATGCTGCGTTGCATGTCCATTCAGAAGATCTGACCCAATTGTTGCTGAGTGTTTTTTTCTTTAATCCTGTTCTTTGGGAAGTCTTTCCCCACTACAAGCTAGTTGATCAATACGCTTGGGATGTGTGCATCTAGGATAGGAGGTCTGAGTAAATAAGTTATGCAGTGTCTTCATGATCTGGTGAATGTATTGCTTTAGAATTTGAGTAGAGGTACAGAATTTTTCCCACCACTGTTACCCTCTCTCTGTTGTTTATGTATGTGACTTCTGTTTCTTTTACCTGTTCATTAGGACCTTTGCCATACTGTGGAAAAACTGAGCAACACTCTGGCCTCTCTCTCAGCCTGTGCTCGAAAGGTGGCCAACAAAGAAAAAGCTGCTCAGGAGGTTACAGCATTACAGCAGAAATATGAAAAGGTGCTAGAAAATGCTAAAGAGAAACAGACTGTATTAGAGACTCTTCTGGCTAAGTGGCAGAAGTGAGTAAACTTTCACTTCTTTTATAATGGACACAAAGACCTTCATGTGGTCTGTGTGTGAGACTAAGGGGATGGCTTGTGTTGGTAACTCTACATTTTGGTTTTCTTAGGCAGGAGAAGGAGCTGTCTGCCTTCGTGACCTGGTTGGAGGGCTGTGAAGCTACAGCTAGGCCTTCAGAGCAGTATGTTTCTGTTGACAGAGTTAAACTGGAAGGTGAACTGCAGTCACTGCAGGTACTTTTCAACTGAAAGGTTTTCCCTCTACACTTCCAGTTTTTTTCCTGTCTTTTAAAGGATGGACTTACTCAGGTCTACTCTGACAAGTCACTTGATTCTAGGCTTTGGAAATGTCATAGGGAGGTATTACGTTATCACTGTTGTTACTTATCAAAGACAAGAAAATTACAGGGAGAATGTTTTTTGCAAGTTTGCCTGCTCAACAAAAGTAATGCCCTGACATATCCTATTGTCTCTAAAGGAAGGATGTTAGTCTGCTTGCTGCAGGATCCTTTCTCTAGATAAATTATTTTGTTAGACAACATGACTTTCGTTTTTTTGCATGTCAGGAAAGTTGCTCAGATGACAAAATGCTCAAAGGTTTTGAATTCAAAATGAAAGTCTGAGTTCTGATCTTCTTAAAAAAAGGATTTTCATTGTGTCCTTAAGTATGCCTTCTCTTGGAATTTTTGCCAATTTTTTTTAGATTAATGTGAAGCAGTTGGCCAAATAAAGCATCGCTGAAAGGTTTTCCCTCTACACTTCCAGTTTTTTTCCTGTCTTTTAAAGGATGGACTTACTCAGGTCTACTCTGACAAGTCACTTGATTCTAGGCTTTGGAAATGTCATAGGGAGGTATTACGTTATCACTGTTGTTACTTATCAAAGACAAGAAAATTACAGGGAGAATGTTTTTTGCAAGTTTGCCTGCTCAACAAAAGTAATGCCCTGACATATCCTATTGTCTCTAAAGGAAGGATGTTAGTCTGCTTGCTGCAGGATCCTTTCTCTAGATAAATTATTTTGTTAGACAACATGACTTTCCTTTTTTTGCATGTCAGGAAAGTTGCTCAGATGACAAAATGCTCAAAGGTTTTGAATTCAAAATGAAAGTCTGAGTTCTGATCTTCTTAAAAAAAGGATTTTCATTGTGTCCTTAAGTATGCCTTCTCTTGGAATTTTTGCCAATTTTTTTTAGATTAATGTGAAGCAGTTGGCCAAATAAAGCATCTTTTACAGTCTCTGTGAAGTCAGTGAGTCTATAATTGTTTTAAATATTACTGAAAAGAAGAAAAATATTATTTCCGGTTTTGGTCTTTTGTCTGGGCCAATTTGTGGCATTACCTCACAGTTCTATTGCTGCACACAAAATAAGTTGCAAAACTTAAGTTTTATTTTATCCACTTTCATCATATAGTAGAGCTGTGTGGAAAGGCCACACTTTGTGCTAACGGACAGGAAAAAAAAACAACTTTGATGAATTCTTACTGAATTATATTTGAAGATTTAGCTGTAGGAAATCGAGGTGTAGAATACCTGCTTGTCCTAATAGGCCTCAGGGTCTATTCAAGGATTTGACTGTCCTCATTCACTTATCTCAAAGTGATGTACTGGAAATCTCCACCTGAATTTGTGGGTTTTTTTGTTATTTTTCATAATATGATGCCATATTTAATTAAACTCTGTGTATTGCATTGCTTTCTCAGGATTTGCAAGCAGATATTAAGTCCCATGCTTCAGTCCATGCGAGCCTGTTACAGTTAAATGAGTCACTATTCCCAACAGCTTCCAAACAGTGTGTGAATGCAATAAAAGAAAAATTTGAAGATCTGGATAAGAAGTGGAAAGCTTTACCACCAACTCTTGATAAAAGGTTTGTGCTTCAGAATGTTTTTTACATGTTAAATGAGAGTAACCAATATCCAGACAAGGAATCCCCATGCTGAAATATAATTTTGTACAGTATTACATGCTGGTTCATGTTAGGCTCAGGAACACTGCCTCCTTTTTTGAAACTGTATGTTATTGTATATTTAGAATTCAATTGTTTTGATGACAAACCTACATATTTTAGTATTTTTAAAGGAGCTTAACTAATAGACTCTGGTCAATTATATCTTCTTGGCACTTTCTCAGTATGACTGTTTTACAATATAATGATCTCCTACATAACATTTCATATTGAAAATTATGCAAAAAATTTCTAAGGGAAATGGGAAGGAAATAACAAGGCCTTTTTCAAGGTCAAGGTTTAGAAGCTTATAGCTTCTCACTCCTTGACTAAATTCATAACACTGTTACCTCACAGGCAGTGTTCCAGATGACAGGGCAACTGGAATTGCTATGTCTAAAAATTGAAGTTTAGCTTCCATCAATATCATTCTCTTTGCTGGGATTACCTCCATGAAGAAAAGTTGAAGAATGTGCCCTGACTATTTGGGACACTCCTAACAGCTGATATGAATAAAACAGTGAAAACAGAAAAGAACCTTACTGTTGCTTTCAAGTGTTATGTTATTCCCCAGTTAAGAAATCAACATGGCAGTCATCACATTTGAAATATAAATTAATATTTCCTTTTTTCCTTCCACCTGGCATTTATTTTAATGCTGTCCAGTCATCTGTGGTTTTGATTACGGCAATTCATTAATTTATATCAAATGCTTTTATATTTACATCTGACATCCTATAGGATCAACTTCCTTCAGTCTCTTGTTGCTGAGCATAGGCAGTTTGATGAGCTCCTGCTCAGGTTTTCAGACTGGATTAAGAAGTTTCTTGCTGAACTACAAGCCACTTCAGAGATAAACACAGCTGATCAACAACTAGCTGAATCTCACAATAAGGTAAACTTCTGAATGTAAATATTGAAGACAGACAAATTGTATGGTGCATTCAGTTAAATATTAATCTAAACTGAGCATGACGTCATTTATTTGTTTTAAAACTGATGTGCTGTTGCAGTCACATACAGATTTCTGCTATTTGACCAGTTTAAAGCAAAACTGTAACACAGACCTGTTCTTACTGGAAACCCCTCAGTAGCACTTCTTTTGATTGTAAGTTTAGTACTAAAATGTTTCCTAAACTTTTTATTGGAAGAAGAAACCCAGCTTTATGTTCTTTCTTTCCATAGAACCACTTAATGGAAGTTGAAAATAAGAAACAGCAGTTACAAAGTCTGAAGGAACATGTAGATAAATTGTGTTCTTTCAGCTGCCCAGAAGACCAGCAGACATTGCAGGGAAAGACTGAAGATTGTTTTCAGATCTTCCAGGAGGCAAATCAAATAACTTGCCAAAGACAAGAGGCTCTGGATCAGCTGCGGGTATTCCTGGAGCTCCATAGTGCTACATCAGGAGTGCTCCACCAGCTGAGGCAGACAGTGGAGAAAACAGGAAATATGGATAAAGCTAGATCTGAATTACTGGAGAAGAAACTTGATAATGTTGTTCAAGATCTTAACAAGCTGGAATCTGTTGCCATCAGTTTGGATGGTTCCCTTACTAAGGCCCAGTATCATCTAAGACACGGCATTTCTGAGCAGAGAACCTCCTGTAGGGCTGTGGTGGATAACCTGTGCTTGGAACTGGAGACAGTTCAAAACCTGCTGGGAACCAAACAGAGTGAGGCAGAAGCTCTTGAAGCTTTGCAAAGATCTTTCATGGAACATAAAGACCAACTACTGAAGAGTATCGAAGATATTGAAGAAAAGGCTGACAAGGAGGGCCTGAAGGAGACAACACTGCAAGCCCTCCAGCAAAGGTAAAAACAATATTAATGCTTGAGTTTGTCACTTCTTCATTTGCTTGCAGTCTCTAGGTTTTTTAGGATGCACTGGGGGCATGTATCAGTTTTCTGCCTGGGTACCTTATTTCTTGCCAGGCACAGTAGTAGTCCACATATCTGCTTAATTAAATTTCCTAAGTGAGCTGTTTGGATGAAGGGAGAACATGAGCAGAACACTTTGCAAGTCCTGTTAATCTTTTATATTGAAAAAACAGTCAAGAAAGTCTTTGTCTGAGAAATGTATTATGTTCGAATCTATCCAAGTTCCAAACAGCTATTAGAAATCCCATATGACATACCTATCTCTACTCCTAGATTGAAGATTGTAAATGTATTGAAGGAACTGAAAACACTTACTATAATAAAGTATTAATCTAAATATTTCTTTCCAAACCACTGTTCAGAGGAAATTTACTGTTGAAGTAAATTTGAAACCCACCTTTTAACTTGCAGATTGAGGATCTTTAACCAGTTAGATGAAGAATTGAATTCTTACCAGCACAAACTCCAGTGGCTCATGGACAAAGCAAAACAAATAGCCCAAAAAGATATTACAGTTGCTCCTGATATTGACAAAGATATAAACTGCTTAGAATCTCTATGGAAGGACACCAAGAAGGCTATTCATGAAAAGTAAGTAAATCTTAGACTTAAGGTCAGAAAGGAGAAGTTCATTTTAGTGAGGGAAAGA
>NW_009953649.1:923297-942006 GCF_000747805.2 Chaetura pelagica
GGAAAGAGACCCAAGTATTTATATTGAATATCTTCTGGCCTGTTAATCCAAATAAAAAACAGGGTTTGTATGTTAAATACTGAGTAGAAAATAAAACATTATAAACCAAGATATTTGTACCAGTTGCAATTATACTATTAATAAAACCACACACAGGTCCTCAGGACAGTACTTGTAGATATGGTGGGCTTTTAGTTACATGTTGATTCTCCCAGAAGATAAATCTCCACTGAGATTTCACTATCACTCCAACTAGCACATACACACCTTCTAGCATACAACAAGTTGAAAAAAAAAAATTGAGCTTGGAAGTGCCAGCATCATGCTAATGTGACTTCCAGTCAGTAAGATGCTAAACTTAGGAAATTAGAAACTGGAATTCCAGTTTCAATATTCCTGTTGTTTGTCAGTTCCTTTGATATCTGATATATACAAGGTGGTGATTCATACACTGCCTCATCAGTGAGATGTTTCGTGATATATGGACCCACAGTGATTTGTAAAACCTTAATATAAATATTTCCTTGGCTGCCCAAAACATGTTTAGCATTGCATCCTGATTTTCTCATGGTGAATCACTACATAACATTGCCTTTCCTTCAGAAGCATGAAAGCAAATGGTGCTAATGTAGCCTTTTCACATTGCAGAAAGGAGCAGTCCTGCATTCTTATTGATCTGATGAAGGAATATCAGAGCTTGAAGTCAACAGTAATGAAAGTTATAGACAATGCTGACAGTGCTTCTGTGATCAAATCCATTTGGAAGGATCATGAAGATGTCAGGCGAACTTTATCAAAGGTAATTTCATTTCAGGGATTTAAATGATCTTTGCTTTAAATTGCATTTTTTACTTGAAAGGTGCCCTTGAGCTGTGTTTAAAGTTGCTTGAATTTACTGCTAAATATTGTCACACTCACATTCAGGGTTTAAATTGTACTGATTCTGATGAGGAAAGAATATAGTCCTTTCAGCATTTGGGTGAGATCCATGAGTGTTATTGTTGATATCTGTAATTTTAATACCTAGAAATGTGAAATGTTTATTTATATGGAAAGCTTAAGTTATCATCTGTTTATTTAAAATACTTCAATAATATATTCCTGTCATAGTACGAGAGGATATTTCCAGTCAGCAGACTTTTATATGTTTCCATACTGGGTAATTTTTTGAATGGTTAAAAGTTAACAAAAGAAAATTAGTTGCACAGATTTCTGATGTGTGCAATTCTTAGGTCCCTCTCTTTCTCTAAAACAACATATTTCATGTGGTACAATGTTAATATTGGCCACTGAGCAGAGATAAGGAATTTGCATCCCTGCATTCCATTCATTTCACTGGATCGTATTTCTAAAATTCCAAATCCTGCTATCCATCAGCCTGTCAGGAAAAACAGTTAAATTCTTTCTGTTCTTTCAGAGGGTAATTTAATTTGGAAGCCTATTGAGTTCTTCACAAAAAAATTTTCAGTCAGATCTCTGTAAACCTAATTCTAGACTGTGCATATTTATGGCTTCTTTTTAATAGACATTCTAACTAGAACTGAAATCCAGAACGGAGTTCACCAGTCTAACATAGAAATGCATGTAATTCCATTTGATTCCTCTCCTTTTTGTGAGCCTTGGGCTGTGGAGAATTCCCTGCTACTACAGTGGCCAGTGGAAGCACAACAAATATTTTGCACAACTTCTACCATAATAAAGTAGGTGTGGCCACGTGTCCATGTGGCATCCAGATTAGTAGCTCACCTTGACTGCTGGTCTGGAATACTTGGTAAAGAAAAAAAATATGAGATGCTTACTATGATCCTTTCTCAGAATGTTGTCACCTCTTCAGTGACGGTCTTGTAAAGACTTCCCTGCCCCTAGAATTGCAAACTTAGTAACCATGAACATTTTGTCTCATTTCCTTCTGAACACAACTGTACTTTTATTTTCCACAGTATCTAGGAGTGATGGGGTTTACAACTCTAAACTTTTTTGCCACACCCTCTGTTTAACCTGCTGTAATTCCAGAACTGATTTTAGATATTAGGTAGTCAACGATGGGTTCTTATTCAATTTTAGACAGGTAGAGTCTGAAGATTAAAAGAATAATAATTTTAAAATTGCAGTTGCTCTGTATTTTGTGGCATAATTAAATATTAAATGGCATGCTGAATGACAATTAGCCAATGCTTAACATAAACCACAGGTCTAGGGATGAGTGCCTGGAGAACTGGATTTTTCTTTCTTTCTTTAAGGCTTCATTAAACAAGCAAATCTTTATGTCCACAGCATGAAGCTGCCAAGAATGATCTGAGCAATAAACAAAAAGACCTGGATACTTTCACCAATAAAGGAAAACATTTGTTAGCAGAACTGAAAAGAGTGCAGAGCTGCGACCCCACTGCAGTAAAAACCGATATGAACAGTACAGTGGACAAATGGCTAGATGTAAGAGCCTGGTGTTTATACATGAAATGTAGTTTTTAAGTGGGGCTAAGGTTGTAGTATTAGTATTTTCTTAGAGTGCAATTGTTTTGTAAAGTTTACTTTGAAATGTATCTCAAAGGGTTAATCAGAGGGATTTGGCATCCGTTGTCGTACAAGTTGTGGCATCCATTTGATGTATTTAAAAGGATGTCCTATAACAGTGTATGAATGTTACTAGTATAAGTTTGCTCAGTGCACACTTCAGAGTATAAATTTGAATAGGATTCTCATCTAATGTATGTACTGTTACTTATACATTTGCATCTAATGTATGCAGTAAATTAATTAGTATTTACTAAGTAATACTTAGTAAGTTACTAAGTATTACTTAGTAAATAGGACTAAATAAATTAGGGACTAAATAAATTAGGTTACACCATAGAAGATGTGACTATGTTGAGAAAGGCATTATAACAGAGAAACACATTATAAAACTTAATCTTTTACATTTTCATATTTATACTACTTCATTAGCAAATTCCTACGTGACATAAGAAAGATAAATGGAGCTGGTTTTAAAGATAAAAGTTTATTTAAACATAAAACTCTTTCTTACTAAAAATATACAATTTTTTAGAAAAAGTCACATAATTGTTGTTTATTTTATGATCTGAATAACTAAACTGAAATTAGAATTCCGAATTTGGACCTAACAATAAGAAAAAAAAATTCACCTAGGCTTACAAATTATTTCTGGTACAATTGTCTTACAACTGGCTGCAAAATAAAGAAATCTAAAATTAATTTGTTAATGGTATTGCTACATTGTCCTCTCCTAAAAGGTGTCTGAAAGAATTGAAGAAAACATTGACCAGCTGAGGGTAAGCTTGTCTCTGTGGGATGACATCCTGAAAACTGGAGATGAAATGGATGGATGGTGCAATAAGTGCATTTCTCAACTGAGTGAAGGCATCAGCAACTTGAGTAACAGTCAGAGAATGGAGGTCCTCCTCAAAGACTTCCAGGTGCTTATGCATAAATCTGCAATAATAATGGTATAAACCACCGTGTCCCCTGTTCAAGCAGTGGAACCACTAACCCAATGGCTACCTGACAGCATTCAAGTCCCTTTTTTAAGCTGTTTGTTTCTAACAGAAACAATAACAGCACAACTCTTGCTAGATCTAAGCTCTGTGATTATTTTGGCTCTAGCAGTACATAGAATCATAGAATCATTAAGGTTGGAAGGGACCTTAAAGATCATCTAGTTCCAAGCCCCCTGCCATGAGCCGGGAACCCCACCACTAGACCAGGTTGCACAAAACCTCGTCCGACCCGGCCTTAAAAGCCTGCAGGGATGGGGCATCAACAACCTCCCTGAGCAACCCATTCCAGTTCTTACAAGCATAAAAAGTTCAATATTTTAATTTCATTCAAAAATGGCATTGGTTTGAGCTCTGTTCCAGTATAAACTGATGGAAATTTTAGATAATTTCAGGTGAAGTTAAGCAAAAAAATAAGTGGTTCTAAAATCTGATCTAAGATGCTGGATTGTTCAGACAATAAAAAAGATATACTGGGCTTGAGAGCAAATTTTAATTCTAAAAATTTAGTGAGATTATGTCTTTCATTTTTGGGTAGTGTTAAACTGTTTTAGAAATCTAACCAGTGTTCATGATGCATTCTGCCACTATTGGCTTAAAATATAGAGTGGATCAACCATAGAAAGAGCCATATTTTACTTAATGTACCTGAGTCACAGGAGGGCCAGAATAGCAGAAGACATGAGCACCATGAGTGCATCTGCAGTCACAGAACACATAGTCTGCAGTACTTCACACTTCTACAAAGGCAAGAGGAAAGGCAGTTCACTGACAGAAGAGTTCAGCAAACAGAAATAGATGGGCATGGACAGAAATGATGAGTGTACCTTTTATATGGTCCAGAGCAGTGGCTGCTTTCTTAATCACCTAACATTATATCCTCCCCAGAAAAAAATACCCCCTGAAGATTCTTCTGGGGCCACCTGAACTTCTGCCATTCAGGGCAGATGTTAAATGCAGCAATTTAATCCTGAAATCCACTGTCCAATCTTTTAATTGGAGTGTTCTGTTTGATTTTTTAGAAAAGAAATTTTGGGCAATAGGATTCACACCAATTACTTGCCTAATATTTTAGAACTACAGTTATAAAATTTTTTATTTTTCTCTTTCATTTTACTATTATCTTGGTTCTATATGAACACTGAATGCAAGGTCCAGACATGTCAGTGCATATATAACAGCATTTTTTAATTCCTTTTTGAAGTTAACATTTATTTCTGTGTCTAATTTTTTTTCCAAGAGCTCACTTCCTTGTAATAAAAACCAGAGAGCACATGTATTATACTCTGCCTGCTATTACGTGGATCCTAACAACCGCAGTAGATTTTTCCAGTCAAATAAACAATGACATACCCATCTTTATTCAGCCAGTTTTAAGAAACTAAAGCTATTAGTACATTCTAAATGTTAAAAATGTGTTTGGCTATTTTGATTGAGGAGAAAAAAAACAACAAACCAAAACCTCAGAACTGAGTCTAATAAAGGAAAGCAACAGGAAATTTTTAGAGTATAGAAATAATAGAACAATAGTGTTTTCCCTCTGATTGCTAAGCTTTATTTATTTATTCTTCTTTTTTTCATATTTTTTTTCTTTTTTTCAATTGATGGAGCATCCTTTTGAAGGTCTAAATCCTTCTTGTAGTTTGTTATGAAACTTAGACCATATCTCTTTTACAGTCTGAAGTCAAGGATAAAGAACTGAAGTTGGAGCAGCTTAGTTCCAAAATTTCAGATCTCAAAGAACTGATCCATTGTCAAGAGCCTCCTGCAGACCTCCAGGTAAAATAAAGATATTTGTAATCACAGGCTGTGCTCAGATGACTAAGTAGAAACTCCTCCTAAAATCTGTCTCTCCTGTACTGCCTTCTTCTTCCAAGGTGACAGATACTGCAGTATTAATATGTATCATAACTATACTTTGTTCATATTTGTTTAGTTAGCTTTGATTTTTTTGTAATAATTATGCCAGCAAGTAAAGAACATAAGAGTTGTAGAAGTATTTTTCACTAAATCCAAATAGATTAAATAGTTTGTAAGGTAGCTGATCAGATGTGAAACAGATTGTACTCTCTGTACAGCATTAAGCCACATTATGTATGAGTGCATACACAGCTTGCCTCTTTGAAAGAATTATAATGCAGTAAAGTATGTTTATTTGCTTTACCAAAATAAAAGTATTCTTTAGTGGACTGGAATTAGCACCCTGAACTAGCTGTTACAATAAAGGAATAAAATACAAGCACTGAAGGTGAGCTGTTATTGTTGGCTGGGTCTTTATTTTTTGTGTTCTAGGGCAGATGCAAAACCAAAGTATGACAATTTTGGATGTTTGATTTCAAATGGAAATTGGTGTGTGAGATTATTCTGTTTCTGTGCCAGAAGTTTAAAAAGATAAGCTGACTTCTGTGATTTCTACAAGAGAAAAAAATATTTTTATAGATATATATTTAGAAAACGTTTATCAGAACTTAATATAACACTCAAGCCTTGTCCAAATTCTGCCATGACCCTACAGAGAAGCCTAAATTACCAATCATAACCCTTCAGCAGAAAGATGTGCAAATGATGTGGAAGTGCTTATGTTCTCCCTTACTTGAGAGGCTCAGAAAATTCAGGTTTAGTCATATCCTTCATAATAAATACCTGACCAGTTATAGAGTGAAACTTAGAGCAAATTATTTTGCAGAATATCAGTTTTAACCAACACACACCGATTTCCAACTACTAACATGATAAAATATTTAAATCAATACAATAAAATAATTGTAGTTGATCTTTAGATGAAAATCTGAAAATAATCTCACAAATTAAACATCCCCAAATTATTTGCCAACATTAAAATACCAGATAAGTAAACTACAGTATGACCAGTCCATATCCTAAGAAAATATACAATTTCTTAAAAGAATTTTCAGTAATTATTTATAAATATTACGTTATTATGACTGATTTTCTTTACTGTGTGTTAGTAATATATACACAGCTAACATCTACTATAATTCTACATATTGCTATCTTTGGACAGGTTAATGGGCTATTTTCTAACTTATTTTTGTATTGTCTTTAAATTCAATCTGCCTTCCACTGAGACACTTTAAGCCTCAGTGCTTTATGTCATGCTCTGTAAATATGGTAAATTAGTAAAGGCAAATGATCTACTGTTTAATTTCTCAGAAGTGGATAATAACTTAAACAGATTGCACTCTGGCTTTTTATAGGCAAGTATTCCTTCTTTGGATTACTGCATAGCCAATACAAAATCCTGAATGGTTGGCATTTTTTATTTATGGAAGTATCTTTAGTTACAGATGTAAAGAGATCAAAATTATTAGTGTGTATCACTTTATTTTGTGTGTTACCTTGCATTTTTTCAATAAACATTTACCATAATAAATGTTTCATTTAAAAGTTTTACTACATAACATTTTTCTTTTAGTTCATAGAATCAGATTTGAGGCAAAAGTTGGCACATGCCAAAGAAATGTCAGAGACAGCAAAAGAGACACTGAAAGATTACAGTACTCAGAAGATGCAGTTGCAGAAGTTTATTGATGAGGTGACAGCCCAGTTAACAACAGTGGAAGAGACACTGTTAAGCTGTACACGTAACTTGGATCCTGAAGCTCTAAATAAAGTGAAGGTTGGTGCTGAAGAAAATGAATATCCTTTTTCTTATGCATTTTTTTGCTAAGCATTATACTTAATTTCCGTTTGATACAAATTATGTCTCCTACACAGCTGCTAGAATATAACTGAACTCTTCGGTTATTATTCCAGCATGTTTGCAGGACCATTGATTCCCCTGAATATAAGTTATGAACTTATAACTCATCACAGTAACATATCCTGGACTGAAATCAACACAAAGTTCTGCTTTAGAAGTCCTCCTCAGTCCTCATCTATAGCAATTCTTTTGTCTACATCCTAAAGCTCTCTTGATTGCATACAAATATGCACATCACAGCATGACACCACATGCAGATTTTCTTCAGCATGAGCACGTTAATGTTGATTTATTAGCCAATTCCAATTTAATTTTTAAACAAATGGTCCTCTCTAGTCAGATGAAAATTCCCTTTCATTCAGATGTCCTACCAAATACCTATGTCATATTGCATCTTACACATACCTTCAGACTTTGGTGAAAATAAACATTGCTATTCAATATACCTTGAAATGTATTAATTTTTAATAGAGTAGCAAACAATAAGAAACAGCCTTTTTTACATATCTGTGATGGCTCTTTAGTTTCAAGTACTCTTGGAAAATTCAGGAAACCTAGTGCAGTACTTCTTCCCTTCATTGAGTGTAGGACTTGCAATAGACCATAGAAGGAAGGAGCATATCGAAGGAGCAGTAAGCCTTGAGGAAAAGTGAAGACTCTTTTGTTTCTTTACAAATGTCGTGATTGTGTTGTATCTGCATTTTCAGGAAATACAAAAAGACCTTCAGCTTCAGCAGAGCAGCATTGACTTGACCCGTGAGAACCTCAACAGCCTGTGTCGCAGATACCATTCTGTAGAGCTGGAAACTCTTGGTGGCACTGTCACTTCATTAATAAAGAAGTATGAAGCTGTGAATCAGCTCTGCTCCAGAACACAGGCCAGCATGCAAGAGTCCTTGGAAAAACATTTCCTCTGTGAGTCTTAATGCTTGTTAATATGAGCCGTTAGACCGCAGCAGTGAATCATTCTGGAGTTTGCCAGAGTTTCCAGTGATTTCACTTGCAATTACAACTTTATTTTCCTATGAAGCCATCCAAAAAGTCCTGTTACCAAATGTTCATTTGATAGCTGCTCTGAAACAAAGCATTTTACAAAAACAGAATTCAACTTTAAACACATAATATGCATGAAAGTCAAGCTCAGCTCCATCTTTCTTTACTGTTAGATAGATCTCTATTGAATACACACACTTGGTTTATTTGCCATAAAGAGATGTATATAACCACCTAGAGATGTTTATAATGTAAAAATCCCTATCTGAAGTATTTCCTGGGCTTCCTGGATAGTCAATGGAGAGAAGTAGGCAATTTAAAATCTTATATAGTAGGTTATTAATATAGATACAATCTAGCATTAAATTGGGATGTATCACAGACTGAAAATAACTGTATTTTCCCTTTGACTATAAAGAGGAACCTAGTGTGACACTTCAAATTTGGATGTTTATAGAGGAAATATCTAACTTTTTGTGAAATGAATCCCACTTCCCAAGGTCATGGAAGGCAATGAGACTCATCCTGTTAGCTTCTAGATGCTGTTCCTAAGGGATAAAAGGATTGTGGAAGACAGCTGTATAGTATTGTGGATAATGCTGCTTCTTAAAAAAAAAAAAAAAAGATAATAAAAAAAATCTTCTCAATGCTTTTTTATTAAATAAGATACTATGCAAGAATTCTGGGAATGGTTTTCCGGTGTGAAGGCTGCAGTGAAAGATTCATCTGACAGGTCTGGAGACAGCAAAGCCATAGAGGCAAAGCTACATGACTTGCAGGTATAGTGAAAAAATTACAAAAATAGTAATTAGAAATGTAACTATATGTATCTAAAATAATTAGTAGATGCTATAATATGTGTTGCCTTTTTCCAAAGAAATAACATAAAAAGACTTCAAGACAGCAATATGTACTGTAGGGGGAATACAGTGGAAACCATGTTCATTGTTCTGAGAGATCAGAATTTAATTTCTGGAAGGATTATGGGTAACTAAATATTCAGTCTTTCAGATTAAATCTAACATGTTAAAGCTTATCTGTGTAGATTTTTGATGGGACAGAAAACAAATAGCAGATACCTACTGCAAACAGCCCAAATTCCTGAAATATATAACATCTTCAGGACATGACTGAACTGTCCAGAGAAAGAAAGGACAACCTTGGGACCAAACAGGAAAATTGACCTCTGTGAATTGTTTCACCACTTAATAAAATTTTATTTTAACTGTCTGCTTAGATTTTTCCCCATAGCTAGATGTGGCTCTTACCTTGTTGGGGAAATAGAAATATTACTTATCTTTTTTTATTAAATCTTGCATGTTTAAACTGTATTCTTTCATTACACAGAATGTGCTGGATTCTGTTAGTGAGGGACAAAAAAAGTTAAATGCTGCCTGCAAGGAAGGAGAAAGTTTATATGCTTGCTTACCCCAACCAGCTGTGAGCCACATTCAGGAACAAATAGCCAAGTCTAACCAGAACTTCCAGGAATTCCTCAATCAGTGTCTGAATGATAAGAAAGCCCTGGAAACTTGTGCCTCACACCTGGGAAGGTGAGTAATACTGGTGGTCACAGATGGTCTGGATGGAATTGTACGGCTGCAGAAATACAGGGCACAATTTGAAATTAGTTCCAGTTATTCTTCTCCTGTTTGCTTTTAGGCTTTGGAAATTATTTAAAAGAAAATATAATTCTCTGCTAAAACCAACAGGTCTTGTTCCAAGGGTGTTGATTTGGTTAAAGCATGGAAGGTCAGGATCATATTTGTGGAAGATCTGTGTAGCTCATGCAATCCCAGATCAGCAGTTGGGGTCTCAGTAATTTAAATGCAGTTTCCTGGGAGGAGAAGGAGTGATGATTTTTCAAGTCCTGCCCTGGGCTTTGAAGATAGTAGGCCTTTTACACAGAATGCATCTGTCATGTCCTGGTCCTTTTTTCTAAGGAGCTAGTAAAAATGCGCTCTTAAATAATTATTAACTAGGGCTGGAATTTTGGGCGTTCAAATACATGTTGGTATAACTAGATTCAACACTGTTGCTAATTGCAAATATAGGTAGTGTAGCAGTAATGTGTAAAACAGCAGGATGAGGTAGTGTGCTTTTGTGTTCAGAAAAGGTTTTCAAATTTAGGGCCAGAACTTGGCTTGCAGAGTTCTGAACCCTCCAGATTCCAATTACATTCTACTGGAGAAACTGACAGCACAACACTTCAGGCACTGTGTCAGTGCTGAATAAAAGCCCATTTTTACCCATCTTTTAATCTCAGACTAAATCTTTATAAGGATTTGGGAAAAGCTTCCTGTTTGTCTGCCTTTATTAAATCTAGTAATAAAAAAAAAAAAAAGCAGCACTGCCACTTTAAATTTTGGAGGCTTTTTTCTCACTGGAGTTCCCATGATTTTGTTGGACATTTTTAGAGAGTTGCCGAATATTTTTAGATTAGTAGTCACTGTGGAATTATGTCTTGTGTACAACTCTTATACTTGAAGCATGAAGCATTATTTTCCTGGTCTTGTGGATGTTGAAACAACTGAGCTAACTTCTTACTAACTTCACCTGAGGAATATTTTGAGGGAGTATTTATCTGTTTTGTAGTTTTGAGGATCAACACAAGAAACTTGGCCTGTGGATACATGACATGGAAGAAAGAATAAACACAGAAGCTTTAGGAGAGAGCAAACAGCTTATTCCTGAGAAGACAAAGGAGGTGCAAAAACTTGAAAAGTTCCTGGAAGAGTTACTAAATTCAAGGTAATATGAAATACATTTCATAAAATACTCTCATTTTTTTTTCCTCTGCTAAAGCAATGCTGAAAATAAATTGTTGGGGTTAAGTGTGTTTGCAAATGATAGAGAAAGGTGTTGCAATATACTCTGTGAAAAGAGGCTGAATCCAGATACTTCCAGTTTTAACAAAACTGGAATTTGAAAACAACTCCAAAACTTCATATATTTCTAAGAAAACTTCATACATTTCTTCATACATACTAAGAAAAGCTTATACTACTTATTTTTTAGATGGAAACTGAAAAATATAATCTTTAAAGAAAAAATCTTAGAAGTATTGCTCATAAAAACAAATCTTAAAATGTTGCTTGCAAAAGCAATAGTAAAAATTACACCTATCATCAATACTTAAAAAATTACTTTGTCCTGCAACATTCAGATCCAACAAGGTTAGCAGAATCCACTTTCTGACATAGCTGACTATATAAAAGAGAAGAAATAACATTCACATTGGCTGTGAAATCTTTCTAGAATTTAGACCTAGCCAATAGTTGATGAAGTAATTGCCTTCTTTAGTACACTATGGTTTTTCACATTCTTTTTAATTAGGTTGCTGAAGATAGAACAGAGATAGTGGTCATTTGTTCAGGCCTCACAGAATGCTAAAAAGAAACCCAGTCTCTACCTATCCCCTTGAGACTGATGCAAGACATTTTGGTCTGATGTAAATTCCCTGTAATCACAGGGTATCTGGAAGGGTGATCCAGCAGACTGAGTTTAACTGAGGCTGTATAAACTCAGAATTTTCATCCCTTTTACTGACCTTTGTACTGAATCCCAGAATGAATATCTAATCCTGTATAGATGGTCCGACCTTTTCATCATGCCTTCCTACCTGTCAAAGACTATAATCTTCTTAGAAGTTTTGACAGGTACAAAAAGGTAGCAGTTACTACAGAACTGGAAAGTCTGATACCTGAGAAGAAAATGAACCATAGAATCATAGAATGGTTTGGGTTGGAAGGGATCTTAAGGATCACCTAGTTCCAACCACCCTGCCATGGACAGGGACACCTTCCACTAGACTAGGTTACTTAAAGCCCCGTTCAACCTGGCCTTGAACACTTTCAGTGAGGAATTAAGTTAGCCTTTAATTCCAATATGCAACACAAAGATTTCAGTATGATAATTTTGAGCACCAAACTCTGCAAGAAATGGCACTGTACATAAGGTATTAATTAATACAAACTGTTTATATTTCCTTACAGTCTCTCCCAGCTAATTTAACTATGAACTCTGTCACTGGTGGAGTAGGTGATTATGTCAGCAACCTTCATAATGTCTGATAGTTGCTATAACAGTATCATATGCTTTCTGAAACTGATTTTCAGTCTCACTATTTTGTTTCAGGGAATCTTTTGATAAGCTGTCCCAAATGGCACAGACTTTAAATGAAGAAGGCCATGGTGCAGGGAGAGAAGTGCGCTTGGCCTCTCAACATTTCACCAGTTATCAAAACATGGTCAAAAGTGTCAAGGAGAAGCTGCGAACATGTCAGCTTGCACTTCAAGAGCATCTCACTTTGGAAGAGGCATTACAGAGTATGTGGTCATGGGTGAAAGAGGTTCAAGATAAACTGGCGTCATCAGAGAGCACTGTTGGTAGCAAAGCCACGCTGGAGAGACGACTGGCACAAGTTCAGGTAAAGAGATCCCTCAGCTAGAGGCACCAAGGTTATATTGGGTGTGGGCCACATCTATGTAAAAATAATATTTTTTCTTCCTATATGGTTATGA
The DNA here is from genome assembly GCF_000747805.2 of Chaetura pelagica. Classification (NCBI taxonomy): domain Eukaryota; kingdom Metazoa; phylum Chordata; class Aves; order Apodiformes; family Apodidae; genus Chaetura; species Chaetura pelagica. The sequence continues at coordinate 936,053 of NW_009953649.1, forward strand.
AGGAGAGGATTAAAATTCAAAGTGTTCTTGACAAACTGGGAGGTGTAGTATGAAAAACAGGATGAAATTTAATGGAGACAGATGCCAGGTATTACATTTTATAAAAAATAATGAACTACAAAAATGTGTAATAAGGTCCAAATTAGCTTTCTAATGGAGGGGAAGCCTTGGAACAATTGATACTGAGAGACTGTGATGTAGCTGTCACAGGAAGTCTTCAGGAACAGGTTAGATAAATATCTATTTGGAAGGTCATGAGTGTAAAAGACCCCGCAACGGTCTTCCTTGAGATTTCTTCTAGCTAGATGATGCTGTTTCTCTGTACAGTGCTTCACCTACCTATTATCTGCTGCAATGTGAGCAATATTTTATGATGACCAATACAGTGAAATATCTGTGTGGCTGTGGGAAAAACTGCTGGATCACTTGCAGATAACAAGAGACAGGCACTTACAAGAAAAGTTGTATTTGAAGTCATACTGGCCACAGCTGTCAAAGATAAATGAGCTCAGAGAAGATGGTGTCTGCTGTTGAAAGAATAACAGCTTTCACCTCTCAGAAGTTTGCATTTGATATTTCTACTTATTTTGCCTCGCAGGAGATTCTCTTACTCAAAGGTGATGGTGAAGTTAAGCTGAACATGGCCATTGGCAAAGGAGAACAAGCACTTAGAAGCAGTAATGAAGAAGGACAAAAGGTGATACAAACAGAGCTACAGACACTGAAGGACGTATGGAATGACATCATCAGCACCTCAGCAAACTGGCAAAGGTAAAACTCTCAGCCCCTGCCATAATTTCTTAGAAAGAGTGGGAATCTACAGCAAATAAGCCATTACTGGTAGGTGACTGGAAAGTTGTGTTATCAGATAGAATAAAAATTGACTGAGAAAAATACATCCTTCCATGAAAAACATGTTGACCCCATCAGATGAATGAAGTTTCATGTGAGATGGTTCTTGAAGGTAAAAACAAAGCAAACAAACAAAAATAAAACAATACCCAACCAACCAACAAACACAAATTCATGCAGAGAAATAAACTGGAAAGAGCTTTCTGAGTTATTGAACCTGTAACTTGGGCATGACCAAGAACATCTGCCACATTTACCTACCTTTTCCTTACAAAACTCTAGGACAGTTTTTCAATTCTGCCTTTCATTGTTTTTATTTTTTTTTTTAAAAGACAAACAACAAAGCAAACAGCAACAAAGTTTTCCCTGCATCAGAAAACTCACAGATCTGGATCTGAAAAGTCATGGGTCTGTATTGTAGATAATCTGAGTGCTAGGCTATCTGTGTCCTAAATATCTACTCTCAATAGTAGGATCCATGATATAGGTATTTTGGAGTTTTTAAACTGGAAGTGGTGCCATCTCCTTACTTATTCCAAAATTGGAATACAATTATATGTAGAAAGTTATGATGGGCTGCCTTTAAGATTTCATTAATTTCTCCCAATTTTTGTCATAAAATATTATTTAGATTAGGCTAGATCATTGCACTTTGAATTACTCCTTGCCATAGTCATGTCTATTTATGTCTACGTCAATGGAATGAGAATTACATTCCACAACATAAAACCAGGGAAATCCAGTGATCTGCTAGGAGGAGAGATATATAACAGAAGAGAGCATATACGATTTATAAATTGTAAATGATACTATATATAATTGATTTTTTTTTTTCCAAGGCTTGCCAGAATATGTTTTAGTTGTCAAGAACTACATGTGAAAGGAGCCTACAAGAAAGTTAGGGAGAAACTTTTAATAAGGGGCTTTTAGCAATAGGAGAAGGGGTAATAGACTAAAACTGGAAGAGGAGAGATTTAGGTTAGATGTTAGGAAGAAATTATTTAGTGTGAGGGTGATGAGACACTGGAACAGGTTTCCCACTGTGGATACCCCATCCCTGAAAGTATTCACAGCCAGGTTGGATGGGGCCTTGACCAACCTAATCTAGTGGAAGGTGTCCTTGCCCATGAAGGGGGTTGGAACTAGAGGATCTTTAAGGTTTCTTCCAACCCAAACCATTCTATGGTTCTATTATTTTATTCCTCTGATCATAAAGAACTCCAGTAATGTTCTATATTTCACTTTGCTGGACTGAAATGTGCTTTTCATTAGTCTGGCACTGACAGATTGCTCACATAACCTGTAGCAGGGAAGCAGTTGCATCAGGTTATGTACAGTTGCCAAATAATGCAGAAATTCTCAAATAGCTTGGATGTAAGTTGACGCAGAAAACTGAAGCAAGATGGAGGAAAAATATTAATCAAAACGCATTATACCAGGGTAAAGACATTGTAGCACTGAAGATATAAAGAGACTCTTCTTTTCCGACTTTTCAAAATTTCTCATCTGTACTGTTTATGTTTCTTTTAATGTAAGCTGCCTAGAGTCTGTCATTAGTCAGTGGAATGAATATCTGGAAAGGAAAAATCAGCTGGAGCAGTGGTTAGAGAAGCTGGATCACAAAGTGGAACAGCCATTAGAGCCACAGATTGGTTTGAAGGAGAAGTTTGCTCAGCTGGACCACTTCCAGGCTATTGTTTCTGAGATAGAGGATCACTCTGGTGATTTACAGCAACTAATTGAAAAAGCTGTGGAACTTTATGAGAAAACAGAGGATGATTCTTTTAGAGAAGCAGCTCAAGAAGAACTAAAAACACAGTTTAATGACATCACAACTGTAGCCAAGGTAAGATAAAGGCAAAGGTCTCCATTTCAAGTAAGTAAAATGTTTAAACATCTGTATATAAAACTAACATTTTTATTTTCATAAATTTGTGGTGACTGAAGGATTGACTTTGTTTGAATAATCTTGCCTTTTATTATGGTTGAGTCTAACCAAAAAAATTGGACATAGTTTACTAAATTTCACTTCAATGCAAAATACATATTGGGAATTGAAGTCAGTATGGTTATGATTTTTGAGAAGTGAAGAGCATATAATTTATTCCTAGTTTAATGTAAACAACAATATTTCTGACATTCTTCCAGATTTATTTTGATTTAATGCTTTTACAGTCATTCCCAGCACTTTTTTTCCCCTAAAATGGGAAGAATGAAATGCCTCCCTGAGCAGAAAACATATTGTCAGAAAGAGAAATCCTGTTGCCAGAAAGATATATGCCCATATTTTCTGGTGTTTCAAGACAGTAGAGCACTCCCCATTTATAGAGGTATCCTGTTTGGTTTCTAAGGAAAGATATGTTAACGCACTGAAACCCTCTGCCAACCAGGTCATGACAGTGACACTAGCTGAGTTACAGTCTCCACCTTCTCAGCTAATGGGCAAGTTTGCATCAGAAGGGGGCCACATAATAACAGGCTAATGTGAGACTGAAGTAAACACTGTATCTAAATTCAGTAATCTGATGGCAGTAGGTAATTAATCAATAATTATTAACTAACTAATTAATCAATAACTAATCAGTAGTCTTTTAAGAGTAGGAAAGTAAAAAAAAATGGAATATTGAACAAATTACCTCTTAGGAAAAGTACTTGATAAAGAAAAGTCATTATGTGGAATCATGCAGTTTGGGGTTGGGTTTGTTTCTTTTATTTTGTGGGATAAGATATACTATTACTGTCATTGCTTTATTGCTTTAAATATAGAACAAAGATGTTATACTATCTGGTCTGTAATTACTGTCTATTAACACACTCTTGTTTTTATGATGAACTTCTGCTCTCTTTTTTTTTTTTTCTTTTTTTTTTTTTTAATGGATACATAGATCTGTATTAGAGTATCCACACAGGAGTAAAAAGCTGTCTGGTTAGCTCAGTTCACTTTTGGTTAGTTTTGACAAACATTCCTGAGTGTTAGCTCAAAAGAATATAAAAGCAAATCTACTTAGTCAAACCAAAGGCACATCTAGTGAATTTCATCTGTTCATAGTACAGTAAGCTGCTCCTGCTTTAAGCTTGCATTAAAAATTTAAGGTGGAGCCATGAAGCTGTCTGATTTCTGTGTCAGGGAAAGTGTCTTCAAGGGCTACGAGGCCTGATGGTTAAATTGGAACTCAGCACCATAAGAACCCTTTGTACTTTAGAACAGCAAAAGTCCTCCTTTTTGGTCCGTGTATGGAACATCTCTGTGACTCTATTTAGCATTTATAGAGACCTGATGCTTCTAAATAAGAGCTGTTTCTAGCAGCATGCTGCTCCCTGGGAGCACTAATGGGTGATCTGTAAGACCGTCTCCAGGGGCTATTGGGAAGAGTGTGCCAGAGCTGCACAGCTGCAGCTTTGACATCTATTAAACAATACATGTTGTGTTAAAGGATGTGTTAAAGTACATTTCTGTATGAATTTTCAGAAGGTTTCTTCATCTTTTGCCCCAGCAGAACACTGCTGTCCAAACCAACCTAAACCAAACTCTGTGCAGTGAGCACTATGTTTTGCTGCTATAAGCTGTGCTCTCTTCAGCATTTCAATGGGTGCTATAGTCAGACCAGCACTCTGTACCAGTGCATGCAGAAAGCTGGGACAATATTTAAAAACTTGTTTATTGTTGTTTTTAATCTGAATGACAGGAGAAAATGAGGAAAGTGGAAGATATTGTGAAGGACCATTTGCTGTACCTTGATGCTGTGCATGAGTTCACAGATTGGCTCCATTCTGCAAAGGAAGAGCTGCACCGCTGGTCAGATGTATCTGGAGATACCCCAACCATACAGAAAAAGCTGGCCAAAATCAATGTAAGATAAGTTAACTTTCATGATTTCATTTGTGATTCAGACCCTATGCCTTAAAATAGGCCAGAGCCAAAAAGCTGTGGGGTCTGGTCCTTGTGTATTTGAAACAGTGATTACATTTCAATGAGCTTGCTTTTGCCTCCCCTCCCATCTTCCACTGATGGAGTAAAAGTACAGTCAGACCTGAGTTAGCCACAGCACACACGGAAACGATTTGCAAGAGCAGAAGCCCAGTGGCATCAGTGAAGAATGTGACTTAGCTCATTAATGAATACTGCTCTTGCCCTCATCCCAGAACATGCTTTCTCCATGAGCAGAGTTGTCTGACTCCAAGTCAGAAACAACCTTTTCTGATTTGCATGAAATGGAGATGCGTAAATCAGTGCCAGGACTGCTCTCACCAAACACGGTAGAAATGTATGTCTTGCCTCCCTGTGTATCCTCTGCTCCTGCCCCTGGCATTCATGCCCAGGCGTTTGAGTGCCCGAGCCAGGGACATGTTCCTGAATGCAACATTATAGCAGCGTGTGTTTTGCTCTTTCCCGATGTTTACATCCCGATACCCACGCTAGCAACATTTTACGTTGTTCCTACCATTGAGAGAGTGGCCCAGTGACCAGACTGGAGGTGAAGATTCAGGATACATGAGAACGAATTACAGATTTATTATACAGTCCTGGTTAGTTTTAAGTGTCCCTTGTGCTCAAATTCCTCATGTACAAAATGGGAAAGGGAGGAGATATCAGTTTCTATCTCATAAGACTAACAAGAGAATAAATAACATTACTCTGCCATGCAGAGTTTGGAATGAGATTTATATTCCCCAGCTTCTTAAAAGGAAAACTCCCAAAATGCCCTTGTAGCATGATTGAAATAGGACAATGGAGAAAGAATTCACTGCTGGGGGAAGAAAAAAGAAGAAAGAAAGGGGAAAAAAAAAAAAAAAAAAGACATGTGCAACCAATTACGGGACATAGGCTGGAAAACGCTGTTCCCGAGCAGCGCGCTGGTGCTCTTACAGCTGCCAGCGTTTCTTACATAAAAGAGCGCGACAAAGTTACTGTTTTCCGCATCTTAACCTAACCGGTGTTTTCCAGAAGTCAGAAGCAGCCCTTTCTCCCTCTCTGCTGCAGGCAGTTTCAGGGCAGTTGGCTCCGTGCCCGGCCCGCACAGTCCCGGGGCTGCCGCAGCCCTCCCTCCCCCAGGGTAACCATGGCAATGTCGCCCCGCAGGAGCTGCTGGAGTCTCGCCAGG
>NW_009953649.1:942165-945400 GCF_000747805.2 Chaetura pelagica
TGGGCGCCCCGCCTGGCCCCCCGCGACGGCCGGCACACCGACGCCGAGGTGCTGGAAGGCTGGCGCAAGGAGAAAGTAAGGTCACATCTCTTTTCCTCGCAGCTTCCCGATGGCAAATGTGCAGTTGCTGTGGGCAGAAAGCTTCTGCCGGGCGGGACCTCACGGAGAAAACAATAAAATGCGTTTGTGAAAAGTGTTTCCGTGAAATCCCAACTTTCCAGGCTTCTTTTGTAACTGCAGTCGTAGTAAGTGCTGTTAACAGAAGACGTTTCTCTCCGTGGTCTCTGCTGTACAAGGCTCAGCGAGCGCTGCCTGGGTCTCAGATGTTCAGCACAGCCCCAGAGCAGCTGGAGCCCCGCACACCAGATCTCCTCCTCCAAGCTGCTCGGTGCTTCCAGCGAGGGTAACACGTCCTAAAAGCCAAGTAGCAGCTGGAGCCATTTCTTACTTACAATTTGTCAGGAGTGTATTTAGCTTATACTTTACAGTTCTTGAAATAACCTTCACATTATGCACGCTGAGGTCTTGTCCAATACTTAAAGGCGTTACACTGCAGACCCGTCTACTTGCTAATAGCTTTGCTGTGGAATGCGGTGGAGGTTAGAGAAGTAGAGAGTTTGTTTCTGTTCCTTATTGTCTTCTAACAAAAACATTCTAAGTGTATGTTTCACATACACACACATAGTATATAAACATACATGTTTTTTTCACCACAATCAAGATATATGTTTGCATGTATCTTGACTTTTGTGGGTTACAGATGTTGATAAAAGACATGGAGTATTTGCTTTTCAGATCAGTGTTGCAATAAAGCAGTTTAAGTAAAGGAACAGAGGTGTGAGAAGCCTGCTTTCTGACCCCTCAGCTGAAGAAATATTAAAAATTCAAAGAACACCTCCTCTTTGACCTGAGATTAAATATCTCCTCCTCAAATGTCTGTGCCAAGTTATTTCTCTGGTTTCCTCTTTCACAGAATTTCCTGACACAGATTTATGGAACCTGCTTGCTCCAATGCCAATACATATCTTTAGGAGAATCAAAAGTGAATCACTTGGAGCAAATAAGGGTACAAATAGGCAAAGTCTTCCATTTTTATGTTTTTAAAAGGAAAGAAAAACATGTAATTGTTGATAACATACAGCAACAATTACCAGACTTTTTTTTTTTTTTAAATTTATAAATTAAGAAGTAGTTAATTCAAAAGATACTGATTTTATTAGTAGTATATATAAAGTACTGTAGGTTTGTGTAATGACACTTATTTAGATTAGGCAGTTGTAAACTTTGGCTAATGAGGAAAATGCAGAGGGATCTCCAGACTTACTATGCAAAGCCTGGCTATGTAATTTTATTTTATCTATAGTTAGAGGAAATGTGACAGTAATCCTTCAATTTTAGGACCCCCAGATAGGTCCTGTTGTGAATGCAAAATAGCACTGCAGCTTTCCATTGTCTCACAGTGATTCTGTTGCCATGTCAGCCAAGGCCATGAATTAAAAATGTATTTCCTAATTCTCAGAATTAGCAAACTCATTCTGTTATTCTATTATACTCAAGCTTTTTACTTTTATGTATGTGCATCATAAAAGCAACAGAACTAACACTTGGAATTCAGAAAATCATTCTGGTAATTTTTAGATTCAAAATTGAGTGGCTACAACAGTGCTAGTAGTGTTTCTGATTGGAAATATGCCATACATAGTCAAATGTACCCTATTTTGTAAGTTTATGTTCCTGTTTGTTAATAGACTATGCCTAAGGTTGGATGTCATCAGAATAATCCTTTAGTAGTTCTTGAGACAGTTTATTTGAAACTGAAAGATTTCATTGAAAACAGGCACTTCTAAACCTATGCTACTCTTATGATATGTTTTCTTTAACCAAAAAATAACGGTTAGTATTTCAGTGCAGGAATTCCTGCCCTACACAATTTGGGGCATCCTGTGTTGAAGTAGCAGTCTTGATGTTGTTATTACTGCTGTTTTCAAAAAAAGGTCTGTGTGTAGTTTTACATAAAGTAAGATAAGCAAAAAAAAGTAGTTAGTTTACATATTTTTTCCTAAGTGTCATTGCTATTGCATAAATACTTAGTTCAAATGCTACTTTATATGGCATCAAAACAAACTGGCAGTGTATTTAAAATGTCTTTTAATTATAGTTGGACAGATTTCTGGTATATGAGGGACTCAAAGCAGAGAGAGTTCATAATATTAGCATGAATAGTGTAAATCAGATGAGTCCTGAAATCTGCTGTAGCAAAATATTTTTTCATACTCACAAGAAAGTCTGTACACATAATACATCTGAAATGTCTCTAGACTTAATTTTACAGGGCTTCCCTGTGATCTTTAAATGCCGACAGATTTCATATTAATGTAGTCAAGTTGTGGTTGTGATCTAAACCACTGTTATTCATAGCCCAATACATGTAATTTCATTTTTCTCAAAACTGGTTGTGGCTTTTTCTCTTCCTGGTGGTTCAAGTACTACAAAGAAGCAATATATATACTCTTTTTTTTTTTTCTTCTTTCTTTTTTTTTTTTCTTTTTTTTTTTTTTTTAACTTGCTCAGAAATGCACCATATGGATCTTAAAATTCATTTCACAGCTCTGCAGACTTTTTCAGGAAAAGGGACTTGAAGGAAACACAAAGTTGTTTGTGGGCAGCAGGTACATGAGCTGAATCCTGGCTTTTGTCCATTTGCTGTTCTTACTAAGTCTGTTGATTGGCTTGCTAGACCATTGCTAATGTTCCTTTTTTATTTTTATTTACACAGAGGGATATCTGTTTATTGCAGAGTGAGTTAATTATTTCCAGAGAAAAATCTACTCAGTGAGGATTTGTATCTCTGTAGTGTAGATGGTGAAATTTTGAAAACCTCCTGCAAGTATTTTCATGTACATCACCTGTACCTTCCTTGAACATTCAATTTTTTGCTGAGAGATTATCACCAACTATTTCTTATGTGTATTTTCAAGCTTCCTTTTTGTCAATATGTTCTAAAACATTATTTGGGAACTTCCTTGTCTCGCTTCCACATCTGTGTTCAAATCTGTATTCACTTTAATATGATCTGTTTCTGAAGTTTATATTGTGCATTTCTTCCATATTGCCACTTAGCCAAACTAATCTATATGTGCCAAACACTCAGGTCTGCCTGTGCTGCAGAACTTCTGCGTGGTGAATGTAACTAGCTACAAGATTGTCTTTTCTCTCTGGTAGCTTACCAGGAATG
>NW_009953649.1:945437-950463 GCF_000747805.2 Chaetura pelagica
AGGAATGCCTGAGGAATTTAGCTTCTCTAAGGCAAGTAGCCAGGTTTGCACTGCTCATTATGCTGGAGTAGCTGGCTGGATTCACCAGTGGAGATGCTGTGGATGTCAACAGGAACTGTTTTTGTTGGAGTGGTTATCACACCTCTCCCAGTGACGTTTGCTGAGCTAACAAAACCGTATTTTTTGTTGGCTTAGTTGTCTCCAAATCAGGAGTCTGCAGTGCAGCAATGACAGGCAGTAACCCACTTACTGTCACAGAGTTGTGAGCAGCCCTATTTTTTACATGATGAAACCCTCTGTGAAAGAGTTGAAGCTGTTAAAAGCTTTGTACGTAAATTAATGTTTTCGGATACAGCTCAAAACAGTTTTCATGCTAAGCTAAAGCCTACAGGATAGTTATATTTAGATAAACATTTAGATAAACATTATTTGCTATTTCCTAATTGTATGTACTTGTATACGTGTACAGCTAACTGACAATATATATTAAAATGAAATTTATATCTTAAAATGTTCTTTGGGAATATTTTGAGCTAAGAAAGTTGAGGCTTCCAGAAATCTGGTCTGTAGAAGCTCATAATTTCAAATAAGGTTCTGTAGGCTTGATTGCTAAAATACTCTAAAAAGCTAATATGCATAGGTCATAAATGAAGTTGAATTTAAATTCTAATATATTTTTATTTAAAGGATTTGCTTGTTTGTTAGTTTACTCACCAATATTGTTAATTTGTTTTGTTTTAACAGGAAACTCTGGATGCTCTGGTAAAGTCTGAACATATGACAGATGAGATCAAAACTCAGTTAAATGATCTTTGTAGATTTTCCAGAGATTTGAGTACTTATTCTTCAAAAGTTTCAGGGTTGATTAAGGAGTATAACAGGTACAAATTCATCTTGTTTATAGTTAATCAGTCCTCTGTGTGTGTGTGTGAATGAGGGTATGAGCTGTCCTTTAGGGAACCACTAATAAGAATTTTAACATTAGAAACAGAGGTATATGATTATTTTTATTTTGGTGTCAATAGAGGTTGCAAAAAAAAGCATTTTTGAGTTGTGGTGTTTTTTTTCCTCAACTGAAACTAATGTATAACCACACCTGACCTATAACTGGGAGAATCCTTTTAAGAAACTGTGGAATAGAACAATGGCTTATTTGCCTGAAGGAGAAACAAGCTATGCCAGCTATTTAAGACTATTTTGTTAATTTTGTTCGTCAGTTCACTCTTCTTTGACTAGCTGGTTCCCTGAAACAGGGGAGCTAGGATTTGCTTGCTTTTTGCTTTCTCCCAGCTGACTCTAGCTGATTTACCTGAGGGTATGATATCTGTTTCAGACACAAGATTCTGTTATCTCTTGCAAGGGGTTACAGGTTTTGGCTTCTGTAGTTTTAGAAGAAGGTTGTGATTACCCAGATGGATCTCTTCTCATGTTATGAAATTAAGTGAGCCAGGGAAGTTAGAATTGTAATCAAGTTAGTTCCACATCCCATTTCTAGAGAGAGAAAGGGGCTCGCAGAAACTGTTCATGCTTAGGTGCACTCAGGCACTCTCTGGAAACACTTAAGCCTGCCGTATCTGTGACAGTTATGTCCCAGTTTACATGCTTCACTTTTAAGGAACCAAAAGTTTCTAATAGATTTCCCGGTGCTTCAGTTAAGTGCTTAAAGTTGGCAGGAGGAATCCAGGTTAACCTAAACTTAACGATCGTATTTCAGAGAACTAGGTAATACCATTGTCACCTAACAGTCCTGCTTTTCCTCTCTCCCCTCCCCTGCTTTCTTTTGTTTCTGTGATGTGATAAACCCAGCCTCTGCCTGCAAGCTTCAAAAGGATGTCAAAGCAAAGAGCAGATCTTGCAGCAAAGATTTCGGACAGCTTTCAGGGACTTCCAGCAGTGGCTGGTCAATGCAAAAGTCACCACAGCCAAATGCTTTGATGTACCTGAAAATGTCAATGAAGCTTCAGCAAGTCTGCAGAAAATACAGGTAAGTCTACAGCATAATAATAGTCTACAGGAGAACCAGTCAGTTTCGTATAAAACTCAGATTGACTTGTTTGGTTAATTACTATTTTGTGTTATTGTTGCTATTACCAAAACGAAAGGTGACCAATTTCAAGAAAATAAACAGTTTTTTCTAATCTGGTTCGTTTTGTGTACTTGTTGGGCTGCAGTTTGTATGTAGTCATTGTCACTTGCTTTCCTTGTTTCTTTTCTTAAAAAAATATTTTTAAAGTAGGAGAGTACTATAAAATCAGAATGATGTCAGAATCAGGACTTAGTATCTGAAATTATTTCAAAGTTATGTGAATATTTTACCTGAAGAACAGAGTTTAAGTGTATGCACTGCAAACAGGCATTTTTAGAGTATGCTTTTCACATAAAGCTGAAACAAATCCCAACAACTCTGTGGAAAGGAATGCCAATCAAAAGTTTTAATAAAGCAAGGGAAATAAATACTTTTATGAATAGAATATGACTATGATTTTAACTGAAAACAGCATAATGGGGACTACATTATAAGACTATTAAACCTCCAGGTAGATGGTATAACAGAAGAAATTCCTATTAGGTTCTCAGAAATACCAAAACCCAAATCACTTCCTCCTCCTCCTTTTGGTAAATTCACTTTCCCTTGCTTAAATGGTTTACTTAAAAGTGTAAACAACATTCTATTAATGTATCAAATCTTTGACTACCCCAAAATGAGAATATGTTTAGAGGAAATAACAGGAGAAATCCTAGAAGTTTTTGACATTAAATGTAAGAGCTGTAGTTAGGTGGAGTTTCAACATGCAGTTACTGCTTTAGGACTACTAGAGATGTCTTGGTAACCTGTATAAACTTAAAATTTTATTTTTGTTTATGTTCTGTCTGCTAGCACATTTGACATCACAACACAATTATATATTTGATTTTAATATAGTCAGAACTTGAACCAAGTGTTTCAAAACTAACAGAGCCTTTGGATTCTCTACTAATACCTCTAGTGTAACAAAATCAGAACCTGACTTAGTAATTTTTGTATCAAGCCTGTTACTTCTGAATGTGGATGTAACCATAAGATAGATTATGGATATAAAACTACTTGTATATCATACCATCATGATAGTAACAGTTTAAAAAATTGGTATTTAAGACTGCTAAATTTCTTTTAAGTTCTAAATGCTCACGACGTCTTCTAATAATTGCAAGTTGTAAGAATATTGGAATTTAAAAGTCTGGCTGTTTCCTTGCATTTCTGTGTAATTCTTGCACATGCCTTTTTCCATACACTTCTTGCACACCAGCATTGTTCAAGATTTCCATGAAGAAAAATACTTTCAAACAGCGAAGGTAAACTAAGGATGCAGAGAGATAAATCACACAGCTTAGACATTGCTCAGTGTCTAAGCATCAGCCCACACCCCTATGGAAGTGGGCTTCCCTGGTAGAAGTCCAGTGTGGCTGTCACTCCTGAGCAAGGCTTCTGTTCTGTGTGTGCCTCAGAGTGGGCCTCAGCTCCTCCTGCTATCTGTGCCAGGATGCTAGTTCCCTGAAATGAAAATGTTACCACTTTCTGTACCATGGAGATTTAAAGTTTGGTATCCAGTTAAGTGATCAGCAGTTGTATCATGAATTGCAGAACATCCAAGAATCTTAATATATAGGTAGTTTTGACATATGGCAATTTTGGATTAAGTAGCTGTTGTCCCTAAATCCCATAAGTATGGATAAAGTTAAAATGAAATGTACATAAAGATGAGTTAGCATGTTAACAGTGAACAATAAACTTAGTTAAAATTTTTAGGAGCCAGAGTTTACCAACTAGGTTCTTTTCTTACTATTTGTAGGAATTCTTATCAGAGAGTGAGAACGGGCAACAAAAACTAAACCTGGTAGCATCCAAAGGAGAACTGCTGTGCTCTGTCTTACCAAAGGAAAAGGCTAAAGTTATCCTGGACAAATGTGCTGCTGCTAAAGAAGATTGGAAAAATTTTATTACCACCCTCCACCAGAAGGAATCTGCACTGGAGGTATTGAACCAGTCACAGTGGGGAAAGAATAGATCTAATTTTCCTCTTCACTTTTTGTTTCGAACAGCACAGTTTTGTTTTGTTTTATATAGCTGTATGTGTTTATGATGGTGACAGAAGTAATAAATAGTTGTTTTCAAGAAGTCTCAGTCTTCCACTTACATTTTAATTTTGTTTACTTATATCCTTACATCCTGTTTCTGCTTCAAGTGGGGAATTTAATGCAGAAGGGTGTTATTCAGAGAAACTGAAGATATCAAAGGCAGCAGTTGCTCAAATTCATAATTTGAGTCTCATTGAATGTACTGAATTACTAAAGCAAATTTTCTGCTTTAAGGAATAATTTAGCACAGATTTCTGACACTGTTGCTGATTGAATAAGCCCAGTACAGTGGGTAAATGTAGTCTCTCTTATTGCAAACTGGTGACATGTAATTATTTATTTAACAACTTTTTAAATAAACCCCCAGTGCCTTTCTCTATTCAGAATTCAAAATTCAACTAACACAGAAGGTTAATGTCTTAAAAACTTAGTCTCTTCTAAGGTCATAGGTTTTAAGGTCATTACCTGGAATTCTTTGCGTAGCATAGGAAAATTAAACTTCCTGGGGATTCCTCTTTCAAACCAATTCTGCCTAGCCAGCTGAGAAAATATTCACATATTTTTAATACATCATATAGAAAGCTTTAAAAAAATATATGTCTCAAGCAACAAGGATTCACCTTTCTTTGTCTGAGGGTTGCCATGAAAATATTATGTTCTTAGAGGTTAATAATTTTTAGCTAAGCATTTTTCAGTCTCATAGGCTTAGTTTTCCATTCAGATGTTTAATTTAAGTGATAAGGCTATAGATATAAAGAAAACTAAATCAGTCTGAAGGGGAAAAAAAATAACTAAAGAACTAGAGGAACTATACTGTCCAGGCTTCTATGCTGTATTAATTATTTCAGATGCTCTCTTTTTTTTCAATCATACAGAATAAGCATACAATAAAATTATGCAGACACTGCAG
>NW_009953649.1:950610-1087934 GCF_000747805.2 Chaetura pelagica
GGAATGCCTACAGATGCCTGTATGCATGTGTTTTTGTAACTAAAATTTTATAATAAAAAAGAATATAAACAGAAATGATCCCCAGGACTGGGATGAATTTAGACATCATCTAGGAATAGTGGCAGCTCATTTAAGGAGGGGTCAGTGTGAATGGCTGCAGTCAGATGTTAGGTAACTCGTATCCCAAATTAGCCTTTCTTCTGACTGCCTTAGCTGTGTGAGTTTGACTTGCATTGAGTTAAAGCTCATAACAAGTGTAAAGCTTTCAGTTCAGAGGGAATTTGCCTTGACCTCCCCACAACTGTGTAGATTTATCCTATGTTGTTGCTGCTGTTTTGACTCCTTAAAGAGATACTCTCTCAGACTTTTATTTCAGTGTCTGTTGGATGGGAAGGAGAAAAGCTGGTGTTAATTTATTTTGAAGAGTTGTGCAGTGTTTGACTGCAATTGTATATCCTTTTCCTGTGCTTGGTCTGTTTGTTGTGCGTTACAGTATGCCCGGTGGAGCAGGACTGTTGATAAAACTGTGCATGTCTTCCCAGAACTTAAAGATCCAGATGAAGGATTTTGAAGCAACTGCTGAGCCTCTGCAGGAGTGGCTGACTACAACTGAGAAGATGTTACAAGGAAGTAGCGGTCGGCTCCATGATCTTTCTTCCAAGAGGAGAGAACAGCAAAAGTTGCAGGTCACTTCTTAAAAGCCTTTTTATCAGAGCTAGACTTAACCATCCCATTGTCTTGGCCTCATTGACACCTTACAAAACCTTGATCATTTTAGCATCCTGACCTCTAAATAAGATCAGAACTAGTTTCAAAGATTGCTGTTGATGATCCTGTGCCATCAGGTTTTGCATCTCCACATTTCTTACAACATACTGCTTCTTTTCTGTAGCTGTATGGTGTGCCTGTTTCAGCAAGCTTGCCATATGTCACTTCTGTTTTTCATGAGGCCCTGATGCTTCTCTATATCCTGCTTTCTTGTACCCACTCAATATTAATGTGCTTGTGCTTTACAGTCTGTCCTTGAGGAAGTAAGCTGCCACGAGCATCAGCTCAACAGGCTAAAAGAGAAAGCTCAGCAGCTGTGGGAAGAGCAAGCTGTCAGCAAAAGCTTTATGCGCAGAGTGTCTCAGTTGTCTTCTCAATACCTTACTCTAAGCAATCTAACAAAGGTAATGCACTCAGTGTATGTGCTTTTAAGCAATTCGTTTGATGTAAGTGGGGAAAAAGACTGAAATGTGAAACACTGCAGTTGTTGTCTCGCTGGTCTGCTCTGTAGTATATCTGATCTATCTTGCTTTTCATAATGGCTTTAAAGAGTAGGAATTAAGGACAGGGATAATTTATTGGAATTTCAACAAAATAGAAGTGTGATTTTTTTTAAATGTTTTTTGATTAGACAGTTAACCCTTATTTTGCAATAATAATTTTAAATTTTGATTATTTCAAGCATTGAAGACATTTTTGTAATAAATGGCACCTGAAAAAAGCATTTTCAAAACTTAAGGGAGTTATTTTTTATTTTTTTTAAGAAAATACAGAATACAGAAAAGTTACATCTTAATTGTATGCTTTAATGATCATTACTTATTTGCATAATCAGCATCTTAATCTATAACTAATAGATTGATCCTAAAATTAGGCTGCTTTGAAGGTTCAGGGGAAGGCATAGACTAAACTCTAAAGCATCAGGCTAAGAACTGAAAGTTTAACCTAACTCTGTTTTGCTGAGTGGTGCTTGGCACATTTCACCATTTATCAGTTCTACTGTCTCTATTCTGTAAACAGATAAGAAGGTGCTTGTATTAGGATTATGATTTTTCACAAAGTTTCAGTCATGATTAGGCTTATAGTTGCTACAGTAATGAGAATAATTAAGGTGGTAAGAAGTGTGTTGTGGGATAACAGTTCAATTCAGAAAGTTTTTATATTTGAGCAATTGCTAGTTTGTTAATTTCTACTTATTCTGTGGAAAGAAAAAATATAAAGCATATCTAGAGCTTATATGACTTACTGAAAATTATTATTATTATATATAGCTATAATAAATTTGTATTACTCCAAAATGTAAAAGGAAAAGATACATGAGTTGCTAAGATGGGCTTATGTGGACAGAACTTATAGGATACGTCAGTATGAAAAGAAAGAATCTGAGGCAGAGGATACAGATGATTAAGCCTGTGAGAGAAATCCAGAAATTCATTGGATAACCATGGATGCTTGAGAAGGATCCCTCTCTATAACTTCCTAAACTGTTTTTAACTGGCTTGGCTTTAGTTCTGTCATTATGTGAAATATACTTTACTTTGTATTCCTGTTCAGGTCAGGCCTTTAAGCAAAGTAATTTGAGCGTTTGAAAAAAATATGATTTATATGAGTGTCAGTAATTTTTCAGAAGAATGGTTATGTCAGTGGGAGTCATTGAGAAAAATATGTCTTTCTTTTCCAAATATCAACAAAGTAGTGTTGCTGCAGTGGTATACCTTCACTGGTTTAAATCTTCTGGATTGACAGATTTCACAAGTTATATTCAGCTGCAACACTGATATGGAGGTTAGGTGTGATTTACCAGATGTTTAAGAAAACGTGAAACGTGAAAACTCTCAATTAGTTTGAATGAGAGGGAACAATTAAATGAAGCTTCACATTAAAAACTAAAAAGCATTTAAGAAATTTTAATTTGTATATTAAGTTTGGACAGTTTGTGTGTATGCAAAATTCATTCCGTGCTCAAGTAAATGTACTAGTAATTATCAATTTCTGAGCATAGTTTGTGAAAGTAATTTTAAAATCCATAATTAGGTATATGGGAAATAAGCAATCCTTCGCATAGCTGCAGATGCTCAATGCTATATGAATTGCAGGAGAAAGTTTCCAGAATGGATAGGGTCGTAGCAGAGCACCAGCAGTTCTCGCACAGTATCAAGGACCTCCAGGACTGGATGGCTGATGCAGTTCACATGCTGAATTCCTACTGTCATCCCACTGCAGACAAGAGTGTTCTGGACAGCCGAATGTTCAAGCTAGAGGTAAATAAACTCCAAACCCTGCTCTTTTCAGCTCTGTAAGAAGAATGCATATATACAACACCTTGTCTTAGTTGTTGCATATTAGTGTAATGACTGTTGTCATTTAGACACTGATTTTCAATTTACTCAAAAAAACGTATTTTTATAGAGCAAGAGCTTGTTACTAGAAGTTTTCTCTAAGAATGATATAGGGACTTTTATGGCATGGACAACTGCACATATGCAAATTCTTTAGAAAAACCTCATATGTTGTATGGCTGCTGAACGTTAAATGGAAGAAGTAGAATACTAGCTTTCCTAGATCTTGCTGTTGACATGAATGATTCAGAACAGCTTTTCCTATTGTTAGCTTTGAAAATGGTGACTGCAGTTAAGAAAAGAGCATCTATTGCTATCACTGCACAAAAGATGTTGAAAAGCAGTACTCAAAAAACTTTTCATGTTCTTGATGTCTTAGGTTTTGAGCTGTAGACAAGTTCTCAAATTATAAGGGTACATCAAAAAGCGAGAGATTGCATCAAAATATTCAAATTATGTTTTGCCTTTTGTTTGTTGAATCTTTCAGGTTCCTGCTTTTAGGCTTTTCATGACTTTGCGTAGTGTTGCAAGCAGTTAGTTTGCAACTGTGCAGCTTCAGGAGCTGCAGTCTCTAAGCTGACTTTGCTGATAGTCTGCTGAGTTTGTGTTGGTACCTTTTTGTTGCAAATAGATCCTAGAGTTGTAGAACTGTGTTTCATTCCTCTAGAAGAGTTTTGTAATCACAACTTGTTTTCTCTGTGAATGACTCCTCCTGTTTTCCTCTAAATTACATTTCCTTTGAAATGTTAGCTTTCCACCCAACAGTACCTTCTCTGATACGCTGTCAGTACCTGTGCAGATTCCATGAAAAATTCCCTGTCAACTAAGATATATTTTTTGTGTGGTATAAACCTACCCTTTGAAAGTCACTTTCTACTTCTGAAGACAGGCTGTGAACCCAACTGTCCCCCTTCCATTTCACTGTTTGTGCAATCCACCAAATTTGATCAGTTCATTTTTCAGTAAATCCAGTCAGTGTTTTCATGTGCAGTTAATGTTAAAAGTAAAATAATATCTACTCACTTCTTAGGGACTGCTAGCAGTGAAACAAGAAAAAGAAATCCAAATGAAAATGGTTCTGACAAGAGGAGAATCTGTACTGCAGAATACTTCTCCGGAGGGAGTGCCAGTGATTGAACAGCAGTTGCAAACCCTAAAGGATAGCTGGGCGTCTCTTCTGTCTGCTTGTATCCAGTGCAAGAGGTAAAAAGGGTAGGAGGTACAGAGTGATGCTTAGTAATAAAGTACTGTCAAGTTTTTTTGAAACCTTATTTCCACAATTTTATTCTTACAAGAGTCAAATTCATATTACATGACTGCATTTGCTTAGTATTGCAGGTCTAGAGACCTTCAGTGACATTCATTTGAAGTAGAAAAAGGCAAGCAAACTGTGAGGAATCTAATAATTGTTAACACTTACTGTCAATATAAACTTAAAAGTGGATTCCATTTCCATAATCTAGTTGTAAATTTTACTTTGAGTTGCACTTGATGCCTTGAATTGTTCTCAGAAATGAGAAGATCTTGTCACAGACATCACTGGTTGTTTAGTCAAAATCATGTCTGGTTGTCCATTTGCTAGCATTTCACAGAAGATACTGTGATTACAGTGTCAAAAGTGATTCAAAGTGATGGAATAAAGAAATACAAGGGGGAAAATGCAGCCTTCTTTGATGGAGCATCACTGGTTGCAAATATTTAAACTTAAAACAACAAAGGTAACTAATCATTAGAATGCAGCAACTTTTGAATGTATGCAAAGGGACTGAAAATTTCTGATTCTGGATCTTACACTTTCAGTTGCATTTTCTTTAGTAGTGAGGAAGGCATTGTTATTTACTGGGACGAAGAGACCAATTGGACTAGAGAAAATGGCCTGAAGTTGTGTCAGGAGAGGTTTAGTTGGTATTTTGGGGTGTGGTTGTGGTTTTCTAGTTGTTGGTTTTTTGGGGGTTTGTTGGGTTTTTTTTTCCCCTGTGTAGGCAGTTGGACTCAGTAACTTTAGCAGTCTTTGCCAACCATGACAATCCTATGATTCAGTAACTTATAGACCTCCTTAATATTCCAAGTCTGAAAAACGTAATTTCTCTTTGTTAGCCAAACATGGCTCCTAGTTAAAGTCTGTAGGTTTTCAACAGCTCTGTCTCAGACTGCTTAGCTTGTGATGTAGTCTATAATAACTGTACATGACTATATCTCACTGCTAAAATAGCATAAGAACCTCCAGTGTCACAACAAATATATATTTTTAAATTACAGTCAACTGGAAGGAGCTCTTTCCAAATGGACAAGTTACCAGGATGATGTTCGTCAGTTTTCCAGCTGGATGGATAAAGTAGAAGAGAGTATGAATGCTTCTGAAAGGCAATATGCTGAACTGAGGGAAAAAACAGCTGCCCTCAGCAAAGCAAAGGTGTGTTTGCTTTACAACAAACCAGCAACAAGCCCATGTCACTATATAAGCAATGAAAAAGGCTGGATAACTGCAAGTTTAATCTGTGGTTTTGTTTCAGTGCTGTCCATTCATAAATGTGGTGTTCTGATTCTGCTTTGCAGCTCCTCAATGAAGAGGTTTTGAGTCACAGCAGCCTACTGGAGATGGTTGAAGTGAAAGGAAGTGGGATGGCTGAGCATTATGTCACTCAGCTTGAACTCCAGGACCTTCAGGAGCGGTATAAGTTCCTAAAAGACAGAACAAGGGTACAGTTTTCTTCTTGTTTTGCTGATAGGAAGGAAAATGAGAATGTCTTTTCATTCTTTTCACCTCTTATGTGAAAACAGGCTGAGGGAGTTGGGGTTGTTCAGCCTAGAGAAGAGAAGGCTCTGGGTAGACCTTATAGCAGCCTTCCAGTACATGAAGAGGGTACAAGAAAGCTGGGGAGGGGCTTTTCACCAGGATGTGTAGTGATAGGATGAGGGGTAATGGCTTTTAACTGAGGTAGAGTACATCTAGGTTAGACATCAGGAAGAAATTCTATAGTGTGAGGGTGCTGAGACACTGGAACAGGTTGCCTAGAGAATTTGTGGAGGCCTCATCTCTGGTACTGTTTAAAGCCAGACTGAATGGGGCTTTGAGCAACATGGTCAAGGGCAAGGTGTCCTTTCCCATGCAGGGGCATTGGAACTAGATGATATTTAAAGTCCCTTCCGACCCAAAGCACTCTGTGTTTGTATGATTCTACAGAAGTCTGTTTTTTATGTTCTCTTGTTTTGATTATACATTAAGATATATAGATATATATGTAAATATTTTAACAAGCAGGAGGCAGTAACAAAAGCTGAAGGACTGCTTAACTTACATCAAGAGTACCAAAAAAATCTGAAGACCTTTGAAGTATGGCTGGAGAAGGAACAGGAAAAACTTGACTGTCTATCACATCTTAATGGTGATGCCCAGAAACAGGAGGCAACGCTCCGAGACTTACAGGTACATAATGTGTGACACCCTAAGTGGAAAAAAAAAAGAAAAAAAAAAAAAAAAAGAAGAAATCTGAATCCATTTTGAAAATCTAAATATATGTATCTCAAAGATAAAAAAGCCAACACACAACTGTATTTTGTTAAGGTAATTTCCTGTTCATGTTTTCTAATCATATTGAATCCCTTCATACTTTCCAGTCAATTTCTATTAACCATGAAAATGTCACATGTGTCTAGAAATTGGTTTGCTTATTTTAACAGATTGAAGACTCACTTTGTTGCTTGTTTTTAAACAGATTCCATTTGAGACTTCATCTTACAATCTGCTTGACACGTCTAGGAAGTTTTTATTTTGAGGCTGTGCTGAATGGATTGCATCCATCCCATGCCAGCTCAGGCAGCTAGTGTTTCAGATCTGATGATAAACTTTGCAGGAGAGAAGTATTTCATGCATACTTTGTTAATAATTTTCTCCAATTCACTTGCTGATAATAGTGATATTCGATTTGCTTTGTAAGAGAGCATGCTGTCAGGGGTGTTCTTTGAAATGGTGTACTTTGTATTCAACCATAGCTAACTAAAAGAAATACCTTCTAGATGACATGAGCGAACTGCTTTTGTGTAAAGTAGGACCAGGACTTTGTCATCTGTGAATAAAAGCTGTTAATACAGAGTATGTATCCATAACTTTGCCTTTACAGGAGCTGCAGGTCCACTGTGCAGAAGGACAAGCATTATTGAATGCAGCTGTCCATGCCAGAGAGGAAGTGATTCCTTGGGGCATTCCCCAGATAGAAGACCGAGCTCTGGAATCCTTACAGCAGGATTGGCAAGTTTATCAGCACAGGCTTTCTGAAGCAAGAAGCCAATTAAATGCCACTGTGAGCAGACTGAGGTTAATGGAGATGAAGTTTCAGAAAGTTAATGACTGGCTAACGGATCTGGAGGACAAAGTTGCTATCAGGACTGGGAGGCAGTCTCATAGAGCAACAAAGGAGATACAGCTTCAACAAATGAAGGTAAAGAATATACTGAAGGCATTCCTTAAGTAAAATACCATGCAAGGCTTCCATGTCAGTTCTTTGTTGTACTTTGAAAATGATAGGAAGCATTGCAATTTATTCTGAGGTGGGTAGTGCCTAGAATGATGGAACCAAGAGACCTTCATGCCTTCTAGATCTAGGTTCCTTCCATTTTACAGTAGAAGTATCGCTATAATAGTGTCGAAATCTCTTAGGGAGATCTGGAATTCACATGCTCTGTGATACATGAAAGTACAACTGAGGCAATGGCTGGAGTGAGAAAGTGTTACTGTTGTAACAAGAGTAAAATGTGATCAACTGTGTTGTGAAGTCTCTGCTGTGTTGATGTAATAATTCTCCTTTAGTCACTACAAGGAGAAGACATGGTTCTGAATAAACACAGGAAGCAGATTTAAAGAGATTCAAGGTTACACTTAAGTCACTTTTAGAACTTTGGGCAAATTCTATAGGAAGTCCAGATTGCATTACTATTATTATTTGTGGGCAAGAAGTATTGAATCTGTTGTAATGAAATGCAGTCCATAAGGTAGGATAAAACTTCCAGAACATTAATTATGTGAACCTTCATCACATTCTGTTTTATTGTCTTGCTGTAAATCCATGTTTACAACCATGTATTTGTTTTCCTTTTCAATGATTTCCTCAGTTAGGTACAAATAAATTTATGTTGTGTTTAAGATGTGTGAATCAGTCATATAAATTGAGTAATGTCTTTGTCATAGAAGTGGCACGAAGAAATTACAATCTACAAAGATGATGTGGAGGAAGTTGGGGTATTGGCTCAGCAACTACTAGAGGAAAGTCTCACTGCAAATAGAATGGGAAGCCAGGCTACTCAACTTACATCTCGATATCAAACTCTTCTTCTTCATGTCCTGGTTAGTAATGAAAATTAATTTATTATAACATCATAAATTGTCAGTTATGAAGCAAGTATTAGCAGACTTTCTTAATTAGACTTTATCAGAGCTTATCCATTACTGTAGACTCACCAATATAATATTCACATACATATTCATATATATACATGGAGACATGTAGATTTCATTGGACTAAATGTATAATATGATATGTATATATTTATATGATATTTCTAATGTGATCATGTTAATGCCCTTTCAAAAATATTCAGTATTAATGGGGTATTGTTGTTGTCTTTTTTGGCAGCTTCAGGAGAGAAATCCAGAATTCATTGTGTTTGAGTGCTGAAAGACATCTAGAGAAGTGTTTTCAGATTGTCACTGAAACACATAGATACAGAGAAAATATGAATTGATAAAGTGCAGTCTTCAGGCCACTTTAAGTATTAAGTGTCTCCTATCATAATCATAAGTCACAACTCAAATTTCAAAATAGAAGTATCACAGAATCACAGAGCATCTTTTCAGTGTTTAGTATTAACTCAGTTTTAATATTAGTGAACTCAGCTTTATCATTAGTGATTGCTGTACGTAAACCTTGATGAGACCTGAACATGTTTAAAAGTCATGTAGATATGGTGGCCTTGGTAGAGTTAGGTTAATGTTTGGATTTGATGATCTTAAAGGTCTTTTCCAACCTAAAGCATTCTAGGACCCCAGTGAGAATTATCTACAAGATATGAAAGAACTCAAAACCTATGTGTTAAATCTTAGTATATCAGGTTTTATTAATAAATAGCAATTTATTGCTATCTTTAGCCAATAGCAATGGTAAACATCTGGATGGTTCTTATTTCCTCCCCCTACCCTCCCTATTTGCTTGAAGGAACAAATAAAGTTTCTGGAAGAAGAAATACGCTGTATGGAGGAGTCGGAATTGGCTTTTAGTGCTTACACAAATTGGTACGGGGCCACTAACAAGAACTTCAGAAATGTGATCACCAAGTTTGATGCGGTTGATAAAACAGCAATGGAGAAAAAAGTGCAAAAACTAGAGGTACAGCTTTCTTGAATGCAATTTTTGTTACTCTTCACCAAAAAGAGGCAATATTATGAGCAGCTTTTAAGATGCATTCTGACTTCACCTTGCCTAGAGGAGTCAAGGATAAAGACCACCCAGTATAAAACTTTCTGTTCTTGTTTCATACACACATTAGATCTCAATTTGGTTGTTGAGGTTATGAATAATCATAAATAATATAATCCTATCCTTCCATAAGGCATGTTTCTATGGTTTTTGATTTAGATTAAAACTTAAAATAAATTCCTGTTGTAAGGCATCCTGTTGTGTATATTTTATATCAGTGTGATATATCAGTGTGCACTATGGAAAGACGTTCTTCCTCTTTCTCCTCATTGGATTAACTCAGTAGTAAAACTCATGTTTCATCTCGGATTTGTAGATTAGACTTTAATCTGTCCTCCAGTTTAAACATACTACACAAGGGAAAAACTCATCTATTCCAGAATACGGAGTACAAATCTTTTCCTCACAGCCCACAGTTTCTGTGTTTATCTTCACAAGCCCAATACAGAACAGAAGTATTTGCTTTTTCTGCCTCCTTCTACTTTACTGCACCTTAACTCCAGGCAATTTTGTAATGAAAAGTCCATGCAGTTTCCCTAGGAATTCCCAGACATGTTCTTAGCAAAACTAAAAAAAATCCCCAGACCACCAATAAGTTATCCTCTAACTAATAACAGAATGACAATTAATTAAAACAAAACACACATGCCAAAAAAAGCCAGATCTTGCATACATTTCCTGTTAACCAATCCTTCCTTCACAGCTGCTATTGAGTGATATGGACATAGGCCACAGTTTACTAAAATCTGCCCGTGAGAAGGGCGAGCGAGCTATTAAGTACATGGAAGAAAATGAAGTTGACCAGTTAAGAAAAGAAATTGGAGATCATGTGGAACAGCTTGAAGAGCTGGCAGGCTCCATCAGGAAAGAGCACATGACTTCAGAAAAGTGTGTTCAGCTGGCAAAGGAGTTCTCAGACAAATACAAGGCACAGACTCAGTGGGTCACAGAGTACCAAGCTGTGTTACATGCTCCAGCTGAGCCAAAGAGTGAGCTCTACGAGAAGAAGGCCCAGTTGTCCAAATACAAGGTAAAACCAGTATATATCCTTGTACTATCAAATTGATTTTGACCTAGTGACATGCAATAAATATTCTGATCCAGATGAGTGTTCAAGTTTCCTCAATAGGCATATGAGATGTCTCTCATCTAGATGTCCAAATCCAAATCAGAGTGAAAAGATGCACTATTCCTGCATCTGTGAACCAGAGTGAACACCTGGATTTGAAATGTCAATGTCCTAATAAGGCTTCTACATCTGAAAATTTCCTGTTATGGAGCAAGATTCTTTTATGAGTACACATATGAGTAATTCCGTTAGTATCAACAGAGTTAACTACTTTTTAAGGAAGGATAGAAATCAGTTGATCTTTCTTCACTGCAGCAATTGCCTCTGTTTACATTGGCTTAATCAGCTTTCTGGTTAAAGCTGAATGTCCTAGCTCAACTCTCATCTAGGACAGTCAGCTACTATGGCCTCCTCTGTTTTCAGATAGGAGTTAAATGAAGTGCTGGCTTGTTTTTTTCCAGTCATAAAAATGAGTAGATGAAATTGACTACAAACCCCATTGCTTTTCTTAATGATGTTTTTGTAAAATACTTCAGGATTACAGATATTTCATAAGATGTGTACTGTATCTGGCTGGGATAGAGCTACCTCTCCTCATACTAGTGCTGTGCTTTATATCTGTGGCTAGAACAGTGTTACTGACAAATCAGTGTTTTGTCTGCTGCTGAGCAGTACCTGCACAGCATCAAGGCTTTCTCTCTGACACTGCTCATTATCCCTTGCTGGCTGCAGTACCAGTCATATGTCATAGCTGTGTACTTGCTTTCTAGCTGGTATCTCAGGGTCTGAGCCAGTGGGACAGTGACATAACGGATCAGATGGCCTACTCTTGAGAGCAGAGTCTAACACACTCGTCTGCATGCTATTTCATTAGGAGGATGGCTTTGGTGATACCTGCCCACTTCTTTGCAGAATTTGTTCCTCTGAGCAAGTTTTATCCCTAGCACTTGCCCCTTCACACACATTAATTCCCTTCACTAGCTCCAGTTTATCAGCCTTTCCACTAGCCAGTCACAGGAGCAATTGCTCCTAGATGCCTGCAAAGTTGTCTAAAGGCATGGCTGAGAAACATAGTCCTGTAACAGTAGCAAAGCTTTTCTCATCTGGAAAGGATGATATACATACCATGAAAGAAGCTATGCTTCAGATCAAAGGGAAGTTAGTGAAATAGATCTTGAGTGTTGATATATATATTTTAATTGTTGCTTACGTTGTAGTCCATACAACAGACTGTTCTGTCCCATGAGCCTTCAATAAAATCAGTAATTGAAAAGGGAGAAGCTCTTTTTGATCTGGTGAATGATGTGACTCTTAAGAACAACATTCAAGACCTTCAGAGCAGTTACCAGGAGCTCTGCAGCACAGCAAAGGTAAAAAGTCAAGAAAAAAACTCTGGGTTCATTCAAGTTGCTGGTTTTTTCACCTGACTATTTGTGTCATGCTGTCATGTCATACCCTGTATGTAATTGTGCGGGGGGAGATTCTTGAATATGGGAAGAGCTTCTACCTATATAAATTCAACAAAACTAGCTGAAATGAGTTTTGAGTGTGACAAGTGAAGTCTTCATAGCTCTGTGGGGAAATGTATCAGCAGCTAATTTGTACTATTGTTACTATTTTAATTGCTTTAAATAGATTTCTAAATGCATTCATTCATGAAGGGACACATGCCCTTAAATTATACTATTTTTTCTTTTGTTTCTGCTAGATCTCACTCAAACCTTGTTTAATCTAGTTTAGTTGTTCAAGTCACTGGAGAAAATTAACTGTGAGGTGGATGTAATTTAATTCTTCAATGGCATTACTAATTAACATTGATTCATTAGTCTGTATGTGTGTAGTACTTTGGAAGATTTATTACTTCTAAATACATCCTAAAGTATGATTATTTCTAAGGCTTTTAATAGATTATGCTCTTAACAAGGATAAGCTCTGCAAACCATGTTAGTACTTATGTTTGACCTAAGCGCCTTTATTTGTTAATTCATCCACCAATAGCAAATGATTTTATTTTTTCACAGTTGATTTTTAATTTAAAGACATTCCTTTGACTTGTACCACAAAATTGGTATCTGTTGTATTAGTTGTCCAGTTGATGGCTTAGATGTAGATAAACTTATGAAAAATCTTTCTTAAAAAGGAAAAATACATTTGAACTCAAGGTGTATGTTTGTAATTTGCCTACCACAATCACAGGCAAGATGTATGTGCAAAGACTGGAAGCAGCAGGGACCCAACCATAACATTTGGTCGGTCATGTGGAGTCTCTCCAAGAGCATGTAATAAGTGTTTCTAAGTGAACTTAATGTCAAATTGACAGTGTTCCTTTTCTTAAAGTAAGGAGATCCTCAGTGTGTTCCTTGAAGTTTGGCATTTCATTTGAAGTGAAGATACTGCTCAGTACCACAGAGTTTATTCACACAAGGAATCCCTTTGGTGTCTTCCTTAACAGTCTAATAATGTGAGAAACCCTCAAAGAAATATAAATTTAGAATAGAACTCTCTTATATGATTTCAAGCTCTTGGTGGATTTTGGTTTGTGGTGGGGTTTTTTAATTATTGTAATTACTTGAATATATACGTTTTTGTTGTGGATCTGCAGACATACGTTGAAACTTTAGAGGTGAGAGTAAAAGAACATGAGGATTACAACAGTGACTTGCAAGAAGGGGAAAAATGGTTATTACAGATGTCTAGCCGGCTGGTCAGCCCTGACCTCATGGAGAGTAACAATCTTGAAATAATCACCCAACAACTAGCTAATCACAAGGTGGGTTTGCTGTTGGGTAAACTTCCTTTGTCTGGTAAAACAGAACTTTTCTCCTTTGCTTCTCTAATCTCCACTCCAGAGCTTTAGTCGTTAGTTGTCATTCACCTGTTTTATTCCTCTTACTGCTAACTGTATAGATGAGTATCAATGTCATGAATGCAGTTAACATATGTACTTTGTTGTTAGCACTGTTTCTTGGTTGAGAATGCATTTGCAGAAGAGCTTTATTGTACAGTAGTCTGAATTCCATGTCAGGTTTTTGCTGAGATGTTTCAGGAAGTAGACCACAAAAAGCAGATTAGGGTCATTTTAGTCCTAAGCAGGTTTTTGCTCTGGCACTTTTAAAAACTAAAAGATATTTTAATTTTTCAAACATTTTTCTCCCTCTCTATTAGGGTGTAATATTTCCTCCCATTGCTTTTACTCAACATATTGATAATAATTCACTGCATTGATAGCCAAAGCTTTTTTAGAAGATAAAAGAAAGCAAAATCCAACCTTCCCCACCACTCCCTGAAACTGAGATTCCAAGGGCGAATATTGAAATTATTTAATTTCCTGTGATTAGTGTGTTATTCTTTTAGTAACTTTCTTTGCGTTCACCAAAGTCCATGGAAAGACTGTGTATGGCGGAACAGTTTATGCAATAAGACATGATTCAGCATCAGATTTAGTCCTCAGTACTTGACACAAGAGCAGTTGATGGAGCCCTATACAGCATGCAACAAAGATTTCCTTTGGTTTCCACATTATGACAGTGCTACTGTTGTTTCTGTGGGATATCTATCTAGAGACTTTTGACAATATTTTACAATGAGTATAGGAATACACATAGGTGGAAAGCTTTTTTCCACACCTGAAGGCAAAGAGTTTTTAAGGAAGAAAAAAAAAAAAAAGAAAAAAGAAAAACAAAAAAAACCCAGCTTTTTAAACAAGCTGTAATGCAGAATATGTTTTAAGTTTAAATATTTC
The DNA here is from genome assembly GCF_000747805.2 of Chaetura pelagica. Classification (NCBI taxonomy): domain Eukaryota; kingdom Metazoa; phylum Chordata; class Aves; order Apodiformes; family Apodidae; genus Chaetura; species Chaetura pelagica. Next base: position 964,999 of record NW_009953649.1, read on the forward strand.
TTCAACAGTATTTTTTCTGTTTCTTAGGCTATCATGGAAGAAATTGCAGGATTTGAAGATCGTTTGAACAACCTTAAGAGTAAAGGTGATTACCTGATCGATCAATGCACAGAACATCTTCAAGCTAAATTTAAGCAAAACATACAAAGCCATCTTCAGGGGACAAAGGACAGCTATTCTGCCATATGTAGTACAGCGCAAAGAGTAAGTCTTTTTACAAAAATGTTTTTTATTCCATTTGAGAATATCGTTATTTCTCTAAGTACTTGCTTCTTTAAACTGTGTAAAACACTTTCTACTGTTTCCATTTCTATTGATCCTACAGGTTACCAATGTAGCACTTCATAATTACTGTGCTACAGTTGAATTCCTTGTAATCCAAATGTTCCTTTACAGCCAGAAAATTTGTCTTCCTGTCAGTTTCTGCTCCATCTCTCCACATCCTCACTACCTTCATATGACACTAGCTTCTGAGCAGCTGCAGCTAAGAAATTAGAACTATTCCTCCTTCAAAAACTAGGGAGAAAGTTGCATTCATACTGTCAGTAGCTTGTATGCATATATAATGGGTCTTAATAATGTGTTAGGAAATACTGTCTTAGCAGAACCAGAATATACAGTTAAGAAGTACTAGCTGGGTCATCCTTTTAATCCAATAAGGAGATCAAGCCAGTGTAGTCTAAAAAAAACCACAACCAAACCAAACCAAAAAATTAAAATTCTAAAAAGTAGACTTCATAGTCAGTAAGATTTGTAGAGGTAGGCAAAAACTCGTACTAGATCAATGGCAAAATATTGAACAAGAATACAGAAATAAGATAAAATGCTCTTGATTTGAATCTTTATTTTTCTTTCCAGAAGCCATGCCTTAGATACTGTCCATGAACTAGCAAGCTGCAGTAAGAGCTTGAGAAGCTTTCACATCCCTTGTTACTTCTATGTACAAGGATTAAAACAACCACAGTCATAATAATTGTGTTTTACCTGCAGTTTTCAAGGTGAGAGAAGAGAGCCAATAGTGATGTCTGAAAATGTAATGACTTTAGACAATGTTTATTCTAGGTGTACCAGAGTTTGGAACATGAACTCCAGAAGCATGTTAATCATCAGGATACCCTGCAGCAGTGCCAGACTTGGCTGTCTACAGTGCATTCAGAACTAAAGCCAAGTACCTGGCCACCTTTCAGCCTGACAGACGCAGTTAAACAGGTAAAAGTTCAGGACTTGAAAATGCTCAGTTATCCATAATAAATTGAGGTCAGGTAAGAGCTTTATATTAATAGGAATTAGATACACACTCTAACCTCTCAGAGAGCTGTGTAGCCTTATTGTTTGTTCTCAGCTCCTAAAGGAGTGCTTTAAGTGAAAAATAACCACTAGTAAAAAAATCACACAAGGCTTTTGCTAGCTCTGCTTAATACTTAGAAATATTTTACCTGAAAAATATTTTCCTAGTTAGATAAACCATCTCAGATATTCCCCAGAGGTGTTTAGTACAGTGGGTTTTAGTTTCTGCTTGTCCAATTGCCCATCTGCCTACTAATGTTCCTATATGAGACCTGGCTTCATGTTACCATAGATACAGAGTCTCCTTTTAAGACAATTAAAACAATTTTCAGCCTAAGAACATAGAACTCTCTCCAGTCCACATTAGTCATTAAGAATGGTTTCTTTGCTTCTTGATTTTTCATAGTAACTTAATGTATTTTACATTTGATTTGTACCTTGTTCTCAAATTAAACTGGTATGGTACTAAAAATGCTGGAATTCAGGGCTTTCTTCACCATGTGGCTAGGCAGAGATCTTGAAATACTACAGTTGGCAGCTCTGCAAGGGCAGAAGGAGCAGGGGGTGACAGTGTGGCCAGGAGGGCAGCACTTTCCCAACGATGTGCAGACCTGCAGCACACGAGTGAGAAGAGCAGAGTCCTCCTGGTGTCAGCCATCATCTGGTGATCACCAGGCAAGTATGTAGGGATGTGGCCAGTCTCACGTCAGTGCAGCAAGACAAGACCAGGAGGATCAGTGAGGCACAGATGCACCTGTAGTGTGTAGGTCCATAGGTGACTGAGGGCCTGAGCTTACATGCAGCTCTCAAGCAAGGGGAAAGACTTCTGAACACTTTTCTATTGGCCAGGTCCCAGCTGGGCCAAGTCAAGGCTGGCCTTGAGCAGAAGTAGTCAAACCCCAAGGACAGGGGAATAGAGGTTGCAGGGCCCTTTGGTACACTGAGGGCCCTGACCATGCCTGAGCACTGGGGACCTGTTCCAGTGCTTAACTGTGCTTAGTGTGAAAAATAGTTTGCCTTGTACCTATACAGAATTTCCTTGTTCCAACATTTCACTTTTCCCGCTAATCTGTTTTCTCCTCATCTCAGAAGAGTCTGGCTCTGTCTTCTCATTACTACCTCCATCTGACCCCTACCATTTTAACTAGTAGCATACCACATTTAGCCTCTCTTCTTCAGGCTTTGCAAATCAGTTCCTTCAGACCTGCCCAAATGCCATGAACTACAGCCCCATATCTCCCCAGCCCTTTGCCGGACTTGCACTAGTTTTCCAATATCTCTTCTATGGAGGAAGACTGTAACTGAGCTAAAACCAGCAGGGACAGCCTAACAGGTGTCAGTACAGGAGAATAATGACTTCCCAGAGTTTGATCTCTGCATTCTTGCTAATACAGTAATGACAAGGGCACACTGCTGTCATGTTCAGCTTTTTGCCCACAAGGACCCATCACTGCACCCCTGCATCACCTCTCCTCTGTGTCTCAGAGGTATGTTATTGCCCTGCTTGCCAACACTAATATCAACATTTTATTTTGGAATGAGGAAACTCTTCATAGGAAGAGGTGAGCTCCTACAGGCAATGTTGAGAGCAGCAACCCTCACCAGTGATCTGATCTTGGCAATTGTAGATATTGGGGACCTTGGGAAGGCTTCAGAAGGTGTAGGAAAATGTATTGTGCTGCTGGGCTGGATTCCCCATGATCTGTCAGACACTGAAGAATTTTATAGGTATGGGCAACATGACACACTAATAGTTAGATAAAGCCCTGCTTCCCATTCACCTTGGGAAAGTAAGCCACCTTGTTCAAACTCTATCTACCCAATGGCTAATTTATAAAGAAATGAGGAAAGTAATGCATATGTGACTAAGAACTTTGATAACTGGATGGTAATCAGAATTGCTGCTTTCCATAATTATGACAGAGCAACCTTACCTAATAAAATAGTATATGTCTACATTTCTTCTTTTTTAAATAATAAGCTGAAGTAAAAATATTAAAATACATGGTTATAAGAAAATAAGATATTATTTCCACAGTCTCAGAGTTTATTTGAGGATTATCTTCCCTCAGGTGAAACATTTCCGGGCTCTACAGGAACAAGCAAATACATACTTGGATCTTCTGTGCTCCATGTGTGATCTGTCAGATGCCACAGTGAAGAGTACAGCAACAGATATTCAACAAATAAAACAAACGGTACAAGATAACCACAACAACCTGCTTTTAATCCTATTTAGAGCTTTAACTGCCTTGATCTTCCTCTTTTAAAAAGGTCATATTGGGTAATGGTTTAAAGAAATATCTTTTTATTTTCATCTTAAGTATTTCTTTTAGGAATAGTTTTCTCCTTCTATTTTTTTTTTATTATTATTTTTTTAAATCCACATGTTGGTCTCCTAGTAGTGATGCAAAGACACACAACAAAGGTTGCTAAAGGTACTTAGGCAATGTTACAAGATGTTGGCCTAAAGCCGCACAAATAGCCTTCTATGGAAGAAAATCTGATCCAAATTATTTGTTTTCATAAAACACATTTTAATCTATTTTTCTCTGTATTTTGTTAAATATTTTACTTCTATTATTTATTCAACAGCATACTAATGTTCTTATTAGGATATACTAAAATATGAGTTATGATCATAATAACAATTATTATGGTTCAATCCATAAATCTGAGTGCATCTGTTTCAACATATAAATTTATAGATGAGTATCTCAAGTTTTAAAGTAGCTTAATGCTTATTTTCAGAATAAAATTCAAAACATGAGAGTTATTAGAAAAGAAACATTGGGAGCATTCCTGTTATAAACATGAAAATTTTAGTTTTGCATACACACACAACCAAACTTTTGAAACTAATTCTACCAAGAGTAAAAATCTAATATATATAGTAACAGTATTCCATACCAGAGTAGCAAATTGTACAAATCCAAACAATCCATTAAAAAAATGGCAGTCAAAATGTTGAATAGTTTAAAAGTATTCCAAGCATCAGAATAAGATTCTCTTTTTATATGTAAAGCAGTGAAATATTTTTAAGAAATCACAGACAGTAGGTACAGTGCTGAGATACATTAAGCTGGCTGAGTGTCTAAACCTTAAAGGAGCCCTACTGCTGTATTTGGAGCAAAAGAAGCTGTGTGACTGTCGGTCTGAGGTGATTGATGGGCTCAGATCTGGTAAGCATTCTTCCTATTGGCATTTCACAAACACCATATATGCAAAATAACTGTGCTAAGCAAACAAAATGAAAATGTTTCATTTAATGCCTTAATTTGATCATTTTGAAGGCATGTAGGGCATAGTCCAGCAGTATTCTTGGCATGGAATAGGATAAATCATACATTAATTCAAGCTTTAACAGAAGACGTTTACACCACCCATAAATATACTTGCTTTTCCCAAGGGTGAATGATAATTTTTTATTTTTTTTTTCCCCCACCCTTTGATAGGTCTGAGTTTTATGACTTTTGAAGATTAAGAATCTTTTTGTAGATAATACTATCCCCTTCAGAATCTGGTGCGGAAATTTGCTGTTAGTACAGTATTGCACTCAGAGGAAAAATGGTATTCATCCTTCATCTCCAAAAATAGCTGTATTAAAGCATTCCTACTCCTTTTCGTTCTTCTAGATTGAGCAACAGATAATGCACTCACAGTATTTGGCTCAAGGTTGGGAAGAGATCAAACAAATGAAGGCTGAACTCTGGATATATTTCCAAGATGCAGATCAACAATTACAGAATTTGAAAAGAAGACGGGCAGAGTTGGAGCTAAACATTGCCCAGAATATGGTACTACAGGTTAAGGTAAGGAGATTTAAGATTAAGAGCAGAAGATAAGGACGATGTTAATCCCATTTCTGATATTATTATAATTCATGTTATGTGCATGTATCGCATAGAATTGCTAGTATGATCTAAGAAAGAGCAGAGAAGAGAGAAAAAAGAAGGTTTCCTTATTGGTGCTACAGGGTGACACAGAAAGCAGAACACTGTACCTTAATATTTTTATGGTTTTTTTTTATAATAGTAGACAATTCTCAGCCTACTGTTCTGATTTGCCTTCACTTTTTAATAGGCTTTTTATCACAGTAGACCAGAAGATAAGCTCTGCAATTTGTACTTGTGAAGTTATTTGATTCCAATACTTCTGAATTATCTAAAACTATTTTAGATTTAGTAAGGGAAACTATTCAGTGTTTCTGGACTTCAAAAATCACTGGAGAATAGGTTAAAAAGAAAGAAAATTTAGTTTACCTAAAACAGTGAAAAAAATGCCTTCAGATCTTCACTTATTCGTTTACAGATGAGAGGAGTTCTATGGCTATTGTGCATACATCACAAATGTCTATAAAGTAACAAGAAGAAACAGAAAAACAGATTAGTTCTTTGCTAAATGATTAAATGCTTGGGTTTTGCATTTTTGGTCTAGACTTTTCTTGTATTCTTGTTCTGTTCTGCTAGGAGTCAGGTAAGAAGTAAACAGCACTTCCTCTTCATGTCTGTGCTACAGAAGTGTTTGAACAAAGTCACAGTACTTGAAGAAGCACAATGTGGGCTGACAGCTCTTACACTAGCTATCATTAGAGTCCAGGAAGAAGGAGGAATGTGCATTTATTTCTTTACTATTTGAGTCAGGCACCTGATGTACTGTGAGATGTGACACAATGTGTGTTTTTTCCTTCCCATGGTACTTGATGATGCCCAGCTACCTTTGAAGCAGTCACAAAGAGAAATGAGGAAGAACTTGGCAGTAGTATCTCTTCTCTAGAATCCCTGTCAAACACAGCATCCCAGCAAAGTGCTGGAGCTGGGCATGTTTGTTTATTTACAGTTATTGGAACTAGAATTTGGAAAAATATCTTTATCCCAGACAATGTGTAACTGCTGAATAGTATTTGGTTAGTTTTAGTTGTCAGAATATGGTATATTCTTATTTTGGGTTCTCTGTGGTTTCTTATTTGGTAAGAAATATGTGTACAGATGGACTCTTGTATTTGCTGGAATTTATTAACTCAAATAGCATCATACCTAGATAATAATTGGCTTTTCTCAGTAATGACAGTAATAATGGTTGCTATTATAGAAGTAGGAACAAAACAAAGTATGGATATGAGGGCTCACTGACTCATGGACTCTGCTTCTTATTTTTAGTCTCCAATGAAAAAGGAAGAAAAACAAGCTAGAAACAGTACTGATAAAATTAATTGTCATGAGACCTTGTGAAAGCTGTGATAGTCTGGAAGCTAGGGCAATAAGGTGTGACTTGATGGTGATTTCCATTCATCACTGGCACTTGGAAACTGCTCTCATTTGTCTGTAACCAACTTGTCCCCATCTGAGAAGATGAGGAGAGAAGGCACTTTTTCCAATTTACATCTGCTCAGGATTTGCCTGGGCAGATAATTAGTCCTTACACAATTTATTTATTTCAGAGTTTTAATTTAAATTCTATTTTATAATTCTGAAGACGTGACACCATGTTGTTTTTGACTATTATCTTTTTCAGGAATTCAGTCAGAAGTTGCAGTCTAAGCAGTCAGCTCTTACCTCTGTGACTGAGAAGATGAACAAACTAACTCAAGGGCAGGAATCACCTGAACACAAGGAAACAGGAGAGCTGAGCAACCAGTGGCTGGATCTCTGCCTTCAGGCACATGGTTTGCTCCTACAGAGGGAAGAGGATCTGCAGAGGACAAGGGATTACCATGACCGCATGCACGTAGTTGAAGTTTTCTTGGAAGAACTCACAAAAGAGTGGGACAACCTGGCTAGGTAAAAAATACGTTAGCACGCACGAAGCTGACTTAATGCATGTTAGCTGGAAGAGCAGTGTACAGAATGTCTCGAGTTAGATCTACTAAAAATCAGTTTTCTCACGTTTAATGAATAGCAGGCCTCTCTAATTAATTGTAGGACAATTAGTTGTATTGAAATAGTGTTTGAGAAGCCAAATTTTCAATGTTTGTCTTTAAGGAAAGTACCTATTGATCCCACCTTAGGGTGTAGCATTTCAAGCATTTTTACTATTTTGTTTGAACTCTTCATTCCTGTTTACTATGTTTCATGAGCTTTTTTCATTGTGGTACTGTGTTTTGTCTGTTAGACTATTATATTAAATTTAGTTGCTCCTGCTAAATGATTGCAGCTGCTTCGTATAACATACACAGCAGCTTTGTGTAATATTGTGAGAGTCTATTACTGCTGTTCCACTGTTGTGGAACAAGATTCACTTCCACCTCAGTACTTGTTCGTAGGTGCAGTATAACCCGTATATTCTGTAGTATTTGTGTTAGTTTGTATGGTCAGCCTGATGATCACTTTGCAGATGAAATGGAGAGGAATAAAAAACTTATAAATTACTATTCAGGACTGGTACCTTCAAAAGAATGTGAAAACTGGAGGTATTTATATCATAGTGATTTCAGTATACAGTAGGCTTAGAATTCAACGTGACTTCTTTTAAAAACCTATCCTCAAATAGGATCTAATAATTTATTTCTGATGTGTTCATTTTGATAACAGATCTGATGCTGAAAGTACAAATGTGCACCTTGAAGCTTTGCAAAAATTAGCACTTGCACTGCAGGAAAGGAGATTTGCTCTGGAAGATTTGAAAGACCAGAAACAGAAGATGACAGAACATCTGAATCTTGATGACAAAGAATTAGTAAAGGAACAATTTGGTCATTTTGAGCAACGCTGGACTCAGCTGGAAGATCTTGTCAAAAGGAAAATTCAAGTTTCAGTTTCAACCTTAGAAGAGCTCAGTTTGGTGCATTCCAAACTTCAGGAATTAATGGAATGGGCAGAGGAGCAGCAACCTAGTGTCTCAGAGGCTCTTAAACAGAGCCCACCTCCAGATTTGGCTCAGAGTCTTCTAATGGATCATCTTACCATTTGCAGTGAACTTGAAGCCAAACAGCTGGTTCTGAAGATGCTTGTGAAGGATGCTGACAGGGTGATGACAAACCTAGGGCTCAATGAAAGGCAGGAGCTGCAGAAAGCACTTTCTGATGCACAGCACCATGTAGGTTGTCTCAGCGATTTGGTTGGCCAAAGAAGAAAGCACCTGAATAAAGCATTGTCAGAAAAGACTCAGTTTCTTATGGCAGTCTTTCAGGCTACAAACCAAATTCACCAGCATGAGAAGAAGGTAACATTTCCAGAACACATTTCTCTGTTCCCGGAAGATGTGAACAAACAGATCAGGACTTGCAAGAATGCCCAGGCTAACCTGAAGGCCTATCAAAATGATGTCACTGGGTTGTGGGCTCAAGGAAGGGATTTAATGAAAGAAGCAACCGAACAAGAAAAGAATGAAGTGTTAGGTAAATTGCAAGAACTACAGAATGTATATGACACTGTTTTACAAAAGTGTAACCAGAGATTGTTAGAACTGGAGAAAAATATAGTTTCCAGGAAATATTTCAAAGAAGACTTAGATAAAGTTTGTCATTGGCTAAAACAAGCTGATATTGTCACATTCCCAGAAGTCAGTGTAATGAATAGTAACTCTGAACTGTACACACAGTTGGCAAAATATCAACAGATCCTTGAGCAATCCCCAGAATATGAAAATCTGTTACTTGCACTGCAAAGAGATGGCCAAGAAATCCTACCATCACTTAATGAAGTGGATCATTCTTATCTGGATGAAAAACTTAACATTCTCCCTCAGCAATTCAGTATTGTCACTGCTCTGGCAAAAGAAAAATTATATAAGGTTCAGGAAGCAATTTATGCCAGAAAAGAGTATGCCTCTTTGATTGAGTTGACAAGTAAAGCTCTGACTGAACTAGAAGATCAGTTTATTAACATGGACAAAGCTCCAGCTGCTGTTTTAGCCAAAGAAGTTGTGTCACTCCAGCAGGCCTACAGAGATCTCTTAGGTGAGGTGGTGAGTCTTGGTGCAGCAGTGGATGAGCTAAACCTGAAGAAGGAGGCCTTTCGAAGCACTGGCCAGCCATGGCAACCGGATGAGATGTTAAAACTTGTCACGCTATATCACAAGTTGAAGAGGCAAATAGAACAGAAAATCAACCTGTTGGAAGACACAATAGAAGCATGCCAGGAGCATGAGAAAATGAGTATGCAGTTTGAGGCACAACTAGAGGCAGTGAAGAAAGAGCAGATTCGGGTAAATGAAGAAACACTCCCAGTAGAAGAAAAGTTGAAAATATACCATTCTCTGGTGGGCAGCTTGCAAGAGTTGGAGAGTCTTCTGAAACGAATAATTGAGCATCTAGAAGCCCTTTCTCCACAGCTTGACTCATCTGCATGTGAGAGAACAAATCAGCAAGTGCGGTCTTGGCAAGAACAACTAAAGTCTTTACATGCTGCCATTGGTGACACTGTGATGGAGTGTGAGAACAGACTTGTGCAAAGCATAGACTTCCAGACAGAAATCTGCCGCTCACTTGACTGGTTGAGATGGGTGAAAACAGAACTTAATGGGACATTAAGTTTGGACCTCAAACTGCAAAGCATCCAAGAAGAAATCCGAAAAGTTCAGATACATCAGGAAGAAGTGCAGTCAAGCCTGAGAATAATGAATGCACTGAGCAATAAAGAAAAAGAGAAATATATGAAAGCAAAGGAACTGATACCTTCTGACCTGGAAAACACACTTGCTGACCTGACAGAACTAGATGGTGAAGTTCAAGAATCTATACACATGAGACAGGTTAGCACACACTAAGTGTCATTAGTTTTTTGCTCTCAAAGCTGAAAAATATGGTTCTGTGGCACGATGTTTGTAATCCTAATGAAAACAATTGATGTTAATAAAACTGTTGTTAGTTTTTTTTAATGACTTACGTTGTGATCTGTTGCCATGGATGACTTTGGGAGAGAGAGGGGAAAGGTAGAAAAGGATTCCTTTAATATGCATGTAGTCTCTCCAGAGAGGGGGAAAAGACAGCAAGAACAGGCAAAGTGCAGGTTCTCAACAGAGAATTTTTTTTTTTTTTTCCTGCAGTGAATTTTATGGGCCTCAATAAAGTTTTTCCTTTTATTTCAGGCTACCTTGAATAAATTATATAGCCTCTGCCAAAAATACTACCAAGTGATGCAGATAGCGAATGACTGGCTTGAAGACGCTCAGGAATTTCTACATTTAGCAAGAAATGGTCTTGATGTTGAGAACTCTGAGGATAACCTGAAGAACCACATGGAATTTTTCAGCACAGAAATTCAGTTCAATAATAATTTGATGGAGTTACAGGGCCTTATGTCTGAGATAGAGCCCTTTATCCAAGCCAAAGCAAGAGAGCAGCTGATGCAGAATGTAGCTGCATTGGAGGAAAAGGGCAAAGTGACAAAGCAAGAAGCCAAAACCCAGCAAGAGCAGTTGCAAAGGTATAATAACATGTTGGGTTTTTTTCTTTTGTTTTAAGATGATCTTGTTGGTGATAAAAGAAAGATATTATAATGTTAATTGGAGTTTTGTAAAATGTTTGTGTGACTGATGAGAAAAGTTGATACTGAAATTCAGAGTTGTTGCATTCTGATTTCTCCTCTGCCACTGACTGCTTTGATGGGAGATTTTGAGAAAAATATGATAAAATTATATAAGGCTTGGAACACCACCAAGAAGATAAGTGGGGAATGACTGTCACTTATTTGACCTGGTGTGAGACCTATGTAGAAACAAATGAAATTGAAGCAGACATTTCAAACTAAAAGAAAATACATTTTTAATGATAATACCTATGTTACTTATCATGTCTGAATATGAATGCCTATGTTACTTATTATGTCTGAATATTATGGATTCCAAAAGTTTGGGTGGGTTTGAAACACAACCCAAACAAAGCTTTTTGTTTTACAATCACTGTAGAAATGTCTATCAAGGGCTATTTAATGCCATGCTATGTCTGTAAGGCACAGCTGAAAATCAGGAGTGCATGCTTCTATGTATTCTCTTTCCTAACACTCTTTTTTTTAAATTGGAAAATATGTGTAATAGCAAAATTAAGCAGTTACATTGAAAACTAGGTGCAATAATATTCCTGATTTTCAAATGCTTTCATATCACATTAAATTGTTCTTTCTGAAACTGTATTTTTAAGGTGTGCTTCAGAATGGCAGGTGTATCAGACAGCAAGACAGAAGGTTATTGAAGTGATGAATGAAGCTGAGAAAAAATTATCTGAATTCTCAGTAGCTAAAGCTGTTTCTTCTCATGAAGCAGAAGAGAAATTGCTAACACATAAGGTAAGGTACTGAGAATTATGTTAAATTCTTTTCCTTCAGTGCGAACAAATGTATGTTATGTAAGTCCCTACCTGTGGCAACATTAAGTTCTTAGATCTTTTCCTGTAGTGCTTAACTGTGTCATAGCCCACCAAGAGGTGTTTTGTGTTGTGCAGAATACACGTTTTGTTTGTGGGGTGACCGGGACAGAGAGTTTTGTTGCTTTTCAACTTAATGTCTGTGTATACCCCTGTGACTGTAGAGAACTGGAAGGAACCAGAAGATTCCTAAATGTCTTGGGTGCATAAGACCCAAAACTTTGTACCCTACAAGAAAATGGGATCAATAGAAATGTCCATCTACTTTGGATCACATTGAAGAGTTTTACTAGGACAGGAAGTATTGAGTTTTAATATTAACTCTTTGTTTAGTCTAAAAGAAAGAAATATGACTTAAAAGAAATACTTTCTACTCTAAGATTTAGGGTTCTAATCAGTTGCCCAATACAGGCAGTTTGTGACACTTGAGACATCCTGGCTGGTCTCCAGTTGTGTCTCTGTGAAGGCAGAAATTTCCCCTAAGAGTAATGTCATGTCTGCCAGACTCATGAACATATTCTGATACTCTTGGCCATCTAAAATGGCATTAGAGAAGAATATAACATAAATGTGTACTTAAACATTTAAGTTCATAGAACCGCAGAATGGCTTGGGTTGGAAGCGATCTTAAAGATCATGAAGTTCCAACCTCTCTGTCATGGGTAGAGACACCTCCTAAAGCAGGTTGCTGAAAGCCCCATCCAACATGGCCTTGAACATTTCACTGGATCCACAACTTCTCTGAGCTACCTGGTCTAGTTTCTTCCCACCCTCACACTAAAGAATTTCTTCCTTATGGCTAATCTAAATCTACCCTCTTCCATCTTAAAGCCATTACCCCTTGTCTTATTGCTACATGTCTTTCTAACAAGTCCCTGCCAAGCTTTCCTGTAGGCCCCCTTCAGGTACTGGAAGATCACTCCAGAGCCTTCTCTTCTCAAGGCTGAACAACCCCAACTCTCTCAGCCTGTTTTCATAGGAGAGGTGCTCCAGTCTTCTGATCATCTTTGTGGCCCTCCTCTGGATTTGTTTTAACAGGTCCATGTCCTTCTTGTGTTGGTGGCTCCAGAACTGGACACAGTTTTCCAGGTGGGGTCTCATGAGAGTGGAGGGGAAGAATTCCCTTCGTTGACCTGCTGGCTAGAAGGGACCTGAATACTCAATTCCATCCCTTCTAAGAGGCTAGTAAGGAAGTGAAAATGTGATTGCACCTAATTTCTGCTCATTACAGAGAGCTGTATTTTGGACCAGGTCCTTCAAGTAGCTGAGCCATTTACACATATGAAAAATAAAGTAAGACCTAACAAGCTCACTCAGCATAGAGTACCTCCTCTTTGTCTACATTCGATGACTCATCTGACGGAAAGGGTGTTGAACAGTTATGAGTTGAGCTGTAAAAGAAGAAAACAGTGCTTATTTTTTCTTTTTCAGACTGTTGTGTCTGTAGTGAATTCTTTCCATGAGAAGATCACAGCCCTTGAAGAAAAGGCTTCACAGCTGGAAAAGGTTAGCAATGATGCCAGTAAGGCAACTATAAGTAGGTCCATGACAACAGTTTGGCAGCGCTGGACAAGGCTCCGGAATGTAGCCCAAGAGCAAGAGAAAATTTTGGAAGATGCGGTGCAGGAATGGAAGGGCTTTAATGATAAGGTAACATCTGCTCTTGGTAAATCCTCCTTTATTAACTGTACATAGGGTTTTACTCATTATACTGCCTTATTAGTCACCTTATGGTAGAAAAGGCTGATAGCAGGAATAACAATGATTTTTCTCTGGCAATAGAAAAAAACAGCTATGGAAGACCTAGGCACATCACTTCCTCCAACTTCTGCAGTATTCTTCTATATGCATACACATGTAGTAAATACAGAGTGGTTTTGGTTTCTGGTAGTTCTTCAGAACCTCCTCTATGTTTCACTTCACCCAATGACCTGTTCTAGATTGTTAACATGTCTCTGTTGTTGTTGTTTTTTTAACTGTAAATCCTTACTCTTTACTGGGGTGAAATATGGGAAGAGTCTGAAGTTGCTATTTCTAAATTTATGCAGTGATATTATTGCCTGTCACTGCTCATGGATCATGTGTGTCTCTTTTTTTTTTTTTGTCTTTGTATTCTGCCTGTCTCTTTATGTGTTATTGTCTGTTCTTTTATGCTCAAATTGCAGGTTCTCTGTGAATAGGGATCATCTTTTTATTAAATTTATGACTTGTGCCAAATATGGGTCTGCCCTGGGGTAGATAGAGCTCTCAGTCCTATGGCAATAAAGATAATAAATGCTAAAAAATATAAGGAACCGCTCATCCCTTGACAAGAAAATATCTTAGCAAGTCCTACCCAGTGTCAAGAGCTAGGGCCAGCTAGCTAGATCTAGCACACTAGAGCATGGATTTATATATGCCATAGAGACTGCTGCGCCAGCACTATACCAGAACTGTTTCACAGCATCTAAATGTACAGCACTGGGTTTAGCATCTTTTGGTGTTGGTTGTATTAGCTACTTTTTAATTACATTATTCACAAGACTGCATCTCTTCCCATAGATTCAGAAAGCCACCATAGTAATAGATCAGTTACAAGGTCGCTTACCAGAAAGCTCAGTGGAAAAGTCATCTAGAACAGAGCTCCTGGAACTCCTGGATTACCACAGCAGTTTCCTTCAGGAGGTGGAGCATCAGCTGTCATCTTTGGGCCTGCTCAAACAGCATGCTGTCAGTGTTCTTCAAGATGTGGAAAGAAAACCTCCATCTAAGGAGGAACTACCAGTCATGCAAGAAATCAAAGCAATGCAAGATCGATGCCACAAGTAAGGCAGTATTTTAAAAGATTCTCTAGCAAAATGGTACCCTATAATTCGTATAGTTCATATATAATTTTTATCATAATTAACAATTACCATGTTTAAAATAAATATTAGTTACTGTATTTAAAAGAAGCATCATATGAATTTTAAATTATCTTTAGTTGATTTTGAAATAAGTTTTTGCCATTATATTTTATTTCTATCAGTAGGAGTATACTTTTTTGGGATATGTACCTTTTGCCTTGCATAATAACAATAACTTATGTTAGGGTTGTATAAGCTACATTACATTTATAAAATATTTTAAACCCTTCCATTGCATCTCACTCTTAACAGGGACCATTTATCTTTTTTTGTAACCTAAGTTTAGATTTGTTCAGCACTTTGTTTCCCATTGGAAGCACTTAGGTACCAAAAGTAGGTATACTATGAAATTTACAAGGGAATTTATTGCATATGCAAACAAAATATATCTTAACATTTCACCCTGTGGTTATATGAATGTTAATCTAAACATAAAATGTTTTCCTGTCATGTATAAACCAGGAAATTTTATGGCTAAAGTTTCAGGGCTTATGTTCACTTAATAACTGCACTAAGATGCCATTAACTGGATCTCCACAGTGGGAAGAGGGAGAGCGACAAAGAAAGAAATACTATAAACTTGGCACCTAGCCTGTCCAAAGTTAATTGTGTTCATACATAACTGATTACATTAGAATAGCAATCCCTGTAGAAAATGTAGAAACTGCACTGACAATTAGAGAAATCTGTTGTGATGAGCTCAAATGTAGATGTATGTATTGGGAACATTTGCATTCTTTCAAGAGTTGTGCAGTTGAAGTCCAAATATATATAAAAAAGCTAATTAGAAAGAATGGACCAAAGAATGTGTATTGCTTTAGTAGTCTGTTGCAACACTGCCTCAGTTTTTGTTACTCTGGATGTGGGTCTATCAGTCATTGCCTTTATTGTTCAATATTTTTTGGCAAAGCAGTGTTTTGAGACCTTACTTAATTCTTTGCAAATAGTTTTAATTTCTGTGTTTCTGAAGTATGCAACAGAAAGTGAAAAAGGGTGTGAAGATGGTGAAACAGGAGCTGAAGGAGCGTGATGATGTTGAAGCAGAGATTAATACTGTCAAGTCCTGGATCCAGGAAACAAAAGAGTATTTATTAAGCCCTGATGTTGAAGTGGATACTCAACTTCATGAGTTGCAGGTATATCAAATTTTTCAATTTCCAATATTAATCTTCATTAAAATCTGCTAGTGAGTGTTAGTTAAAACAAAATAAAAAACAAAACAAACACACACCAAAAAAACACACACACAAAAAAAAAGAGGTAACCGTCGAATTCAAATCAGACAATACTCTTTAGTTTTGGTGTAAGCCACTAGACAAATTCATAAAGCATGAAGTAGCTGATGGGCTGCAATACCTTATTTTAAAGATATTTAAGATTTGCATTTATGCATTTTTGCAAACCAGCATATTGTTTAGTAGTATTTCTCTTCTCATCTAAGATATGGAGGAACCATAGAATGTGAACAGACAGAATGTGATATTTCTTGGCAGTCTTTTGGGGCAAGGAGGCAAGCAACAAAATAAAATAAACTCATTTCACTGGAGGTGCTGAAAGCTTGACATTTTCTACATATATGTGGTCACACAGGAACAGAGAACTGGACAGTCATAAATGAGAATCCAGGGAATCCCAAGCTACAATTCTTTTTAATAAACAAATACAAAATTTGAAAGTGGATAGCTTTGCTGCAAGCTCCATGAAATGTTTGCATTTTCTAAGTTTACATAGAAATGTTTTTCCCATTGTTCTCAACAATACTGTTTTTCTGTCATTAGTCTCTCCTTGGTGAAGTAACCACTCATCGCCAGGCTGTTGAAAAAATGGCTGAACAACAACAGAATAAGTATTTGGGACTTTATACCATTTTGCCTTCTGAACTTTCTCTTCATTTAGCAGAAGTTGGGCTGGACCTTGTAACTGTACAAGATCAGGTAAAACATAGTAGATAAATACATTACAAATCTATAAAACTTTATAACTTAGTGGAATACAGTAGCCAAATGTCAAACTATGACAGTGTGGAGTATTTTCATTACCTTCATTGAAATTAAATGAAGGTAATTGAAAGTTAATTTCCTTTCAGGAGGAGAGATTTCTGATTACTGAATTTATTTCCTATTCTTGACAGATTCAAACCAAAGAAAGAGAAACTCAGCGGATCAAAAGACTGAATCAAGAGTTCAGTCAGAAAATTCAGGAGATAGCAAGTGAACTAAATGCCATTCTTTCAAAACTGAAAAAGAAAACAAATGATATAGCACAAGCTAAACTTGAACAAAAGGTAAGACTAAGACTTTCCTTATTTGGTTAAACCATAAATTCTTCTGAGTTGGGACATTCACTTCATACCAAAGTTGTATTTGTGAAGGTTTGCATGACACATTTTTTAGTAGTTCAACAGAAGAATAGACAGAAATTAGTTTTGACTGATGAGATTTTAGAATTATATTCTTTGCAAACTAACTCATACAGGGACTTGAATTAATAACAGGACTTGGAGGAAGAAGCTGAGAATGAAAACAAGTCAGATGGACCAAGTTATGCTGTGACATAGTACCCTTACTTAAAGATAATGAGTATGACTGCAATCTGGGAAAACCTAAGAGGTTTCTCAACTGCTCCTTGTCCCAGTCTGTACTGGAAAGTACAGTACAGTACACCTTTACTTGTGATAACCAGAGTTTTACTTAGCCAGTAGTTCATCTCCTATCATGTGGTGCAATAATGAAGCAAAGTACTACTGGTGTGGTTAAGGGGAGTGCAAAGGACTCAGTTCCTTGTCTAGGTATTCTTACTCTTAGGTATGTGCCACACTCCAAAAAGCTCATCTGTACTGAAGTGTAGTGGCTAAGTTAGGATTATTATATGAGGGCAGAGGGTTTTTTGGGGGTTGGAGAAGATGTTGAGGGTGAGGATTTTTTTAGTTTTGTTTCGTTTTTTAACTAGTTAAAAATTAGCTTGACAAAATTACTGTCTGGAAGTAAACAAAGGAGAAATTAGGAGAAGATTTGGCATGTCTGGTATGACAAAAATTCCATGTTTATTTTGATGAGTTGCTCTCAATATGCTCCAGAGTATCATTTGCTTTGCTGGTTGTATCACTGAAATATATCCCTTTAAAACTGGTGTGTCTCCTTCATCCCCGTAATTAAGCAGAAAGCCAGTGAAGTGGGCCTTCTCATGTTACATAGATGAAAACTCTTTCATTGGAGATTTAGTAAAGTTCCTCAACTGTGTTTATGTCAGCACTCAGCTGATAGTCCTGAGACTGGGTTGGCTTTGATTACAGCAGTAAATATTTTTATATTAACATTGAAACTGAATATGAAAAATAAAACAGAAATCTGTCTAAAATCCATGTAATTCAAGTCAGGTGGATCCTTCTCTCATTTTTAAACTGTATAAATTCTGCACTGTAGATATATTTATTTATGCTTATCTGAGATATGTGTGTCTTTTTATCTAGATGAGCAGTTCAACATCTGTCTTTGTCTACCTGTAGACAGTCATGTCACTAAGTTACGCTACTGTTCATGGAATAATATTTGTTTATTGTAATAGTTGATCATAACTTATACTCTAAGGTGTGTCTGCCAGGACAGCCCTAACCTAAAGAGCTTGAAGTATCTTCTTGAAGCACCTGTAGTTAGACTAGTGTTCTGGATCAATTTTTGTCTGATTGCAATTTATATTTCTAAAAATATTGTAAAGGAGCTAGAGTGCTTGAGACTTATTTTATTGGTATTACAAAAACAATGAATCGTTAACACCTTAGGTATAAAACCAAAATGAAATTAAAAAAACCCAACAATACCTCCTCCCCAAGAAACTGTAGTCAGTAAGTGTTTTATCAATCTATGGGAAACACAGAAAACCTTTTAGGTTTCCTTTTTAAATTTTACAGAAACTTTGTAACTATGGTAAGAAAAGCTGATTTTAAAATCTATTTCTTTTGAAAGTCTAGCACAATCCAGGACTGCTCCTGTGTCAGGATCAAGCTGTGAAACTGCAAGTTTCAAATTAAAATGAAAACTTATATAATGCATTTATGAGTCATTACATATTTCTGAGTTTGTAAAGGAATATTTTAAGACAGCAAGAAAAAAAAAAATCTCTTTCCAGTAATGCAAAATCCTTGTCATGGCAATGTGTACTGACTATTGATTTCAAAAACAAACACAGAAAGACGGCCAAGAACGGTTAATGTCACTCTGAAATTACTCAGTCTTTTGCTATGGAAGTGAAAAAGTTTATCCATTTTAGCCATGAAGTCAGAGAAGAAAGAGTAATGGCACACATTTCAGAGATGGCCAAACTTCCTGCTGTTCTGCCTTTCTGCTTAGACACGCATTGTTGGTTTCCAGCCAGAATAAAAATGGAACAAAAAACTGAGACTTTGGACAGGGCATAGAAGTTGCAAGCTGGACTAGAAATAAACAACCAGACACCTAACACTTCCTGGATCACTGATTTTTTTCTTGTTCTGTCTAGATCCTCGGTGAAGAGTTGGACAGCTGCAACATAAAGCTGTTGGAATTAGATGCATCAGTCCAGGACTTTGCAGAGCAGAATGTACCACTGGCTAAGCAACTGGCTAACAGGATTGGGAAACTCACTGCATTGCACCAACAGACGGTACAGCAGGCTGAGTACAGAGCAGCTAAGCTCAGTCAGGTACTATCTCCAATCCTTTCTGCTGTTTCCTTTCAGAAGCAGAAGAAACATGCAAACTTCATGTTTATCTTCACATAGTTATACAAGAAGGGGCATTTCTTAGCACATCTGCCTATTATTAGTCAGTACTTGCATCACAGAAAGGCATGAGACTGGTCAGATCAGGAGTGTAGAAAAACGCTGAGATTCTGCTTTAACATCCTTTTCCATTAATCATTTGCTAGTTGGTTCCTCTGGTGCCCTGAAAAGATTGTGGACTTTCCCACAGAAGTCCATAATTGCCATGACAGGCAATATTATCTCACTGTGCTTTTCAGGGCCTCTGTCTTACCACTGTTATCCATATTTGCAGCAGAAAAGAAAAAAAAATAATTAAAAAAATGATGCTTTATTCTATTAATAATCTATGAAGGGTGAATATAATTTGTAGATTCAATAGAAAAGTGTAGATACAACAGTCCTGATAATGCATAATGTTTGTGCAACACTTCAGCATTCATAAAGATGTTTCCCTGAAACTATTCCTTATATATTTTTTTGCTAATTCTTGTTAACCCAAAAAAAGTCTATTAAAAGCAAAGAAATGGATTTTCTGTGGTTCTGCCATCAGTGCCCTGGTAAATTGAGTTCTCTCTTCTGCATGCATAAAGAAGCTTCTGTAAAGCTTGAAAAAGATAACTATTTTGTTAGACTCTTTTCAGTTTCCTCTGGAAAGCTTTTTAGAAAATTACTATCAAAGTAAGAGTTCAGTCAAAGGTACTTGGTGAAGGGTTTATCTATTAGGATATTTTTGTTCAGCACCAAGACATAAAGTGCTATAGGTAAGGCAAACTACATGCAAATACAGTTCTGTCACCTAGGATTTGATCCGTCCTTCATACAGGAAAAATGCATGAAGATCAGTGAACTTATTCTGGCTAAATGAGAAGAAAAAGGGAACTAAACAGTACTTTACTAAATAGAAACTGGATGAATCAGAAAGCAGAGCTTTTGTCCTGTATTTTGAAATAAGTGCAATGTTTCTCTTTTTGGAAATAGAACAGGCTGAGTAGACAAAGCAGGTTTTAAATAAAGATGATTTTGGTGGTGACATGGAAACAGGAAAAAATAAGAAATGACATAGACAGGTTTGCATTGTGCCACAAACTGAGCAAGAAGGCATTTTGGAACTTATGTGTGAGGCTGAATATGTGCAGGAAGTGTACCCTCTAGAGATATATTTGAGCATCAATACACTCTTCCAGTGTGACCTACATTCTTGTAGTATATTTTTTTCCACTGAAATAGATGTTTATTAATGGGAGCAGACCTATTTTAACTCTATAAATACAGAAGTAATTAAACTGAGGGAGTGTGGGCTTGATGAGTGAACAGTGAGGTGGATTGAGAGCTGGCTGTGTAACAGAACTCAGTGGGTTTGATTAACGGAGCAGGGTCACGTTAGAGGCCTGTAACCAGTGGTGTCCCCCAGCGGTTGACACTCAATCTGGTCTTGTTCAACATATTCATCAATGACCTGGAGGAGGGGACAGAGCATATCCTCAGAAAGTTCACTGATGATGCAAAACTGGGAAGGGTGGCCGACACTCCAGAGGACTGTGCTGCCATCCAGTGTGACCTGGTTAGGCTGGAGAGCTGGGCAGAGGAGAACCTAATGCGGCTCAACAAGGGCAAGTGTAGAGTCCTGCACCTGGGGTGGAAGAACCCCATGCACCAATATAGGCTAGGAGTGGACCTGCTGGAAAGCAGTTCCGAGGAGAATGATCTGGGAGTCCTGGTAGATAGTGAATTATCCATGAGCCAGCAATGTGCACTTGCTGCCAAGAGGGCCAATGGAATCCTGGGGTGCATAAGAAAGTGTGTGGCCAGTAGGTCAAAAGAGGTCATTCTCCCCTTCTGCTCTGCCCTGGTGAGGCCACATCTGGAATACTGTGTCCAGTTCAAGGTTCCTCAGTTCAAGACAGACAGGGAACTACTAGAGAAAGTCCAGTGGAGGGCAACAAAGATGATGGCGGGGTTGGAGCATCTGCCTTATGAGGAGAGGCTGAGTGAGCTGGGACTCTTCAGCCTGGAGAAGAGAAGGCTGAGGGGAGACTTTATTAATGCCAATAAGTATCTAAAGGGTGGGTGCAGGGAGGATGGAGCCAGACTCTTTAGTAGTTCCCAGTGACAAGAAATATTGTGGGGCAATGGCTACAAGTTGGAACATAGGAAGTTCCATTTAAAGATGAGGAAAAACTTCTTTATGGTGAGGGTGACAGACCACTGGAACAGGCTGCCCAGGGAGGTTGTGCAGTTTCTTTCTCTGGAGACATTCAAGACCTGCCTGGACATGTTCCTGTGTGATGTGTTCTAGGCGATCCCTTCCAACTCTGATAATTCTGTGATTCCATGAAATTATATTCAACACTAAAGAAAAGTTGTTAAAAAAATCCTCAAGTTAAAAACAGTAAATTAAATAAAAGTAATGTTACCATTCCTTAAAACTCTATAGGATTACATCTTAGGCTTAAGTGGATTTTTCTTTTATATCCAGGCTGCTTCACACTTGGAAGAATACAATGAGATGTTGGAGTTCATATTGAAATGGATCGAGAAAGCGAATATCCTAGTGCATGGTAGTATAACATGGAATTCTTCCTCTCAGCTTCGTGATCAGTGTAAAGCCTACCAGGTGATTATATGAACTGTGAAATTTAAACAACAGTGTATAAAGTTCTTTTTCTGAGCAGTGAAGTTTTATATCCTACACTTTTTTGCATCCTTCCCTTCAGAAAAGTGTCTTTACATGCTAGGTTTCTTTGACTGTTCCCCTAAGTCTTATAGATGTTTAATTTTTATTTTTTTTTACAACTATTTTGAAGACTGAAATTAGCATATATTTTGAATAAAACTATCTGATTCAAAGTTGATCTGCATGTTTCCTCAAGTACATTGGCTTCATAGCAGCTTTTGACTGAATAGCATGTCTCTATATACCATGATTCTGTCTCACATGGTACCTTATTACAGCTGATATTCTTCTAAAACTCTAGTTAATCAAACACAATTTTCAGGTTTGGTTGCATTTTGGTTTTGGTGGGGGGTTTTTTCTTTTTTTTCTTCACACAAAATTGGAAAAACCTTTGTTCTCATCTGAATAGATTCATATCAAGTGTTTTCAGACTGATACCAAATAGGTGAGTTTCTTCCAGTTGCTTCCTGAACGTCTCAAATCAGAGTGTTTTGCTGTCCCTGTGACAGTGCAGTTTGTTCTATGTGTGGAATAGGTGAGTCTGGGATCAGTGGAGGAGCAGTTTGATAAGGTTCAAGCTTGTCTAGTGTTACATGACCATGTGAAAAAAATAAAATCATAAGATGATCATGTCTCAGCAATGTCAAAATAAGACTACATTATGTTTTTTTTTATGTATACATTAGTTAACTGTCAAGTACATTCACTTCCTTTGAGGCAATGCAGTATGTCATGCTTTCTTCTTCAGAATAGGAACCTCCAGGCAATTTGTCCTGGGGAGGCAGCATGTCTGGTTTGTTTTTACTAAGGCTTTTTCCCTGCTTCAAAAGTTGATGAGGATACACACAGAACACTTTAGTAGCCATTTTTTAGGTAGCATTAATAACTACTGCTCTGCTATAAGACTGCACCCAAGTGCTTTCTGCTGCCTTCTATTAGGTACACCAGGGTTCCAGAACACATCTGATCCCTAGATTGTGTATGTTACATTTTCACAGGCAAGTGTGTATAGCAAAACACTAAAATAAGTGAGTTGTTAAATAGAGCTACTGAAACTTTACAATTTACTATTTTATTTCCCACTCTTCATAAGCTGAAGCACTTCAGCATAAATGATTAAACATATTGCCCAAGCCTTCCAGGAAATTAGTAGAACTTAGTAATATGCTTACACATGTGTAGAAATTGAGGAGTTTGCAGAACAGAAATATAAAGATTTGTTTAATCTGAAGCTCAACTCTGGCGTTCAATTTGTTCTTATCTCCATCTAGACTATGTTGGATGAGTCTGGAGAGATTCATGGTGATCTTGAGGCCATGAGTGACAGGATTGAGTATCTAGCCAGTGTGTACTGTACTGAAGGAATGTCACAGCAAGTGCTGGAACTGGGGCGGAGAACAGAGGAATTGCAACAAATTATCAAAGTGCGGCTACCAAATCTCCAAGATGCTGCCAAGGTACATGGATGCAGTTTTTCTAATAATAGCTGACAACTAGGGTAGTGTTTGCATTATTTTTCTGAGACTATTAGCAGTGCAGATTGTCTGTGGTCTGTAAGCAGGTGTGACTGGGTTGTCCAAAGTTAGACATTTTGTACCGTTTGAGATGCTGCCTTCATGTGCTGTTCCAGATGGGGACAAGGTTCCTGCAGGTCCTGTCTTATCTGCCCATTCTGGATGGATGTACTGGCGATCATGGTGTGTCTCAAATGACACTAAGCAGCTATGTTTAGATACTTGAAAAGTGTCTGTGTTGGCACTCATGCTGTGCCATTTCCTTTATTTTTCTCTTGAAAGATGTCTAAAGCCTGCTCTCTGTTAATTCAGATCAGTACTGAACCAGACCAGTTTCCATAATGTAAGACCTACCCCTACAAAAGAGTGCAATGAAAAGGATGAGCGGGCTTTTTCATTTTCCTGACATTTCTGTGCAGCTCTTCCATAAGGATATACTGTTAATATGTGTGTATTGTGCCTGTGCAAACCCTGAGGGCATGGTAAACTGGTGCAAGACACAGGGAAAAGCATAGAAGTCTCTTCTGTGTGCTCTTACCTTTTTTTTTTTTTTCTTAATTGATACAATAAATCAGGAAAAAATTAATGTTGGAATTACATAATTTTTGTATTTATAGGAGTTCAGACTTCTTTCCGTTACAAAAGCACATATTAGTAAACTGCAGTTTATGATCTGAAGGCTTCTATTTTTATTTTTTTTCTCATGGAACAAAGCAGAGGTTTGCATACAAGTAGCCATAGAAAAAGTGAAACTTACTAGCTTCAGTTTTCAGAGAAGTATTGAAACAATTGAATAAACTATTTGTAAGTAGAAGGGACAGAGGATAGTGATGACTGTGATGCATGTATAAATTTGTAGAAAAGATGCCATGCATTATCCTAACATATGATCTATTCAGAGAGAATAAAAAGAATTTGTTCTTCATGTGTGTTGTTAATGGGATAGTAAGTAGAGGATTGAAATTGCCACAAAAGATAACTGCACATCAGATCATCAGAAAAAACATTCTACAAAAGGAGAATACTGGAACAATAGAATATGTCATCTGTAGAGACCAGAGGGACTCGACTGCTGGTGGTCCTTATCAACAGTCTGTAAAGATAAGACAGTTATGTCCTGTCTTATTGCAGGAAGATGACTAGGGGACATCTTGAGTTACTTTCTAGGCCTTGAACTTTATTTTATCTTTATAAAGTACATGCTGTATTTAAGATTGAGGAAGTACTTAAAATAATAACTGTGACTTTGAGATCTCTTTTTCTAGACTGTCATATGATTGGTATTTTTATCCAATATTTTAAACATTGAAAATTCTTTGTTGAAACTGTGAATTAGTTTTAGCACTGTATATAAGGGTTGTAGCTACAAAATGCAGACAGATATAGTGGTTTTTAAAAATGTTTTAATATTATTTTTTTTTAACCCCTGAATCAAATGTGTTGTGTTGCAGGACATGAAGAAATTTGAAATTGAGCTGAGAGGCCTGCAGGCTGCTCTGGAGCAAGCCCAAGCCACACTGACTTCTCCAGAGCTCGGGCATTTGAGCTTGAAAGAGCAGCTTTCTCACAGACAGGTAAAAGGCCAGTAACTCAAAATTAGGACTTGCATAGTGTGAGCTTACAAAAAATTATTGAATATTGGTAAGACTGACTGTGGTGTTTCTTAGGTGGGTTGTTTCAGAGTCTAGCCCAAAATTACTGCCAAGGGAATAATGCTCAGTTCTTACTCAGTGCTCTTCATCAACAGGTTCTTAAAGTATTTCAAAAAGAAGTCTGAATTTCTATCACCATTTTACTGATAGAGATGCAATTAGATAGCATCTTGATAGCTCACTCACGTGTGAACTGGAAAGCTAAGAGAAAATTCACTTTTCCTTAAGCTCAGTACATTTTTCTATGTTTAGTTTAACTACCTCCATAAGATATTGCTGCTTTTTTATATTGCACTTGGCCTACTATAGAGATTTGTCAGCTTGTTAATTTTGGTATCAGTCTCATGACAAAATATATAACCCAAATTATAACTTTCTGAGCTGCTTAAGAAGTGTTTCTTTCTGAAAGCTAATAGAGATATTTAACTGTCCTAATCTGCCTGTGAAAATCCAGTGTTAACAGGTCCACTTTAGGATTAAAATATGCACAAAAACATATGGTTTAAAGGTAAATTTGCAAAGATTTCCCTTTTGTTTAAAATACACAGGATTTTTCTAGGGATTTCAGAATGTAGCACTGATGAGTGTAAGTGAAACAACTCCTACTGTAAGAGTAAAGGAATATAGAGTTTATGCTGTTGTTCATGTGTATTCTTTGTTCGGGCTCTAGCAGGTATCACAATATGACTTTCTTTTATACAGAAGGGGGCTGTAGCTCTTGCCCACCTCTTCACCATATCAGAGGGTCATGGGGAGTGCCAAACTGGCAAGCAGCCCTAGGGAAGCTCTAGGCGCTGATTGCACAATAAAGGAATCTTTTGCAGCAGTATGGAGCCTTCCAGAGGAGAGGCCTCACCAGCAATGTCCAAGGATTAGATCATTGTACCAAATCTCGGGTTACACTATCCACCATATGGCATGAAGGAAGAGAAATAAAGAGCAAACCAAAATCCTCTCATCAGTATGCACATCAGACCTCCTTGACTATCTTTCTACATATGGTGTAAGAAGAAGGGAGATGACCAGTCCCTTTATCCCTTTATCCTTATTTTCCACATAAATTGTTTTGCTGATTTATACCTCTTGAGTTTAAAAACTTTTTCTAATGCACTATGGCATTTTTCATCAACTTTGCCTTTTTTTAAAATTGTTTTTGGTTTTTTATATCTATGAATACATTACTCTCCTCAGTGAAGAAAAGAATGCAGATCAGTTCTCTTCTCATGCATATGAACAAACATCTTGAATGGACACTGTGAACAAAATAGAAACTATTAACAAAGGTGTCCCTTGCATGATTATTCAAAGGAAAAGATCTATGTGTAGCTGTGTTTCTCCTTGTTTGATTGCCTTTTGAATTTTAAGCAACATTTTCAACCATGGTGTATATTTTCAAAGGAAGGCCATGAACACCATTGGATTCATTTGCTGTTTTGAAAATGTGCATCTGTGTCTCAAAAGAGAGTTCCCCTTGGATTTTGACTTTAAAATATGAGTATACATAAATGATTCCCATGCTGTTTTGATTTATGGATTTTGTAAAGATGTTTTTTCAAACATGTTAACAGAAATATTTTTTTATTTGCACACTTACAAATAGGTACTAATATACTTTTCCATTAATTACTTTTATTCCTAGTATATGGGCTTTTTGCTTAACTAATATTTAAATGAATGCTCATTTCAGAATGGCAACTCCAAATAGGGTGTGTCTTGATTATATCCAATTTAGAAACCAGATAATCAAATTTGTTTTCTTTAGTGCTTGAATTCATCAAGCAGGAAATGCTCTGGGAGTTCTGCAAAACTGGCTTATTGTGGCATTGACTTTGTTTCTAGCATCTCTTGTCTGAAATGGAGTCACTGAAGCCAAAGGTCCACACAGTACAAGTCTGTCAGAGTGCCCTGAGGATTCCTGAAGAGGTGGTCACTGGCCTGCCCATGTGCCACAGTGCCCTCCAGCTCCAGGAGGAGGCCAGCCGCCTGCAGCACACTGCCATTCAGCAGTGCAACATCATGCAGGCAAGTGCAACTCCATCCCATGCATTCTTCTGAGTAACTTGGACAGTGCCATACCATTTGTGAGGAAAACAGAGAACTTTGTATCTCTCTGCATTTCTCTTTTCCGTATAGTACCATTAGAAAGCTCCCTTGTCTCTCTAAGTTTTAGTCATTTCTGACTCCTGTTATTTTGGGGATTTTAACATTCATGATTGAGTTAACTTGATTCGGTATTTCTTGTAATGCTCTCAGGATCAACGAGAAGTAGTTAATACACAATTGCATGCAGGTAACCATTGACGTCATTGCAGTTCACAATATTTCTTAATGGAGTTTTTTTCCTGACTATATTCCTGTCTTGCTTATCCAGCAAAGTGCGACTGCCAGATGGATCTAAGTTTGCTCCAACACAGAACTGAGATCAGTTATGCTTGGACTAAGTAAATACTTGTTTTCATGTAGACACTCAATATTTTTTTCCCTCCCTAGGAAGCGGTGGTTCAGTATGAGCAATATGAGCAAGAAATGAAACATTTACAGCAAATGATAGAGAGTGCTCATCAGGAGATCCAAGACAAGCCAGTATCAACCAGCAACATCCAGGAACTCCAGGTCCAGATTTCACATCATGAGGTAGGAGAGCCAAATGGCATCAACATGATCTTGATGGCAGCTCATTGATCAAAAAAACCTTTTCATAAGCAACAGTCACAAATTAGCTGAGTAGCTTTTCAGACTTCCTCAAGGCTTGTTGAGCAGACAGACTTAACACTAGAGAGGAAACACATGCTATTGGTACAGTGTGAAGTATTCATTTAGTTTATTTAGTTACATGTGTCCTAATCTCCAGGCAACGTTATGACAAGTGAAAGCATTGCATAATTAAGGGAGAGTTAACATAGATACTTGAGCGAGGAGTGTCTCAGAAGTCAGTGATGACTGCTTGTTAAGTGCTCTTTATGTATACATATATGCATACATATATATCTATATATATATCCATATATATATATATCTCCATCCTTCCTCATTTTCATCTCAGTAGCATTCTTTAAAAGAACACAAAGGAACTTGAATCACATGAAAAAAAGTAGATTTGGAGCAAAACTGCACTATATTCACTCCAAAAGCTGCTTTTAAAGTCATTGTCGGGAAGAGTTTTGTCTTGTGGGGTTACACATGTTGCCCTCAAACTCATTGATCTTCAGCCTTTGAATAAGTTGAGGTAGTTGTCTCTGTGCAGACTTCTCACTGTGCTGGAGCCCTTTCTCCTTTCCCTTTTTGTTGTGTATTTCATGGGGTAGAAAATGCACCACTGAATTCTGTGTATCACATTTGGCACCAGATGGCACCATTTCTTTACCTTTGAATTAAAAACTGCTATTATGTAATAGAACCCACTGTTGCATGTGTTGCTCATTTTCTATCCAGTTGTAACAAAAGTTATTTAGTATACATGCAGAGCAGTTTGTTATACAAACACTTTTGTTTTTTGAGTACTGAATTAAAAATGCTGTTCTCTATTTAAGTGTTCTGGAACAGCAAATGCAGGAGAGCAGCTTCAGTGATAGAGGGCAATATTGCTGGAGAAGCAAATGCCGATGAAGGGAGGAAGGAATGAAAAACAGGGCAGATTGATGTTTAATCTGCATTTGAACAAGTTCAATAGCTGGGAGTCCTTCTAAACGTCTGCAGGAAGACAGCAGCTTTACTCTATTGTGTATGTTGGAATCAACCATAGTGGACAGGTTTTATACTGGTGAGCTTTCAATGTTTTGGGGTAAGGAGTTTTAAAAGCCTGAGATATGCATGTTTTTGGCTCAGTTTGTCTGCTAAATACCTGTAGAAAAGCTACTACTCTGAAAGGCAAATCTATCAAGATGCTTGCTATGTGTGGTATTATTTAAAAAAATACCAGTTATTAAATTCCCTGTTGAAACATCCGTGAAAAAGAGCTTAAGGTGACGTTTGTAGTAGGTATTTTAGAATTAAAATATGATGAAGAAAGTAGCAGGAAGGTATGCCTTGATTTGTAGGTAGCTTGTATTGCTGTGCATATACGCAACTAATTACACTCTGGAACTATCTTTACCGAACAGTGTTTCTTTAGACTTTCAGGTAGGAAAGTGGGCAAGTATCTCCATACTTGTGAATTATCATAATGGATTATGCAATACTTACAGGACATTGCTTTTATAAGTAATTTATTTTTTATCTAAGTCACGTTTCTCCCCTCCTTTTCCTTTCCTTTGTTTTCAATTGAGAGAGGTATGTTAGATACTCAGTGCTTTGGACATTAATGCCACAAATGTTCTTGCATCTTAGTAATATTGACAGAGTTACGTGAGTATATATACACTGATCCCCAGGGATGTCATGCATTGAGCACCAGTGAGTGGCTGGTACATGCCAAACAGAGCTGATAACTATTCCAGGTGCTAGACATGAAGTTGTGTCTTGATTTGATTTTGGTTTGATTTTCAATTGCTCTAGGTAATGTTTTATACTGAAGCCACCAAGGTAAGCCTTGGAGTTTCAGGAGAGCTCCTTTTGTTGATTATGTGACAGACAGTGATACCATTGAAACCCAGGCAGAAAAGTGTCATCCTCAGCCTTTGTGCTCCTTCCATTTCTATCTCTGTGTTTCTCATTATGACTGTTCTGCACTGACTTCAAGGATATGGTTTCCTGAAAATGTTATACAACCAAAAAAACTGTTTTAATTCTACCGTAGTAAATTTTACATAGCAATAATCTTATTTTTTTTTTAAGATATTGTAATTATTTATTATTATACCTACTGGATCTTGCAACTTAGGTTTCTTCTTTTTTTCCTTCAAAATTTGTGTTTCTTGAAGAAATAAAAGCAAAAATAAAAAATAGAGCAGAAATATATATTTGGATGAATAATCACTGACTCAGCAGGCAAGCTTATACAAATGTGATTTTCACTCTGCAGATCAAATGTCTATCATGTTATTGAGCCTCCAGGGAGACAGGAATAATAGCTTTGGCAGAAATGTGAAAATCTTCCACTGATTTTTATTTTAAGTGTATTAATTTAAATCTTTGAAAGTGGACATTGAATTAGGCAGCAGTTCAGGGTTAGAGAAGAAGACAAGTTGCTTTCTAAGGCTATTTATTTGCATCTTTCTTCTCTGAATAAATTTAAACTTAAGATGGTATTTGGGCATGCAGATAGACCATTTAATAGCCATAAACCCCAATATTCTAAAATATATTCTGCTATAGACCAGATTTCTCAGCTCATTTTAAAGAAAGGTTAGTACTGTGTCCAGCTCAGCTTTTAATTCTGAAGACTTGCACAAAACCAAAGCAATATCAAAAGCTTATCCAATCACTGGCAAAAAGAGGCTAGTCTGCATTTCATCTTATTATGTGACTGATTGTTCATATCACATTTGATCTTGTTAGAGTGTGAGCTATTGTTTGAACAATTCATTCTTTCTGGCGAGAGCTGAATGGGGCATTTTTTACAGTCGCAGTTACCATATGACCTCATTTCCATGGCATGCGCTGTGCAGAGGCGCTTCATCTTCCTCAGATAAATGGAAATAGAACAGGGGAAAATAAAACAGGACAGGAAGAGGGAGAGACCTTCCCCTTTGCTGCAGTCCAAAGCTTATAGAGTTCGTGTCAGGTTCAGCTTGGATGCAAGCGTGAGGTATTCCTCCCTCCCTTCTGCACTGATCAGACACACGGAGCCTTTCGCAGTACTTTTCCAGTTTCTCTTCAGAGCTCTGTGCTCTGCGGTTTAGCTGTGCAGCCACAGCCTGGCTTCTTCCCTCCACTGTCAACATCCTGCTTGTCAGCTAGTGTGGCGGCTTATGCAGGGTTTCCGAGAGGCAGCACTATGATTTTATTGGCTGGATTTGGAGGGAGAGCTTGCCTTTGCCACAAGAAACTGAAATGCTGCCGGTCCTGTGGCCTTTCCTGCCTGCCTCTGCATTAGGGAAAAAAAACTGTTTCCTCAGGAGCTGGCTCAGAAGATCAAAGGATATCAGGAGCAAATTGCTTCTTTGAATTCAAAGTGCAAGATGCTGACAATGAAAGCAAAACATGCCACCATGCTGCTAACAGTGACAGAAGTGGAGGGGCTTTCAGAGGGAATGGAGGAGCTGGATTCAGACCTGCTCCCATCACATCCCGCTCATCCCTCGGTGGTTATGGTAAGGAATGCATTGGTCTCGGTACTGTTTATCTGAGCTGCTTGCTTTTGCATCATTGCAACACTCCGGTGTAGCAAATTGCTGCAGCTCTCATCTACATTCTGCTTTTGCAATGTCTGGAGTGTGGCAAACCAAACAAGCTGCAGCTTCCCCTTAGGGTATTTTGCTTATGTGGGTTTTCAAGAGTTGTTAATAAATGCTGAAGTTATTTAACAGACAAATACCAGTGAAAGTTGTCTGTAATAAGATGCAAATATCATGCTTGTTTGTAGCTGTTAACATGCAAGAACAAGTGCTAAGAAACTTCTAAATTGCAGGAATAAGATAAACTGGTATAAATACTATTTCATAGCATGTTGCAGTGTATAGGTTTACAAGCCATATTTTTAAAGCTTGTCTCAAAATGTTGCTGTGACAACAGCATCCTGCCATATTCTCAGATGAGTGTGTTGGGAATGAAAGCTGGCTAAGTACTGCCATAGGCCTCATATTTTAAATACTCTGCTTCTATTTGTTTCTGATTGGGTCTCAGTACATACTGCTGATGCTATTGGGATTTTTGTCTGAGTAAAAACAGAGTGCGGATTTCAGGATTTATCACTGTATAACAGCATCGGGAAGCAAGAAAAATCCAGCAGAAATGTATTTTATATTTTAAGTCTATTCCTTGTTGCTCTGACCAGGCCTGGATACTGAGAACAATACTGTATTACTCTGTAGCTCTCTATAGTATTTCCACATGCAGCAGTGATTGTTTCAGAAGGCATGTAGGCACTGATTCTTATAATTGAGTTCCTTGCTGTGCATTTTCTTTTACATTCATTAGGGTAAGGAAGAGCATGTTCATACAAAAATGTGAGAAATAAATTAGACTATTAACTGAACCAAATTTTTAAGCTGGTAAAAGTAATAGTGTTAAGTATGACTAAATAATGTCATGGTAATTCTAGCCATGTGTTGTTTTTACTTGTTTTGATCTCAGTCTAAGTCAAACCTAAATTGAGGTAACTTATTTTCTTCCTGTGCTCGGGGTTGCTTTTCCTGTGACAGATGACTGCTGGTCGCTGTCACACGCTGCTCTCCCCTGTCACTGAGGAGTCTGGGGAGGAGGGAACCAACAGTGAGATTTCTTCTCCACCTGCCTGTCGCTCTCCCTCACCTGTGGCTAATACAGATGCTTCTGTTAACCAGGTACCTCCCTCTTGGCATTCATTCAGCTTTTCTCTCAGATACATGCATGGTTCCATTCTATAGGTAGTTTATTTAATCCTCTGAAATAGTATTTACTGTTATCTCCAAGGATCTGAGGCTTAACCTCTGACCTAACTGACCTACAGGTTCTAGTCCAAAATGGATAAAATATTGACTTTTGAATTTAAAATGTATACATTTGGTGTTTCAGGTACTCAGTATTTTTACTACTAAATTTTAAGTGACAATTACAAAATTCTTCCATGGCACTGCTACTTTTATTTATAACCCAATGTTTATTTTCACCGTAGTTCTCAATGGAATCTTGCATCCTGAGAAAAAAATGTGATTTTGTACTGCCCATAATAAAACGTTGCATTATGTACATTGACATCTATCCTATGGTATCATTGGCATTGTAACACTGAATTCTAATATCTTCTACTTCAGACCATTTAAAGTATTTAATTTAATGCATTTTTTCATGTACTGTTCATTCCATGCTTTCAGTGGCAATGTATTTTAAGTGATAATAAGGCAGTTCAGTGAAATTACTGAAGTTAGATTTTAAATCAAAATTAAGGACTCTGCTGATTAAAATGTAAGCAATAAACCAGCTCATTGAGCATCACACACATGAAGACACACATAAAATGTAAAGCTTTAGAAATGAGCCTTAGGAGCCATCACCACCTCACTGCATTCATCATGTTGTGGGTTTTGTGGTTGTTTGTTTTTTCATTTGTGGCTGCCTCCAAAACTGAGCACTGAAGGCTTCAAGTTTAGAATTGTGTTGTGTTGGGTTGCTGAGCAGAAGCAGACAAGCTCAAGCAAGTTTCCCATGAATTGCCTCCACTGATTCCAAAGATGCGCATGGTGCTATAGAAGATGCTACATGAAAAAGATTAATTTTCATGAACTGACTTAAGAAAGTACACTAAAGTAAGAAAGTAAGAATATTGATAAAATCTTCAAAATTATAAAGTTATAATGTTACCTTCATAATAAAAAAAAATACATAATGAATAAGAATTTTTCTGTCATGTCAGGTAATCAGAAATTTCCCAGTAAAGTTTACTTACAGTAGAAAGGCAGATATATATACCAGCATAAAAATTCTAAGATTGTTCATCAGAGAAAGAGAAGGAAAAGCAGCTTGCTTTCTAATAAACAAATTCCATTTCATTCATTATGTTTATCTGAAAATGAAAAAAACTCCAACAAAACAGATTAAGAGCTCAAATTGTTCAAATAATAAGGAAAAAACAATGAAGATGCTGTCCACCATGAGCTACACCAAAATGCCAGTTTTAGAACTGGTGATTTGCAGGGCAAAATGGGACCAAAAAAAAAAAAAAAAAAAAAGTATTTAATTTAGCAGATCTTTAAAAGAAATAAAATTGCTGGATTTACAATAATCCAAAATACTGACAGATTATGGTTTCTTCAGTGTGGTTAATGTTGAAATTAACTGCATGTGCTAAACAATAAGCGGAAGGACATTTCCAAAATGCAATGGTTTACTTACAAAATGCTTAGGTTTACATTCGAGTTAGGTTAAAAACTAAAGAAGCTATAAAGCATCCAGTGGTGATCATGATGAACACGCAGGGAGACTTCAGGAAAGAAGGTTGGTTAAATAAAACAAAACAACAATCTAGACAATAGTGAGTTAGAAGTTGAAATGTAAGTTAAAAATAGTAAAAGACTCAAGAAAATTAATTTGGAAATGCTTTGTTTTAAGAAATTAGCCAGTTTTAGGAGAAATAATTTCTCACAGGAAGTTCACCAGCAAAATTAAAAAAAAACATATGCATAGGAACTTTAGAAAGCAAAGAATTACATTAATCTACTCTTTGGAAAAAATTAAAAGCTCATATGAAGTGGGGTGTTTTGGGGAGGGAAGGTTGTGTGTTTAGACTGTTTTTAAAATAATTCCTAATAATCTGCATAAAGTCTTTCATCAGGGTTTCCTAGCATCTGTGAATGGTGAGATGTGACTAGTCTGAACTGAGATGTCTATGCACTATTTTTACATTGCTAGCAAGTAATGAAAATATAAAACAAATGCCAAGTGCATTATTAGTGGAAATATTGGTTCTATGTATTGAAATAGTTTCAACCAAGACCATAAACAGAATAAAGCAACAGATCTAGCACTGTTACAAGTTAACAGTTGCCCAGGTTGGTTTTGTTTTGTACTGAAGCCCCTCTAAAGACAACTGAGAATGGCAAGTGCAAAACAACTTTGAAGGGCTGAGGGATTTCACAGTGTGTATTTAAGCAATAGTAACAGTCCTTTGATGCAGTTTATTTTAATGTATAGCAAAATAGAGCACTTCATCTGTGCTGCAGTAATGAATGAGAATCCTCTGGGGCTAAAATTTATCACAATTATCGTAAGACGTTGATTAAAATTCTATTCTATTAAAACTTCTTTTCCATATGCATAATACAGCGTAATTGAATTGCAAAAGCTGAAGTGTTGACACAAAGTCTTGGAGGTCACAGTTGATCCTGTGATTCAAGTCTTATGCGTTGGGTCACTTACATTTCTAGCTCTTTGTTCACAGCCTACTTAATAATTCTTTCTCCTTCCTTATGAAAACTCATTGAGGGGGCAACAGCCCTTGTTAAATATAATTTTAAATCTAAACACACCCTTTACACCTACGTCTTAACAACAAAGCTTCAGTGTTTTTCATTGGCTAATTTTTATAAAAGGGGGCATGAAACTTTAGGGTGTTTATAGGGGGAACAAAATCTGTTATGTGTAAGAACATCTGGATTTGCACTATCAGCACTACCATAAAGAAACTGCTGTGTTGTTTAGTACAAAAAGTCTTTGGAAAGATTGGGAAAGGGATTTTTTTTCCCCGTCTTTTAAAGGTAAGGCCTTAATGCTGAAATTATTATTAAGAAGTCACAGAGGCACAGCTTTTCTTTTGGCCTTGAGAGAGGACTAGCCGAGAGCTCCAGAGTAGCTGCAAACAAGGCCAAATGAGATAGTGCCTGCACTAGTGCAATTTTTCACTGTGACTTGGAAATACCACATGTGGTCAGAATAAAAAAAATATGAAATTGTAGTACTGAATGCTGTGCTAAGCTGTTACCTATTCCCTGTTGGCTCCTGGGCATCACAAACATTTCCGTAATTAAATTTTTCAAGTTCTTCAAATATTGCCTTTGAAGAAGCACTTCGTTGGACACTTTGGACAGTTAGATGTGCTGTTCATTCTTGAGTCTTCTGCTTTTCTGGCAAGGATTTTTTCAGGCATCCTCAGTAAAGATGTGTGAGGAGGCTGTCTATAAAATAAGCTCTTGGCTGCTGTCTACCTTTCAAAAATATTGGTGGTGGTATGTGAGTAGCACCTTAATTGTTAAAATGTCCATACATCATGGAATCATAGAATGGTTTAGGTTGGAAAGGATCTTAAGGATCATCTAGTTCTAAGCCCCTTGCTATGGGCAGGGACACCTCCCACTAGATCAGGTAGCTCAAAGCCTCATCCAAGGCCTTGAATACTTCCAGGGAAGGCGCATCCACATTTCTCTTGGCAGCCTGTTCCAATGTCTCTTCACCCTCACAGTAATGAATTTCTTCCTAATGTCTAACCTAAATCTACCCTCTTCCAGTTGATAGCCATTACCCCTTGTCCTATCACTACAAGCACTTATAAAAAGAAATAGACATCCTGATAATCTTCTTCATTCTTGGGGGAAGGACTGAAGAACCACGTCTGTGCAGCTGCTGGGTGATGGGGTGTTTTCTGGGACGTGGGCATTCTGTGCTTCCCAGGTTTCGTTGGAAAGGCAGCCCAAGAAGTAACTGTATCTGGGGAGTGACCTGGTTTCTATGCTCTTCCAAAGCCTGTTTGGTTTTGTTCATGTATGGTATTAGATAACATATATAAATGACACTGGGAAATAAAATTCTAATCCAAAGATCCTAGTTATACCCTGAGCTCTTGTACCTCAGAATTAGTTTTGTCTAGTACCTACATTTCATATACTATTACAGAATCAGAGAATGGTTGAGGTGAGAATGTTGATCTGCATGAGGATAGGGAGGCTCTACAGAGAGATTTGGACAGATTAGGTGGTTGGGCTAATGTTAATGGTCTGGGCTTCAACAAGGCCAAGTGCCAGGTCCTGCACCTGGGCCACAACAACACCAGGCAACACTCCAGGCTTGGGGAAGTGTGGCTGGAAAGTGTCTGGCAGAAAAGGACCTGGGGGTTCTAATTGACAAGCAGCTGAATATGAGCCAGCAGTGTGCCCAGGTGGCCAAGAAAGCCAATGGCATCCTGGCCTGTATTAGAAATAGTGTGACCAGTAGAAGTAGAGAGGTGATTGTCCTCCTGTTCTCAGCACTGGTGAGGCCACACCTGGAGTCTTGCGTCCAGTTTTGGGTACCTCAATTCAAGAGAGATATCGAGATACTGGAGCAAGTACAGAGGAGGGCAACGAAGCCGGTGAAGGGCCTAGAGAATAAATCTTTTGTAGAATGCTTGAAGGAGCTGGGAATGTTTTGTTTGAGAAAGAGGAGGCTGAGGGGAGGACCTCATCAGTCTCTACAACTACCTGAAAGGACATTGTAGAGAGGTTGGTGCTGGTCTCTTTTCACAGGTAATTAGAGACAGAACAAGAGGGAATGGCTTCAAGCTGCAACAGGGGAGGTTTAGACTGGACATTACGAAAAACTTTTTCACAGAAAGAGTGGTTAGACACTGGAATAGGCTGCCCAGGGAGAATAGGCTGCGTCACCATCCCTGGGTGTGTTTAAGGGTCATTTGGATGTGGTGCTGGTGGATATGGTTTAGAGGAGAACTTTGTAGAGCAGGGATGACGGTTAGACTTGGTGATCCCAAGAGTCTTTTCCAACTTGAATAGTTCTATGATTCTATGAGATATGAAGGGACCTCTGGAGATCATCCAGTCCCAAGCTCTTTCTCAGGATTATTGTCTGGGGCTATATCCAAGTAGCTTTTAGAGTATCTCCAAAGATGGAGACTCCACGACCTCTCCTGGGGAACCTGTGCCAATGCTCAGTCACCCTCATAGTAAAAAAACTTCTTGAAATCCCCGTACACAAAGTATAGAAATTTTAGTAAGAGGAAGTTCCATCCTGAATTGTCAATGGCAATTTGAACATTTACCCATTTTGTACTTTTGGTCCCTTTTCCCACTATCTTCTATAAGTTAGTTTGAGAGTACCTGTTTGTTTGAAGGCTTACTTTAAGCTAGTGCTTCATAATCTTTCTTACATCATTGACTAGTCCTTCAGGATGTTCCTTTGTGGTTCTTCTGTTGTCTTCTCTGTGCTCTGTTCGTTAGGGTGATATTCTTCACCACGGTGCTGTATTCCACTTCCTGTTGTTATGGGTTTTCCTGTGTGTAGTTGTGATGATGCTAGCACAACACTCCCATTTGTAGCATTCCCTTCCTAATCTCTCCATGTCTGTCCATAGTTGTCTTCTGTGCCTCCTAGCTAATAGGAACATGGAAAAAAAAAAAAAAAAGCATTCGTAATCTTATTGATAGTGAAGCTCCAAACCATACTTAGTGTCCTACTATTAAATATTTATTTACTGTGTTGCTCAGAGGTTTCCTGGTAGTTTTTTCTTTGGGGGTTTTATTTTAATGGACACATGCAATGGGGCAGTATGTGGTGGGATGCTCTTATGCAGTATCATGTGTTTTGAAAGTGCAATGATGTACTTCGTGCTTGTAGGACATTGCTTATTACCAAGCCTTATCTGCTGAACAGTTGGCCTTATCTGCTGAACAGTTGCAGACAGAAGCTGCTAAAATTCAACCCAGCACTTCAGCCACCCAGGATTTTTATGAACCCAGCTTAGAATCAGCTGCTAGTGCCAAACTGGATGATTTGCAGCGTTCTTGGGAAACGCTGAAAAATGTGGTAAGTCTTCATCTGAAGGGTTCAAAATCAGCTAGCTTCTAAAGAATAAAATTCAAAGAATTGGCTCAGCTAATATTATTCTCTGGAATTCTCATTTTTTCATCTAACAAGAATTGTTAGTTGTGATATTATATTACACTGGCTTTGTTTTTTGCTTGAAAGCCTGTGTAGGATTCACCTCCATTAAGAAAAAATAAAAAGTCATTAAGGCTGATAGTTGCCTTCTGAAATATTGACTATTGTCATACTATATTCCATAACCTAACAGGGAAATATAATTAGAAAAGGCTCGAGAATCCAGTTTCTCCAAATACCAAGTCAGCTTAATTCTTCTACAGAGTAGCACAGCATGATCTTTCAGTGATGTATGAAAATGGTCAAAGTTTTCAACACATGCTATAAATTTTAATTCTTTGCAGAGGCACAGTAGCTATTATGGGGTATTAAGAACTGTGTGTCTAGCAAATTGTGCACATCCACATGTTTGACAGCAAAAGATCTAAATTAAAGCATAAGAATGTGCCTAGATTTTTCCTGCTTATTCAAGTCCTGTTTATCAGTCACAGCACCTAGATTTGACTGACGATGTTTAAACATTAAAGATAAATATTTTTAATATGGATGTTGTGCTTTACAATTTATACTTTTGAAAACTTCTTGCAAGTTTTTTTTTTTTAATTTTAGTCTTGTAAGCATAGGCATGATGAAGCAGAAGAAAGAGCAAATCCTGTATCAGAGGTCAGAATTTATACCTTCTGTTCTTCTTCAGATCAGTGAAAAGCAGCGCACTCTCTATGAAGCCCTTGAGCGCCAACAGAAATACCAGGACACACTCCAATCTATATCCACAAAAATGGAGAGCATTGAGATCAAACTAAATGAAAGCCTGGAACCAATCAAAAGCCCAGAGAGCCAGATGGCTGAACATCAGGTAAAAACTTGTATGTGAGAAATAGAGGGAGGCCATGAATTACCTGTGCATCTTTAGTTCTTTTTTTTTTTGAGA
Organism: Chaetura pelagica; assembly: GCF_000747805.2. NCBI lineage: Eukaryota > Metazoa > Chordata > Aves > Apodiformes > Apodidae > Chaetura > Chaetura pelagica. The sequence goes on from NW_009953649.1 coordinate 1,004,359, forward strand.
TAGTGACATTCTTCATAGCTGGCTGCCTCAGAAACATGCATTAGTTGTATGAACCTTTTCTGTTAAGTGTATGTCTTGCCTTTTTGGACTGCCTGCTGTTCTAAAGCTGGTGTATTGGGGATTCTTTTAGTAGGAACCTTTTAAAAAAGTGTATACTAACAGTTTCAGCAAAATCTTTTGTCAAAGATTATGTTCAGTGACACCTACACATAATGTTCTTCAGCATTGGTGCTACTAGCATATATCAGAAAATTCATGCTGTTCTCAGATTTACTAAGATGATAACCAATAGTGATGAATTGTAAATTGATCTTAATACAATCTCTACCTTGTTAAACAAAACAAATCAAAACACACAAAAAATTCCCTCCCAAGGGAAGTCTTGAGAAATAGTGTCCTGAATGATAAGACTATACTTAATCAACTAACCAATGTGACCTAAGTCCAAGTTGTAATAATCTAAAGTTCCTATCTGATAGCTTGAAACTATCAGGTTCCTTCATTTCAGTAGGAACTCCATGGCCTGAAAAGTATAACATTTGTAGCATTGTGTGATGCCCTGTGCATCCCATGTGTATGTACCATCAGATATTAAAGTATCTGCTCCAGGGTACTGGTAATGCAGCATCCCTTTGTAGGTATCTTAGAAACTAATTTATAGGATAAGAATGATGACAAAAAATTATTTTACTTCAAGAAATTAATCTCTGGATGTTTATATATACTGCTGGATATTCTTTGTCTTGCTGGTAAGCTTCAGTCTTGAAGCTAGCTCATACACCTGTTTCTCTCTTACAAAAACACACTTGTTTACTTGTTAATAATCTCCACTGTATCTACCAGAATACCTTCCAGAAGATTTACTGGAAGAATAAGTCTGTACATGTAATATTTCCAAAAGAATTCCTTCTACTGATATGTTTGAAATTTGAGATAATGATTAACTCCATATCTCAGTTATCAGATGCACGATCCTACCTTAAGCAACGAAAGGCAGGACTTAGTCCTTCTGAATTCTGACCCTACCAAACCAACAGTGATACTTTGAAGTGCTCTGTGTTCCTCATATTCCACTGGGATAGTACTTTTGAATTTTATATTAAGCCTGTGCCTCTTGTGATACTTCCTTCTCACTGATAAATGAAGCAAATACCTTCTCTGCTCTCATTTCTAAATAGGCTTTAATGGATGAGATTTTAATGTTACAAGAAGAAATTACTGAGCTACAAACATCATTAGCCCAGGAGCTGGTTTCAGAACCACTGGATGCAGAAGCTGCTGATCAGCTGGCATTGCAGTCCACACTCACGGTCTTGGCAGAACGAATGGCCACAATTCGAATGAAGGCATCAGGAAAACGACAACTATTAGAGGTACAAGAAAAATCATCTAGGAGTAGGTCTTTTGGATCATATTCCAGGTCTTTCACTAATATATTACTGTTCTTTTTTAGCAAGCCCCTCATCTTAATGCTAGGTGATAATTAACCAGAAGCATTTTTTAATTTTTTTTTTTTTTTTTTAATATCCACATTGACATTTTCTCAATAGGTTCCCTTGGTATTCCTTGTCCTCCACAGGAGAAGTAATGAAGTATGAGAATTAAAAGTCATGGTATCTACAGTGAACATTTGAGGATTTGCTTGTCCAAACTAGGAAAAAAGAAAAAAGGGAAAGCTGAAAATGAGAAATAACATCTCTTTCAAACTGTAAAATTGTTTTCTATGCTCATTTTCCTATTGATTTGCGTGCCAACTTTTATCATGAAAGATGAACCTCTTTATTTCTTAGTCTACCTATTTTACCAAAAATAACAATCTACTGAAAGAATGAATGACTGAACTGAAACAGAATTTTAGTCACAAGAAAAACAAGCTCATTGAATGCAATAATATTTTGTAAAGGTTTCCAACTTAGGAAAGAAAGTCTTGTTATGGTTTAAAAATACTATATAGAAATAGTGAGAGACAGAGATATTTTTTTTTAAGTTATTGTTGTTGCATATTTCTTTCAAAAAATAAAATATAATTTGTACCTCTAGGAAAAACTGAATGAGCAGCTGGAAGAACAACGTCAAGAGCAGGCTCTTCAAAGGTACCGTTGTGAAGCTGATGAGCTTGATCACTGGCTACTCAGTACCCGAGCAACACTGGACACAACTCTGGATACTGCTGAGGAACCTATGGACATGGAAGCACAGCTTGTAGACTGTCAGGTAAAATTATCAGTCCTGTAATATTTAGATGAACAGGATGGACATAGCTTTATCTGAATAAAAGTCAAATATGGAGCATTAATATCAATACCATTAGTCAGGTCCTGCAGTTGGGTCACTATAACCCCATGTACAGGCTTGGGGAAGAGTGGCTGGAAAGCTGTCCAGAGGTAAAGGACCTGGGAGCATTAATCAACAGCTGGCTGAATATGAGCCAACAGTGTGTTGAGGTGGACAAGAAGGCCAACAGTATCCTGGCTTGTATCAGGAATAGTGTGGCCAGCAGGACTAGAGAGGTGATTGTCCCTGAGTGCTCTGCACTGGTGAGGCCGCACCTTGAGTTCTGTGTTCAGTTCTGGGCCTCTCACTACAAGAAAGGCATCAAGGTCAGCCATAGCATTCAGGTTCTTAAATTAGTGGGAGTTTTTCATTTTTAAATTAGTTTTAAATTGTGTTCATTATAATTAACATTAAAAGACAGACAAAAGACAGTTGGGCAAAAGATTCCTTTTCATATTAAAGAATTAGGATCTCAACTCTATGGATAGATGTAAATTAAGTTTAATCTAAGTCCACTGTATTGAACATCTAGTTAGCTTTCCACCAGCACTGTGTCATTAATAAAATTTTCAGTCTACTCTGTATCAAATATTGTTTCATCACCCATTCTTGGGAGTTGCTTGTTGTGTATAGACAAACCCTGTGAACTTAATAAAGCAGTAATTTATTTATTTTTAATATATCATCTATAGAAAGCGCAAAAATTAAAAAAAAAACAGCTTTGTGGAAAAGTTAATATTGGTGTTCTTTTGCCAGTTCTTAAAATCTTAATACAGTAAGTTTTATATAAAGACATATATTTCGTCCACTTTTTAGAGAATTCATCCATCTTAGTCTGCACACATCCCTTCAGGATCAATATTTGTAAGTTTATCCTTGACAGGTGCTATGGAAACAAAAACATTTTATGTCAGGCTAGGTTTCTGAGCAAGAATTGTGCAAACTTTGAGTTTGGAAGATCAGAATATGCACTGTGTCTGTATTACATGAATGGTTAAATGGAATGTCAGGAAAGTAGCTTTTGACAGTAACCATGCCAGAGATTTGTCACTTTAAGTCTCTCTTTAGACTAAAGACGATTATAGAGAAATCCTTAAGTCCATTATGCACCAATCAGAAAGAGCAAATAGTGAGAAGCTTATCAGTGCAACAGATAGCAGGAGGTAGGAAGCATTGCACTACACCTACATGAAAAAAGCGGAAAGAAGTAACCTAGCTGTGTGCTCTGTTTCTTGTCATTATGGATGTCAGTCTAGCATCTTAGTCACCCTTACCTTTAATGTGCAAATAAATCTCCTCTACAACAAATGCTTAGTTTCGAGTAACTTCTTAATTTCCTATTTTTAAAAAAAGGTTGCAAACAGAATTGGCAAATGGAAACATTGGCAGTCATACTCCTAAGGACTCTGAAAGGGACTGGAAGGCAAAGCAATGATACTCTGACTTGCCCTTAGCGTGGCAAGGAGTGAGGTGTAGGCCACAGGTCATCTTGCCAGAAATCACGACAGATGCTAGAAAATGTATGAATTTGGTTCCTTGTTTTTGCTGCTGCAGAACATGCTGGTTGAAATAGAGCAGAAAGTGGTAGCCTTGTCAGAGTTGTCTGTGCACAACGAGAACTTACTTATGGAGGGGAAGGCTCACACCAAGGACGAGGCAGAGCAGCTGGCTGTGAAGCTCAGGACACTGAAGGGAAGCCTTCTGGAGCTGCAGAGAGTGCTCCATGACAAACAGATCAACATTCGGGTAAGTGTCTCTTTCCAGCTGGCTTTCATGGTGGGCAGGAGGTTGGGAGATTTCATAGCAGTTTTATGCATCTGGGGAAAGGACTGAAAATATTTTACTGATTTAGTTGGATCTATTAGTCTTTAGTCGGTAAATGGAATTTCACTTCAAAATAAAGAACTGCCAAAGAGCTTTAGCTTATAATTTTCAAGTTAGCAGCATCACTTCATGGTGAAACTATCCTAACCTCACGGTCTTCACTGAAAGGGCAATAATGAAGTAGATACAGCATAAGTGTGGTCTGGATATACTCTATTCCAGCTCCCAGTTTCTTTAGATTCTCTGTGCTCTGGGGCAGGATCTCTCCTCCAGCAAAAGAGCATGTTTTTCTCCATGCAGTGTGTGCAATGCAGAGAACATGTAGCATCAAGACAACAAAACATTTTTCAATATGGCTATTATTATAGATTATCATCTATACAACAAGCAAAATATTAGATAACAAATATACATTTAACATCAGTCTTGTTCTAGGTTTCTATTCCTACCAGCAGTGGTTCACTTATTGTTACTCATTTATTTTATTTAACAAGCGGGTTTTGGTCATTCTTTGGGTTAAGCTAGCATGTGGAGAACCAAATACATACAAGATACCCAACCATGTAATTGACCCAACTGGTTTTGAATTGGCTTGCTCTACTGTGATTCCTTCACCTGCTTTTTCTTTTACTTCTTCTCTGGGCTCTGCTGTTCAAATTAAACATGATAAGCTTCAAAGATTTCTAGCTTGTAATGCAGATTAAAGTCTACTGAGAGTTTAGCTTGAAAAGTCACTTGACATGCTAAGAACTATTTTTAGGTCAAAGCAACTGAGTAACTATAAAACTTAACATAGCTTCACAAAAAAAACCCCAACAACCAACAAAAATTATATTATAATAATAATATTATACTATTTTCTGGTATATTGTGAAGTGAAAAGGCATTACAAGCTTTGTTTCTTCATTTTAAGGTATGCATGCTGCATTTTAAAATGTCCTGCATTTTAAAATACAGTGGTGTGATTTAGCTTAGACTTTTATAACGGATTTTTGGATGCTTTTCAAATCTCAAAAATAACAATAAAATAATTTCCAGATGTAGAATTTAAGATGCTACATGCATGCAAGATTTAAGCTGCTTTATAAATTGCAAACTTACTTGGACTTTGTTAATAGATTATGGAAAAAAATAAGTCTGGGCAGTATAACATCTTCAGATTTTTATTGGTCAGGTGTTTTTTTTCAAACGAGAAATTCTATAATGTCTTTTCCAAACAGTCAGGCGTAAAATGCTTCTTTTGGACTGAGGCTCAGAAAATGAAATGCCCAAAACAGCACAAACTCTTATCATCTGCCATTTTTAACCTTGAGAAATATTACATGCTAACAGCTGTTAGCTGTGGCTCATGCATGTAAGAAGCTCCGATGTATACAAGTCTCTAGATGTCCTGATAACCTTGTAATTGCCCAGAGGCACAGACCAGCCTGCACCCAAAGAGGATCCTCCCAAGTTACACTGCAAGACCAAGAGGATTGTAAAGAATGATTTTATTTTTTTTTCCTTTAAAGTGATATTTCAGCATATCTGTTATTCCTGGTTTTTTAGGAGCCAATGTGAGATTCTGTTACTTCTTTGTAGCAATTTCAGTTTTCCTTTAAATTTAATTAACTAATGTCAGTTATGATATGGAAAAAGTGATTTGGAGACCAACTGATGTATTTATAAAATGAAGCAGTGAAGCTAATCAGAGGCACACCTGATCTGGAGAGTTCCAGACTATATAGGTTCCAAATGTAGCATTTTTCAAGCACTTTGAAAGATATATAAAACATTGCCTTAATAATGTTATCTACTAACTTCTGTGACTTATGAGTAGTAAAAAGAAATTGAATTCTTTTGAACAAATAAGTATAATGGATTCTGCAGTTAAAAAAAAAAAAAAAAGACAAAAAACAACAGATAGTATTTCTTTAGTTTTTATTATAAAGTGTGTTTGTGGGAAGGACAAGTTCAGTTCCACAAAGCAACTATAACTGAGATAGGTTTGTACAATTCTGAACTCCTTTGAGAGGTTAATTTTATCGCTGTTTACTTCAGGAATTTTCCAATTATTTCTGTTCTGGAGTGGATAGTTCCTAGGAATGACAGCTTGAAGCATTACTTCCCTGGGGATTTAAGGAAAATGTATTGGATTTCCTTCAGATAGAATTTAAATGAAAATACAAGTGTGTTTTTCAAACTTACATTCTTTGATATTCAATGATAAAATCTGGTTCACAAATAATTTCTATCTAAAAGGTATGCACAACAGCATATTTGCAAAACCTCATTGCAAATAATTCCACAGAGGTGTGTATATCTAAATTAGCCAGACCTACCACTACTCTGTATTTAACATTAGGCCTGGTGTGTTAAAATCCCTGCATTTGAATATGTTTGCCACTAAAGTAATTTAAATGTGTAGCCAACATGGATTTCAAAATTCAAGAAGCTGATAAAGCAGTTTTTAGAACTATCAAGGCATTTTCTCTTTTTTGTTTTGCTTACACAGAAGACTGTTTAATCATTCTTGTTGGATAAACGTACTTAGAGAAGTATAAAGTGATGGGACTGTTGCTTTTGCTGTTATTTTATAACATTTTGTGTTTTGGTCTCTTACTGTCTCTACTGATGATATAATATCTGCTGTTAACTGACTGTTTCTGCCAGCTGTGAGTAGAGTTATGTACTTATTGATAAATTAATTTTGACCTGAATGACAACTAGTATTGTCTTGTTTTTATCTAGACAAAATATCAGCTTTAATTAGACTAAAGACATCTGGCAGAAACAATCCATTGATTCCCTAAATTGCCAGATAGAGCTGCACCTTGCAATTACAGATCAGTGCTGGTTTTTAGGAGCAGCAGAACATTCTTCAGAAACAAATCATTCCATGGTTTCTGATCTCTGGTGTCTGATTCTGCTAAGTGCAATCGTGCTTTTTTTATTTTTACATTTGAATGGATGTTTTCTTGCTGGTAACCTATGACCAGCAGAAGTCAGAAATTGAAAGTTGTTGCTTACTTCAGAATTTATGTGAGCCAGCAGCATGAGAGGTGAAAGGTGACACTACATGTGGTTTTGAGCTGATGAGCTGGACCTGCCAGACTACTCATGTTGAGATTCTCATCCATCACGCCTAAGTCTTTCTCCTCCAGACTGTTTTCAGTCTGTTCTCTACCCAGCCTGTGTTTGTGCTTGGAATTGCCCTGACCCAGGTGCAGGACCTTGCTCTTGCTTTGTTGAACTTCATGCAATTTGCACCAGCACACTTCTCAAGCCTGTCAAGGTTCCTCTGGATGGCATCCCTTTCCTCCAGCATGTTGACCTCACCACACAGTTTGGTATCATCTGTGAACTTGCAAAATCTTTATTTCTTTCTCTTAAAGCAGGGATCATTGCAAGAAAAGGAAGAGAGTGATCTGGACTTTGTTTCCTCACAAAGCCCCAGTGTTCAAGAATGGCTGGCACAAGCAAGAACCAGTCGCTCCCAGCAGCAGCAGAGTACCCTGCAGCAACAGAAAGTTGGTGTTTTGCATTTATTTTACTTCCATCTTTAGATTGTGCTTAACTGTAGCTGAGTCATTCTTGTTAGTATTTCCACTTAAATCTTAATTTTTACGCTGTTTCTTACTCAGTGCTCTTTTAATGATACATTTCAGCTGACTGTTTTATAACTGTAACAGCCCAGCAGACTCTATTTCCTTGGGGACTGCGATCAGCTCACTTGATCGCTGTATACCTCTGTTGTCCATTAGGAAATTAAATAGAATGAATGCTTAAAGTTACTGTAAGGAGAGGGCATTATTTGTTCAAAATAGTAAGCAACATTGTCTTTATAGAAGCAAAGACGCAAAGATGCACTCATTACAAGTTATATTGTGCTGCAGGATACACAGACATCCTCACTAAGTTAGGTTCCAGAAAGCTGCATTGCATCACTCGATTAGTTCAACAATCCAATTTATGTACCCAGTATTTCTGTGTCCCTGGGTGGAGATTTAGCACTGCTTTTGTGCTCAAGCAAGCCATATCAGAAGTAGCCCAGCTATCTTTATGTGACAGTTATGCTGTGTAGACATATCCTTCCAAGGAAAAAAACAATTTGTTTGAGGTTTGTTTTGCTTTTTGTAACGTGCTGCACTAGGAGCTGGAACAAGAGCTAGAAGAGCAGAAGAATCTGCTTCGATCAGTAGCATGTCGTGGAGAAGAAATCCTAACACAGCAAGGCGCTTCAGAAGGCCTATGTATAAGGTGTGCTTCCACGTTTTTTCTGCAAATTTCTATGCCTCTGCGCTTTGTCATCCTTATGCTTACATCCCTTTTCTGCATATAATCCTATAATTTTTGTTTTATCATTTTTGTGCACTACCTAAGTTACCAGAGTCCTGGCAAATAATTCAGGAGTTTGATAATATAGTTACACAAACTGGTCTGAGCTAATAGATCACCTGTAGTGTTTGGAAATTCCTTTTATTCTTACTATCAAGAATTACACTAAAATTACACAGTAGGATTCATTAGATAAGCAGTGGATCAGTTACTATAGCTTTATGGTGCAGCATTGGTGTGTGAATCTCTAGAACATTGTAGTCTGCCACTGTAAGTAGATCTTCCAAGATCTAATACTCATTGCTTAATTGTACTTATCCTGCAGTTAGTGAATATTTTTATTTTTTAAGTTTCTGTATTTTGACTTCCATCTGTGGTCTATATTTTCTTACACACTTGCCTATTTTGAGGAAGTAGATGACTGTAAAAGCCTCAGCTCTGGCTTGGAAAGGCTACTGCCCTAGCAAAGGCAGAAGAAAACAACTGCCTACTGCCAATGCAAGGACTGAGGGAGCCAGAAATGTCCAGGTCTTGGAAAGAGGAAACCAGGGTGAACTTTGAGAATCAAGGAGCAATCAATCCTTGTGTCTCCTCCAGCCAAAGTCTAGAACATGAAGGTAGTTCACGAGGCAGCAGAACTAAGACTTACGCATAGGGGGATGAGAGCTGTGCTCAATAAATTTTTCCTCGGTGTTTGTGTTAGTTCAGAGTCATTTTTTATAATGGCAAAAATTACTTACCTTCTTTTTGAGGCTTCCTTCTGTCATAACATGTACTATTGAAACAAACAAAAAAATCAGACAGAAAATGCTGAACTTCATTCACTATTTACCAAAGCTAAACTCATATGCTTGTCCTGCGTTAAAATACTAGCTTATGTCTGGCCTTTTGAGAGGTGAGGTGAGGAAGGAATCAGATAATAGTTTGGGTTTTTATTCATGCTTTGAAGTAAAGGTTGTTTAAAGGTTATGTAGTATACATTCAGTGGGGTTTTGGGGTTCTTACTTAGTATGGGTACTTGCAAGTCTAAACAGTTTCTTAGATAGTATATTTTTTTCCCATCAGTCAGGAACTTCTTTCAGTTTAAAACCAGCCTTTGTCTGTATTACTCTCTGAAACAACAACAAAAAAAAACCCCACAACAAGTAAAAGCTGTAAAAAGTAGCGATTGAACTAAAAATATACTTTTCTAATTGAAAGAGGAAATAAATACCTTATGCTGTTATAACTTCTGTATTTGTTAAACCTTTTTGTGTCTTGCCTTTCAGTGAAAAGCCTGATACACTCTCTAAGGAATTAATCTTGGAAGGAGGGAAGCCATTATCTGAGGAACAGATGAAGACAAAATGGGAAAGCCTGAACCACGAATTCAATACCAAACAGAGACTGCTCCAGAAAGCTTTGGAACAAGAAGAGCTGGTAGCTATTTTTAATTTCTCTTTGCATTTTCTCTGTGAGAGAAGCTGTCACAACACAAGATGTACTAGGTGCATATCAGATGCATTAAGGTGATGTAGTTAATGCAAAGAATATGGAGCAATTTATTTTTGTGACATGTTTAAAAACTATTGGCATTATAACTGCTCTTGTTCAAAGTGATTTGACTTGCACTGCCATTCTGGTGAATAAACTATATAGGAAGAAAGGACTCAGGTGAAAAATGTTATCTACTTATCTAACCCAGAATAATTCTTTAACAAATCATCTCTCTGAAACTGACCTGTACTCTGGTAACAACTTAGAGGAAAACCTGAGGTATTTTCAGCTTGACAGTATTAGTTACATTCAGTTCTCAGTCTTAGTGAACATGTGATGAAGAAGCAAGTGATTTCAGACATGTGCTTTTTACTGAAAGAAGCATGAATTAGTTATCTAAATTGGGAACAGTCTAAGATCATGTACATCCTTCATTTTATTTTTAATAGACACAAGGCCACTGTTCTTTATAGAATACTACATTAAAATCAGCTTTCAAAGTTCTCAGTATTTGTGTTAATTTTGTAGTGATTTTTTAATTTTTATTTAAAAAAAAAAAAAAAGGAAAACAACAAGTAATTGCTAATTCTGGCCACAAATATTTATTTTGCACTTCTAGTGTATCTCCTGTTGATCAATCTTTTATTCAAAATGTGACAGAACAGTCTTGAGGGCCATGAGCATAATTAGGTGATTTCCTCAGTCAGCAGTAGAATCTGCCTAGCCGAATATTTTACCCTGTATGTGTGGTAGAATCACTCTAATTAGTACTTGTCTCTCAACAGCTTTATAGCAGACCAAACAGACTGCTATCTGGAATACCTTTGTATAAGGAGGAAGGAAAGGATGAGGATAAATCATTGGTGTCGCCAGTACTAGCTGAATTGAATCAGACCTTTGAAGATGTGTCATCTGAGGTAACAGTTCAATTATCTTTACATCTGTCTTCCACCAGAACCACATTTAAAATGAAAACTTCTGGAAATCCATCTATTTCCCAAATACTAAATGGTAGAAAGAGTATCTTGTACTTCTGCTCTTTACTTCTTTGGTTCCTTTTGTCCAGGCTGTACAGGTGGAGGAGAGCCGATGTCTTGAACAGAAGCTTTATAATGGTGTTGCAGCCACCTCCTTGTGGCTGGATGGTGTAGAAGAACAGGTCTTTGTTGCTACAGCTCTGTTGCCAGAGGAAGAAACAGAAACACAACTCTGCAAGCAGGAGGTAAGGAATAAATGATTAAAACTTTATTTAAATTGCCAACAAGGGTGCATTTTAGGTAGTATTTAGAAATAAATTAGTGGTATCCTAGATAGGTGAAGTCGCTGCCATAATTTAAATGTAATTGCAGTATTCTGATACTGTTTAGAAGTCACTTTATTCACTGTGTAGAGGATTGTGGTGGGTTGACCCTGGCCTGATATCAAGTGCCCACCAAAGCTGGTTTAACATTCCCCTCATTAGCTGGACAGGAGAGAGAAAATGAAACTAAAGGCTTGTGAGTCAACATAAGGACAGGGAGATCACTCAGCAATTACCATCGTGGGCAAAACAGACTCCACTTGGAGAAAGCAGTTTAATTTTTTTACCAATCAAAATCACAGTGAGATAATAAGAAATAAAAACTAAATATTAAAATGCCTTCTCCCCACCCCTCCCTTCTTCCCAGGCTCGACTCACTACTGATTTTCTCTACCTCCGCCTCTGCAGTTCAGGGAGATGGGGAATGGGGCTGTGGTCAGTTCAGCCCATGTTCTTTTTGCTACTGCTTCCTCCTCAGAGGGAGCCACCATTGTAGCCCTGCCCTGCCCCCCCCCAGTACCAAAACCTAATACAAGAATGTTGCACAAAGCAGTACCTGACCTGAATTATGTCTAAGTCAGAAGAGAATTAAACATAAAATATTTCAGCTGGTTAACTTCTTTGCTAAGTATTAGCAAACATCACAAAGTTGAAATTGAAATGAAGTGAAAAAGAGGGAGGAATCTTCTGGGATATGGAAACAGTACAAATTCATCAACATGAAATAGGGAGGGAAAAAGACTTTTCTAGCAGCTACATGAATTTCTGCTTTGTGAAGCCCTTATTCAGGGAGGTTCATTTTATTTCAGTACTCATCTTCTTCAGAGCAGTCTGATGTGTTTTTTTTTAAATCAGAAATACTGTAACTGTATAACTTTGTCTAGTATATGCACACTAACAATGTAAAAAGTCAATATGTTTGCCTGCTTTGTAGAATTTTTAACTGTCACTTTGTTTTGTTTTCTGCAAAATCAGTCACTTGGCAAAGAAATCAAAGAGATAACAGAAGAAATGGACAAGAACAAAAAATTATTTGCTCAGATATTTCCTGAGAATGGGGATAACAGGGATATTATAGAAGACACTTTGGATTGTCTCCTGAGAAGACTGGCCCTGCTGGAGTCAGTAGTAAACCAGAGATGCCATCAGATGAGAGGAAGGCTCCAGCAAATAGTGACTTTCAAGGTATGATGCCCATCTGGATGAAATAGCAGGGGTATATGTCAAATGGGGATATAAAGGATGTAATTCTCAAAGCAAGGAGAATTTTTTGTATCAAATCAAGAGAAAAAGTTTTCACAGGTTTTTACTGAAAATCAAGCTATTTTTTAGGCTGTGCAAAATTTGGCACCCAAATAATGATCCAAAATTTAAACTCTGCTGGAAGCCTTCTGCATCTCACGGAATTATTCAGAAGTGTTCATTCATCTCACAGTTTCTCACCCTCTTGGCATTGCAATAAATAGAAATTGTTGACTACTGTTCTCAAAGGAGTAAAAGCAACCTTAGAGTTCCATTTGACATTCGTTATCATGTCTAAAATTAATAAAGTACACTGTTTCAATTAGCTGAGATAAAATAAAAAACAGCACTGATTCCCACCTTTCTGATTACCTTTAAGCCATCCCATTATTCTATAAAAGCTTGTATCTCACTGAGTGACATACAAACTCTTACAGAACAATGGGATGTCTTTGAGTGAAGCAGAAAAAATGAAGAGAGGTGGAGAAAAGTTTGCTTCTAGAAATCTTTTCAGAGTTCAGAAATCCTTTCAGACATATCTTGGTCTCTACTTTCTATCTTGTTATCATACAAAACCTCCAGTAATGAAGACAAGAATTCCAGCAAAGAAAAAAAAGGGAAATAGATTGCTGGTATCTTTAGATTAGGATTATAATCTCAGAGATTGTTACAACAGGATTTCTTTCTAAACTTCATAACCTTTCCTCTGCAATACATATATTAAAAAAAAATAAATAAAATGTAAACAATTTTTAATAAAAGGCTTTCCTTTGCTGAAGAAAGGAGAGGAGCTGATTAAAATTCTCTGTCTTGTGGTTATACCAGCGATATTTAATATTTAAAAAATAACTACAGGAAAAAAAAATCAGAAACACACTCCTATGCAATGCTAAAAGTCTTTGAGAAAATTGCTGATTATTTTTTGTTTTGCTAATACTAGGGGTTTTGTTGGGCTAATTGCATGAAAAAAAAAATAAAAATGGAGTGCAGTTTGGCAGAATTGTTAAGTAATATGTAGGTGAATAGTCTGATAGGGTACTCTAAAAGTCGCAATGTGTAGCTAGCCCTGTAATGTGTTGAAGACTTGTTTAATATTTTTGTTATATTTGCTAACGTTTGCAATGAAGAAAGCTTGCCTTATAAAGTGAAACCTGCCTTTGTTACAAGCCTAAGTGATAGAATAAACTACACAAGAATAACGTATTTTTGCTAAATGAAGCTAACTGACCATTGATAAGTAATTATCTAATTGGAAGGCAAAAGTAGAAATGTGTTCACAGGTTTTGTTTCGAACAGGGATTGGCTTAGATTTTTGCTTATGTCCAGTTAAGGATTTTCAGCAATGTTGCATGCTTTGCACTGGGTGGCTGTGGTGCTTCCAGTGTTGAATAGTTTGTATGTTTTAGTGCTGACATTGTAATGCTTTACACTTTTTGTAACCTTAGATATTTTTCAGCTGGTTAGTGCTGTGATTGGGTATGATTTGTTGTTGTTGTCTCCTCTAGAATGATCTGAAGCTCCTGTTTACATCAGTGGCTGATAACAAATATTTAGTTCTACAGAAACTAGCAGAGGCAGCTGAGAGACCAGAAACAGAACAAATGCAGGTATTTCCAAATATCTATTACTTGGTCAGGAAGGAGGGAAGAGGTAGTTTCTGCTCAAGGTATAACTGAGTTATTGACAGTAGTTGCTTTTCATGGGAGAATGTGTGTGTTCACGTAAGGTATGTGAAAAAGACAACTTTCAAGGGTGTAGCACATGTTTATAAATAAAAAAACCCAAACAAGAAAACCCAGAACATCTTTTTTTTGTCTCCCCGGGTGACCTAGCTACGTACATACTGAGCAAAACCTAAATGAACCAAAAAAAGTTCAAAGTTTGAGTAAATAGTTTGACTATTACACTTTATTTTTAAAACAAAGGCAGCTTCTTCTCCCCTTGTTTATAATAACATCTTGACTGTTATTGCTTTTAATTTAAGGCAGTAATTGTTTTTCTTTATCAGGAATCTCCTGAATAATAATTAATTAAAAATATAAAAAAATACATTTTGTTTCCTTGTTTCTGTTTTGCCAGCTTTGCTAACAGTCGGCTAAGGCCTTCTTTGTACAGATATTTCTTGCTCTCCAAGAGCTAATGTTGTCTGGTTCCAGCAGATGACTGAGAGAAAGGACTAAACAGAAATACTGGCCCTTATATATCTGATAATAAAATTAATCAAACTTTCAAGGAATTTTAATTAATGCATCAGTAAGAGAGCTGGCAGTCTGTATCTTTCTTTCCTGTCTTCTGTGATGTGAAAGATTGGTAAAAATTTAGCTTCTCTGTGATTGATTAAACTACCAAATAGGAAAATGACATGGTACCTAAAACAACTGAATTGATTTTTTTCTGAACATGTACCTTGGCTGATAAAATGTGCACATTTTAAAACATTGATATCTGTTCAATAAGTGATTGGAAAAGTAAAAATAAGACCCTTAATCAGCCAGGAAATTTAGCTGCATGATGTTTAATTTTAGTGACAGCATTAAGTGTACTTCACATTAACAGGATTCAGGAGTCCTACTCACATACATACTTCTAGCATTTGGATATGCAGTTTCCAAGAAGGGGCCCTAATGAAGGACTTTAACTACAGGCATCTACCTTGTGCTTTTAATTTAGTTATAGGTTGCATGCATTTATTCAGCAGAGACTCCTAGGCTGAAAGACCTTCTTGTAACTTCTATTGAAAAATGTCAAATTATCACCTGCATACACTTGCAAATACCAACCTGTATGTTTTAATTTGTCATTTTCTACATACAAAAGGGGAGGCAGAAGTCCTTTTCCTTGACAGTAATTTTGGCCCTATTCTAGTCCTGTAAGGGGACTGTGACCAGCCCTTTGCATCATGCATGTCTTTCACTGTGATGGTTGTTTGCTTGGTGCTCAGGTAAGACAGGAATGCTTTAAAAGAAAGTGTTAGAACAATTAATAGCCCTTTTGTACCTCTGCCATATAACTAAAAGTGTGGAACTTCACAACAAGGTTTTATATGAAATAATATATTATACTAAACCAGTTTGTTATTAAAAAATAATAGTGTCAGATTGTATTTTAAAAAGCAAGCTGGCATCTCACAACTTTTGAGTTAATACTATTTCGTTATAGTACACTTTAAAATTTCAGCAGAAAAGAGAAAAAATATTATTGTGCAGCAGCTGCAGTAATGTTATTAAACCTTCAAACTAAATGATGTAATTTTGAAATGCAGGTCATACTGCAGGCAGAAGAAGGTTTGAAAGAACTAGATACTGGAATCAATGAGCTGAAGAAGCGTGTAGACAAGCTACAAATTGACAAACCTTCTGCACAAGAGCTGTCTAAGATCCAGGTACGGTTCTTATGTTTCATGTGATATCAAAAATGTCTGGTGCTATCAAAGATATCAGTATGCTCCTTTTCATTGTTCATAAAGCAGTTCAGGAAAGCATAGTTAAAAGCATTTCAGTGTGCATTTCTCCCTGATTCACTTAGCTTTTCTACTTTTGCATTTTTAACTTTTCTAAAATCTTTATTAGTATTAATCATAAAACTCTGAAAAACATGTTTGCTTTCAGCTCTTGTTGAGTCCCTCTTCAGACAGATAACGTGATGCGTATAAACACAAATGTCTGCTGAAGGTTGAGCCACATTCTCATCAGTGTTCTCTCTCACATACATAATTAAAAACAATGTAAAGGAAAGGGATGAAGGGTGTTAGTTACCTAAGTGTGACCTACAACTGGAAATGCTCTGCTTTTACTAGCACACCTCTAATGTTCCTGCATACTTTCAGTTAGATTTGATTTTGAACACTTCTAAGTAATAGCTCTCTTACCTTAAGGCTCTCTGAAGTAGATACATGGAGGCAATAGATCCAGAACTTTCATAAGGCTGTTGAAACTCTTCTGCGAGGAGTTTGGTGCCTAGGAAGAGAAATGCTTAAGGATAGATCAAGATTTACAACTTAATTTTAGCCTTCATAATGACATAATAATAACTGGAAGTGCAGAAAACAGCTGAAACTGGACCATAAACTTATTAAGCAAAAAATCAGTGATTTCAATTAAAAATTAATTACAAAGAGTTTGTGCAAATGTGTCTTTTACCCAGTTTTTTATCCTTTTGGTCTTAGAGCCTCCCACTTTTTTTTGCTGTCATTTTGCATGTAGATAGCCCCCTCCCCTAGATTTTGGTTTTTAGAAAAGCTTTCTCTTTTTTTTTTTTTTTTTTCCTTTTCTTGACACTGTGTTTCTCACAATTGTCTCTTTAAGTCTAGGAGAGAGAGCTGCAGTCTAAAGGTGGATACTTTGCTGTAGTACTGGATGGTCATAAAGATACTTTGGTTTATTAGTTTCTGGGTATCTTGTCTTGATCAAACGTATGGGGTTACCCTCAGATTCAGAAGTATGCTCTGAGAATACAATTCTCAAAACCAAAACAAGAAAGTAATCCTGTTCAGATGAAGGAAAGCAGCTGTAGGTTGTTCTTACTTTTATGGTCGAGGTACACAAGATGACCAATACCACGTGGGAACCGAGGAGATTCTTCCTTTGGCTTGTTTTGTAATTTGGCAGAATGGGCACACTGCATAATGCACTTTTTCTACACTTTACTGTTGTCTATGGAGTACATTGGTATCTTAGGCCTGGTTTGGTTTTTACTACAGGTTGTATGTATCTTATTTGCCATCAGTAGGCTGCTGGGGTAGGAAATTGAGACAAATCTGGCTTTGGGATTCTGCTAACTTTTCTTGAATATATATACTTGAAAGAGTTGCAGGTCTTGTTTTTTTTTTTTCTCTATTTAAGTGGTGAATTGTTAATTTATCAGTTAAGTCAGTGTATCTTCACAGTCTTTTTGAGCTGGGAATAGATGTAATTCTGCTAGTATTAACAGAGGAGTACAGGGACAGTAAGGTTGCTTACAGTAAGATGTATAAGATGTGAAATACTATTGCTTCACTTTGCCCTCAAGGATATGTATGATGAGCTGGTGAAGATCATTGGATCCAGACGGAGTGACCTGAATCAGAATCTAGCTCTTAAGAGGCAGTATGAACGGGCTTTGCAGGACATGGCTGACCTGTTAGAAACAGGCCAAGAAAAGATGGCTGGTGACCAGAAAATGATTGTTACTTCCAGGGACGAGGTTCGATCACTACTTGACAAACATAAGGTAAGAAACTGTGACATATTTCATGACTAATCATGACTGTTGTACATAGCAAATTACTAATCTTCTGTTCCTAAAGGTTCAGAATGGTGAGCTAGTATTAAAGATATATTAAAACTTATTGTGTTTTAAATTGGAATCAATGAACTGTTCTAAGTGAATAACTTTCAAATGCTTTACTGAAGGTGAACCCAGGTAGAATATATTTTCTTCCTCATTTTAGTAACTTGTCCTGTGATACTACATAGCAATTTCATCCATCCCTCCATTTTTTTACAACAGAAATTTACATTTGTTAATCGCACCCACAAAATATAGCAATGCTTTTCCACATTTTTTGATTAGGCAGATTTTCTGGTGGTGTATATATGACATTTAAGTTATTTTTGTTTATGGAATGCAAGCTGGGATAGAATTTGCATGCAAAGGATGACCTCTTTCTTTCTTTAAAACGGCCATTGTCCCTTTTATATTGTGTCTTCAATTTTGTGAAGTGTTGGTGGAGTAAAAAGTTTTCGTAATTCTATGTCTACAGCTACTTGATTGTACTGTTATTGTCTTAAAATGTTGTTTCAGTGGTATTCACTTGAGTAACAATTGCACTTTCTCCTTTCTATTCTCTCTTTACTCTCTTCCTCACACTTGAATTTCTCAGGAATATTTTCAAGGATTGGAGTCTCACGTGGTCCTGACTGAAACACTCTTTAGAAAGATGAACAGCTTTGCCCTCTTGAAGGAAACTCAGTCACATTCAGAGCTAATGACACAAGCTTCAGCTGTATTAAAGCTGGCTCATAAACGAGGTGTGGAGCTGGAATACATTCTAGAGGTGAGAATTTTTGTGTTATTTTCTGTACTGCCATTGTGATTCTGTAATATACATTTCCCGTACTTAGACAGAAGTGATGGACATTTGTCCCTTTTGTCATACATACAAGGCACTGGTAGACTATGTGTGATATTTGCTGTTTAACTGTCATGACCTTCAGGTGAGACAAGTTACGTTCCTCTAAATATAATAGAGCTGCTTAGCTTTAGCTGTCAAGGAGAAAATGACAGCTTTTTCCATGTGTTCTAAGTAAAAGCTGATCTTTAGACAGAGATGGTGTCTTACTATAGGTTCACTGGGCATTTGTACTGTTATTTCTGTACATTCACAATTATGCAGCGATAGGATTTCAGACTGAGACAGCAAGTAATAAATACGCTGGACACCCAGATCAGTATTCACTGTATACATGGATAATTTGTGCTTGCAGACCTGGATGCACCTTGATGAAGATTACCAGGAACTTACCAGACAGCTGGAATCTGTTGAAGGTAGCATCCCCACTATTGGTTTGGTGGAAGAAACCGAGGACAGGCTCAGAGAGCGGATTACACTTTTTCAGGTTGGTGCTTTATAGACATTATTTCTGGAAAAGCTGGATGAAAGGGACCTCTGAAGGTCATCTAGTTCAGCCTCCCACTTGAAGCAGTACAGTTTTCATGGGCTGTATTAGCCAAGGTATTGGAAATCTCAAAAGATGGAGAACCCACAAGCAATTGCAGTGCTGCACCATCTGCTAATGAAAAGGTTTTCTACAAACCCCAATCTAAATCCAACTTTCACCTTGTCACCATTGACATTTTTATATTGTGGGGCACTATTGAGAAGCATTTACCTCTATAATATTTTTAATTTTACTCCAAATAGTTGCAGGCTTCTGTTAGAGTAGCTCTTAGCCTCCCATTTGTCAATCTAAAACAAGCACTCCTCCCTCAGCCTCTTTCTAAAGGACATGTGCTCTACATCCCTAAATATATTAATAGTTCTAAACCAGACCCTGACTACTTCTTTCTTCTTGAACTTGGTGACAGGTGGGGGCAGGGCAGATTCACATGGACACTTATGTGTGGCCTCTTCAGCACCATGTAGTTGGGGATAATAAAATAACTTAGGTTGATTTTTCATGGTCCTAATTGCCTTATTCATGATGTCTTGGTTATGGAAGATGGCAGGTTAAATACATTAGCCTTTCTCTTCTGAGCCTGTACTCAGAAACAGGATTATTCTGCCCAAGACACAGGATTTGCACTTCTTGTTGAGTCTCCTAAGGTTTCTGCTACCTCCAACCTCAAGTTTATTGAAGTATCTCTGGACTATGCCTGCCAGTTCTTGTGTCAGCCACTCTCCCTATATTAATGTCATCCACAAATCCACTGAGGGACCTGTCTCTATCATCATCTATGCCATTAATGAAGATGTTTGAGCTCAAGTATCAGCAAACCCTGGAGTACTTACCTGTTACAGTCTTCTACCCAGACATACCTAGATCATTTGATCACTAGTGTTTGAGACTAGTAATACAGCTAGTTTTCACAGAATCACAGAATATTAGGGGTTGGAAGGGACCTCTGAAGGTCATCAAGTTCAACCCAGCTAACAGTCCATTTATTCAGCCCACATTCTCTCTTCTTCCAGAGGAGTATCCTCTGTGAGATGGTGTCAAAGGCCATACTGAAGTCAGTCTCATCCACAGAGTCAGTAATTTTATCATAAAAGGCTGGCAAAGTAATGAATTCAAGCTGAATATTCCAGAGTACCTTTTGGTCTTTTTTGTCCTTGAAAATTAATTCCAAGGGGATGTGTACCAGAGAGCAATGTGAAGCTTAACAACCTGCTGTTCCCCAAGTTGGCTTCTTTCTTCTCAACTGCAACAACGACTGGTAGTTTGAAGATGGGTTTTTTACCACATCCTTTTCTTTGCATCTGTTCCCAAAAAGAGAAGTCTGGTCCAGTGTTTTGTCCTTTTCTAATTATACGCCAGACACTTTGGTTGGGTTTTTTGTTTTCTTGTTTTGTTTTACAGAAAAATGCCTGTCAGTTTTTCTTGCAAATTTACTTCCTGTCTACTCTAAATTTGTTCTGTATATTGTTTTTTTTACTAGACAGCTTTCTGCTTTTGCAATAGTATGAGGAGAACTTAAGCAATCTATTGTGTGTGGGTTTTATTTTGGTTTTGTTTAATGCTAGACGTTGTTCTGTTGGTCTTGGCTCTAAATTAGTTTTCCTCTCTTTTTTCTCTTGTCAGTTATATAAATTAGGTTACGCAAATAAAGATGCTGAGTCTGCTATGGGATCTTTTTTTCTCTACCACATTTAGGTTTAAAATTTGTGGCTATCTTGGAATTTCTTATGCTACTCTCTAGGAGTTAAACATTTTTTGTATATATAAGTATATACACAGCCACACCTATATAGATATAAAACATCAGTTACATTATTCAAGCTTTAGTTATGTGAAAGAAAATAAGAAGAGTGATAGACAGTTTATGTATTCACCATGAGACTGATTGTTTTGTACACTTGTTTCAGCATATTGAAAAGTGGCAGTGCATGTACATTTTGTGCTCAAGCTTAGTCAAATAACAGCTGTTTTAAAAATTACTGTTTGTGTAATTATAGTGGAATTTGGCAGGTATATTTGCCCACGTACAAAAATTCTTTACCCCTCCACAAGTCACCATTTATAGTGAAATCTGTCTCTCTCCCATTTGGGTTCAGGGTAAAAGTATTTTTTATCAGCCTTCCCTTTTTTGGTAGCTTTTTCACTTTTTTTTGCCATAATAATTGGCTTCTGTGTTCAGAGATTTGGACGTGGGCAGGGGCAGTGATAATCTCTTGCAGTCATGGTTAGCAGGAGGGCAGATCAATTAAGAGTTAGATGACTAGAGAGCTCAGGATAGGCATTGAAAGGGCTGAAGTGTGGCCACTGTTAGTAACTTGATATTGGACACCTTCAGCTTGCATGATGGTAGACTTTTCAGCAGATGTTAGATTCAGTTCTGACATTTTAATCAATTTCTCTCAGCAGTGGTGTTGCCCTGTGAAGATCCTTTTGAAATTGTTCTTTTGAAGTGTAAAATATGTACAC
The DNA here is from genome assembly GCF_000747805.2 of Chaetura pelagica. Lineage (NCBI taxonomy): Eukaryota > Metazoa > Chordata > Aves > Apodiformes > Apodidae > Chaetura > Chaetura pelagica. Next base: position 1,025,914 of record NW_009953649.1, read on the forward strand.
CAAGGAGTAGTTAATCATAAGGAGGTATCAACAGACATTGAAGTAAGGGGGTTTGTGACAGCACATTCAGATTTGCGCAGGTTTCCTGCATGATGGTTCTCCAGAAGTTCTACAGCTGGAGCAAAGAGAAAAAATGTTACGTGTTGTGGTAACATTGGTTGTGCTACAAAATGCAATAAAAGAAAACTAAATGTTGAGAAAGTATGGTAGCGGAAACCTGCAGAGCTAACCAACCATCTTCTCTATCATTACAGCATCTGAGATCTAGCCTGACTGAACACCAACCTAAGTTATACAGAGTGCTAGATGATGGGAAAAGGCTTCTCTTTTCTGTTAGCTGCTCAGATCTCGAAAGTCAGCTGAACCAATTAGGAGAACAGTGGTTAAGTAACACCAGCAAGATTACCAAGGAGCTTCACAGGCTGGAGACAATCCTGAAGCTCTGGACAAGGTAATGCTGATGTACAGACAGTATAAACTTCTTTACCTGTGCTATTCAGATCAAAGTAATCCTGAACCCAGAACTATTAGAGTCGATATATAAAAGAAAGTACTTTGAGATGTCTGCAATAGTTTGTCTGCTCTAAAATATCCTATTTCTGTTCCAAACAAGTGCAATCATATTCTCTCATTTGGTACAGAACATGTACTAAATAATAGCTGGTGGGAGGAATGCAGAAAAGACCTTATTTAGATGACTAAATTAGAAGCCCCGTGTCTGTACAGGTTGATGAGAAAGGGCGTGTGCTTTGCTAGGTAGCATGAGCAGCCTCAGCATGTTCTGCTAGGGGCATTGCCACTGCTGGGTCCTTGTGGGTCTGTGTTGTTGCATATATGGAGAGGAGCTTTTAGCTGCCATTAGTAATGTTCATATGCTACTTTTGAAATGAGTTCACTAAGTGTTATACAAGCTTTTTCCATTATTCATAATATCCTTGTTGGCTCACTAGCCTTTCAAGGGAGATGCATACAGGGACTGTATGTACACAGGTTATGTGGAGACACTCATTCTGACACCTCATTAGTTGGTTGGCATGCAAAATGATATGGAAATAACTTCTGGGGAAAAAAAAAAAAAAGAAAGTCAGTTTTCTGCTCTAAGACACCTTGTGGTAAATCCTTTAGAAGATTTAAACTCCTAATGCAAATCAAAAAAGTGTTTATGTGTGCAGGGTAGGGTGCTTGCCCAAATGGAGTGATAATCTGGTTACTAGTCCTTCATTAAATCAGTTTTTCCTAAGAGGCAAAAAGAAGGCACTGTTAGGAATTGTGGATATAATGGTTAAAGTAAGAACTTCCTGATACCATGCCCATCATTAAAATTAAATAATGATTTTCTGAAATTTAATAAAGGAAATAAATTATAATTTTTATTATTATTTTAAATCTGCCATATAGTATCATCCTCTAATGAGGAATAGAGACTGCTCAGTTGGAGGCAAGAAGTGTTGATGACTGTTTAATTCTATTTAAACATCTTTATAGGTATCAGAGTGAATCAAGTGAACTGACACATTGGTTACAATCTGCAATTGAGCGACTTGAGTTTTGGAGCCAGCAGTCTTTGACAGTTCCTCAGGAACTGGAGACAGTCCGAGACCACCTGAACTCATTTTTGGTAAGTCATTCATGGACCTAGGACACCTTTTTCTCTCTAATTACAAATAAATGATCAATCAATTATATGGTTATACTTTTTCTTATAGTCTTTTAAGGGAGAGGAGAATATTCTTAGTTTTCTGAGGTACAGCTTTAAATGCAGTAAAAAAGTAGCTGATTATTTCCACAAATATGATTCTGATTACAGGAGTTTTCAAAAGAAGTGGATGCTAAATCATCGCAGAAATCTTCTGTCCTGAGTACTGGGAACCAGCTCCTCAGGCTGAAGAGGATGGATACAGCAGCACTGCGTGCGGGATTGTCCCGCATTGACAACCAGTGGACAGAGCTGCTCACACGAATCCCAGCAGTACAAGAGAAATTACACCAGGTAAGGAAGACCAGTGATGGCCTTTGATATTCCAGAAGATTCGGCCCATGTGGTTGATACTGCCTTTGAGAAATGGCTGCTCCCTTCCTCAATTTGTCCACGTGAGTCAAGATAGGAACTACGTTACTCCTGTTTTTATGTGAGAAAGCTTACACTCGTGTTCAAATCCTGTCTACACATACTGTATAACAACAGTTAATGTCAGACTTTCACAGTTAAATTTTTTAAATTTTAACCAAAAAACACGTGAAGTTTTTTTCAACACGTTTTGGAACTTTTAGAAAGGGGGAGTTCACATCCCTGTCAGATCTGAATGGCAGTTTTATTCAAATTGGATAGACTGGATTCAAGTCTATGCAAGACAAAATAAATCTTAAAACATTGTGCAAGGTTGCTTCTGGTGTATGTAGGAGCAGGAGAGTTTTGGTTGTGTAGCTTGGATTTTTAAGACTATAACACTGAAGTTAAAGAATTATACTGGTTCAAAGTTGCCTTAATATTTGGTTGCTAGGTATTTATCAGTCTTAGTGGTTAGTAATACTTTTGTGATTTAGGGGGAGAGAGGAAGGGTAACAAATGTCACCCGAGTCCATTATATTAAAGTAAATAATTTAATTCAGTAGTTTCTGAACTGTTTTGTATTGCTAAATATGTATGTCTACCTACAAATGTCATAGAACTTCAGTAATATGTTAGAGATGTAGAATAACATGATAATAAGAGCAGGTAAGGTAAATGTTCTGTAGTAATGCAAAGCAAGGAATTCTTACCTTTTTTTTTTTGTTTTTTCACAACATGAGTTTTAAATGTTATCTCTACAGCTCCAAATGGACAAAATTCCTTCTCGCCATGCTATCTCTGAAATTATGAGCTGGATTTCCCTGATGGAAAATGTCATTCAGCAGGATGAAGAGAATATAAAAAATGCAGTAGGACAGAAAGTAATTCAGGATTATGTCCAGAAGTACAAGGTACTGCATGGAAAAGTTACTGACTTCCCTTTTAAATTATCACCATGAAATAAGTATATATATATGTACAGGGTAAGTGATTTAAAGTCAAACAAACAAACAAATGCAACAAACAAAAGAACCCACAAAACAAACAAACAAACAACAAAAAAACAGCAACAACAACAATATGCCCACACACACAAAAGAAACAAGCAAACAAACAAAAAAAACCCCTGTCATTGTGGAGTCATAAGAATTGTACACAAGTTAGAATTGGGTGATATGGATAGTATTTGGTGCTGTGGAAAAGAAGCAAAAATTACCTCTGCTCTACTGTTTAATTGTGGCAACAATATAATTTTTACCGTGCTTACCTTAATTTCCAGGTAAATACAAAGCAATCTGCACATGACTAAAATTTATTACATCTGTCTTTCACCCAAAACGGTAAAGCACTTTGCAAATGTATATTGTTTTATGAATTATCTGCATAATATCACCTCCTCCAAGTGTAGCTGGTTCTTGAATAGAAGGTGACCAGTGGTTTACATATCAAGAAAATTTTGATGAGTATGTGAAGCAAAAATTAGAGATTCTACATCTTGAGATAACTAATGAGGAGTATAGATACAACACATTTTCACTTCTTAAAGTAGTTCAGTAACACTCTTGTAAATAGATCTGTACACAGTGACTTTATTGTCAGTGTCAAATTGCTTCACTAGTCTCTTGAAAAATCACTCAATTTCTTATTTCCTTTTTTTTTTCTGTAAGAATATTTTGCATCTTATCTGGTTTTGTATTAAAAACTTAAAGTCTAAATAAGGTGGGGAAAAAATTATTATGTACCCATTTTTTCTTAAATCTAGTCCTTGAGACCACTATCAATAATTTTACTGATTTTTTTATTATTATTATTATTCTTTGGGGAGCAAGGGTAGAGAAGACAATGTATTCCTGATTATTTTTTGAATATTTAGGGGAAAATAGCAGTGTTTCTAATTGCTGTTCAACTGCTAAAATACCTTTTAGGTAAATTTGCTGTAATTTGTCAACATTTTTCCGCTCTTTTGCAGGAAGGTAAGAAATTATGGTACTTATGTTTTAGATTTCTTACTCCCTTCTTTTCTACCAGGGTTTCAAGATAGATTTAAATTGCAAACAATTGACAGTAGACTTTGTGAACCAATCAGTTCTACAAATTAGCAGCCAAGATGTTGAAAGTAAACGCAGCGACAAAACTGATTTTGCAGAACAACTTGGAGCAATGAACAGACGCTGGCAAATCCTGCAAGGCCTGATAACAGAAAAGGTAAAGAAAAAACCTAGCTGCTCTGTAGCAAACTTTCAAAATACATGGAACTATAAGATAATAAAGATTGGAAGCCTTTTCAGGTCATCTAGTCCAACCTACTGCTCGGTTAGGTCAGATTGCATAGGGATTTAACCGAGTTTTGAAAATCTCCAAGGACAGATGGCACTACCTCTCTGGGCAGCCCAGTGCCATGCAACTTGTTACTGTTACCTCTTCTCCTTTCTGCTCCTGCTCCTGCTCATGAACAGTCTGCCTCCATATTCCCTATAGCTCCCCCAAGTGGACAGCACAATGAAGTGCTTCCTTTGCCTTTTCCCCAGGCTAAATGAATCCAGCCTCTCCTATTTTGTCCCTCACTAGTTAGTTCCAGCCAAGGTTATGCTTTCCTAACATCAGCCCTGTATGCACAGGCTATGCTTCTAGGCCCATTCTTTGTAATTCACTTTCTGTGGATTTATCTTTTTTGTGACTTTGAGGAAGTTATCCTTGAAGATCAGTGAGTTTCCTGGACTCCTTTATCCTTCGGAATAACTTCCCATAAGCTTCAGTGAACAAACCAAAGTCTGTTATTCCAAGAATCTTTAGTCAGCTACTTGCTTTCTTTACTTCATTCACAACTGTCTCATTGTCACTGTCACCAAGGCTGGTATTGCCTATCACATCCTCAAGCAGTTCTAATTAAGATGGTTCATTCCCACAAATTGAGTTTGTCTTAAACAGTGTGAATACTTTTTATGGCAGTGCTACTGTTTTTAAAGCCTGCTTTGGGTTTTTTGTTTTTGGGTTTTTGGGCTTTTTTTTAAGAACAGAAGTTCTGTGTCATTCGCCATTGAGTAACAGCTAGAACAGTCAAAAATATCTAAATAACTTTAAAGCAGTCAGTTGACAAAGGAGATACTATAAATCTTCATCTACTTTACACAGTTTAAGCAAGGAATATAAAATACATGTTTGTTTGGGAAATCCTGAGGTCTTTGATCTCTGAAAAGACTTCCACTTATAAATATGTTTTGCAAAAATAGCTTATTTCAATGTTTCATAATGTTTTAATATGTTATCTCTATAAAATTATTTATTGATAAAGCAGGGTTTTTTTTACTATGAACTCTTTTACAAATAGCAGATAGATTTCAATTTGAATGCATACATTCTGAGAAGTTACTGGACTTCACTGACTTATTTAATTGACCCAAAAATAAAGGTATTTGTATGAAAAAGTATATATTCATATTTCTTTGCAGATCCAGCTGTTGGAAAGTCTGCAGGAATCCTGGACACAATATGAAAATAGTGTGCAGTGCCTAAAAACGTGGTTTGAAACCCAAGAGAAGAAACTGGAACAGCAACAGAAAATTGGAGACCAGGCTTCAGTACAAAATGCTTTGAAAGACTGTCAGGTATGTCCCCTTATAAATAACAATATTCCATTTCCAAGTTAGAAACCACATATGATAAAGCCATATGAAATCTTTGTGTCAGTGACAGAACTCCTCTTTAGTGAGAGAGAGATTTCAGTCCTAAAGTGAAAGCAATAAGAAAGGAGGAAGGAACCATAATGTCCCAAATATCTTTAAAAGCAACCAACTTCATTATTCTTTTTGCATTGTATATTAAAGCATGGACATTTCCAAGCCTACCAGCTATACTGAACTAGAAAGATCATCAAAGGAATATATTCCCCTTCTTATTTAGCCAGTCTTATGGACCCTGATGTCATGAACACCATGCTTGACTGTTTAGAAACTGGGTTTTTTTCTTCCTCATCACTACCTCTCCTTTGCATGCCCCCTTTTTTCTTTTTCTTTTTCCATCTAATGTATTCCACCTGACTGTTAAAAAAACAATACTAGAATCCAAGGAGGTAATATGCTTCTACTACAAATGTGTTAGGATATGCTTCTATTACAAATGTGCTAGGAATCAAAGTTTTTCAAATATTCAGCTATCCAGAGAAGGATTCCTTTTGCTTTCAGAAGCCTGAGGCATGATTACAATGGGCAAAGATGGGATGCAAGTAATTCTCACATATACATGATGTCTATAAGTTCAGAAACACCTCAGTTTGTCATGCAAAATTCATACAAGGACTACACAGCAGTGAATAGGGCATCAGTTGACTTTGAACGTCTCACTCAGAATAGTATATATTTAGGTAGTTAGAAGCTTGTTTCTGGAGTGGTCAGACTACGGTTCAAACTTACAGGTTTATCAGTGAAACAGATTTTTCTAAATGTATGAACAAGGCATGATATCAGGCATCAGACAATTTTTGCTCAAAAGTATCTTGTTCTGTTAGACACTAATGAACAATAATTCCACACCAAATCAAAAGTGTAATTAAACTCTGTCAGGACAACAAGATGCCCAAAATCTTGTTACTCTCATCCTGTGAAAAAAAAATGAGGAAACATGTTTATCTTGATTTTATTGTCTTTCCTGCATGCATTTAATTAATTGGGTGACTATGATCCAGCTTTTAAATCTTCACAAACAGAAAAATTGTAAATCTATTCAAATGAATGCATAGGAGAATTTAGTCTGTATTCACCAGTGTATTAAACCCATCTTAATTCCTGTAATGGTAAATAGTTATTTAGGTCAGATATGTTTGAAGTCAGTTTTTTCCTGAAGTTTTTAACCAAAGTCTTCAAACTGGTTGCAGTGCTTACTTTCAATGCTGTTATTTTTATGGTTTCAGCACAATAAGCCCATATGACTGAAGCAAGGGTAGTTTAGCATAGCCTGACATAATTGGCAGCCTGTGCTTGGCTGGAGTTCAAAGCTGAATCTGATTTATCACCATTATGGTTCCTTTTGGTCAGGGAAGTTAGCAAGTATACTTGGGGAGTCAGTTATGAATGGCAAGGCTTTGATCAGCAGAGAAACAAATTGTTAAAAGAGTAACTGTAACAGACACTCCCAGGTATCCAGTTCAATTACTACAAAAGCTGCAGTTTATTTATTCACCAATGTTAGTTGCTGCATAATGTGATATTAATAAGTGGAGGCAACCATCTTTTCCCATTGCAGATCAGAAACAGTAATGTCTCTAATTCAGTTATGAGGGGAAAATGAGTAATAAGAAAAGCTTTTTACAGAGAAAAATAAATATTTGCTATTCTTGGCATTTGAAACTTTTGTCTATTCTGCATTCTAAATTTTGGAGTTACCTTGTACAAACTGAAATATATTTTGTAGAATTATAATCCACTTTATGTACAACTTAGAGGTGTTGCTTTGGTGTCACCTGGTTGAGGAAGAAAAAAAAAAAAAAAAAAAAAAGTATTATTCCAAGGTTGTAGTCTGGAAGAAGGTAATTGATAGAAGTTTGAGGAAGTATATATACATATATATATATACACACACATATATATATACATATATATATATATGACAGAGTAGGACTTTCTTGCATCTCCCTGCACTGTGCCATGAAATTATATAGATTGCTTTCCTGGCTAGGAATGAGCTTATGAAAGCATGCTATATGACTCAAAGGTGATCACCAAGTCTTCTTGTCTCTCCTTCATTTTGTTCTTCATTCCCATGCTATTGAGGCATGAGGAAGATCACAGGCTTTGTGAGTAGCAAATGTTACATACCAGAGCTTCCGCCCTTGGTTATTCATAAAACGGTAACGTCGGCAAGCTTTGAATCAGCATTTCCATGTCCAGTCTAGGGTCATCTTAAATCTTAAATTTGCCTAAAGCAGCAAAACAAGTCACTAACAAGTAATCATGGCCTAAGTGCTTACGGACTCAGCTCTGTTTTCTTCATTTGTTTTCATACCCACTGTTCATTTTCTTCCCATTTTCTTGAGTTAATGTGTTGGAACACTGAGCAGAGCAAAATGCTGTTGAGATCATTAATGCTTCCCTAAGACATGCAGCCTTGAGGAGGCAATAAGAAGAATTCCTGAAGTCTGTTGCTTGTTGTCATTGGCTGGACCCCAATGAACTTGCAGGGGAAGGCTCTCTGTCCTCGGACAAGGGGCTTTGCTGCAACCTGGCAAAGGAATAAAGACTCCTCTTCATGTAGAGTGCATGGAAAATTGTCATCTTTCCCTTTGTATATTAAAGCATGGACATTTCCAAGCCTACCAGCTATACTGAACTAGAAAGATCATCAAAGGAATATATTCCCCTTCTTATTTAGCCAGTCTTATGGACCCTGATGTCATGAACACCATGCTTGACTGTTTAGAAACTGGGTTTTTTTCTTCCTCATCACTACCTCTCCTTTGCATGCCCCCTTTTTTCTTTTTCTTTTTCCATCTAATGTATTCCACCTGACTGTTAAAAAAACAATACTAGAATCCAAGGAGGTAATATGCTTCTACTACAAATGTGTTAGGATATGCTTCTATTACAAATGTGCTAGGAATCAAAGTTTTTCAAATATTCAGCTATCCAGAGAAGGATTCCTTTTGCTTTCAGAAGCCTGAGGCATGATTACAATGGGCAAAGATGGGATGCAAGTAATTCTCACATATACATGATGTCTATAAGTTCAGAAACACCTCAGTTTGTCATGCAAAATTCATACAAGGACTACACAGCAGTGAATAGGGCATCAGTTGACTTTGAACGTCTCACTCAGAATAGTATATATTTAGGTAGTTAGAAGCTTGTTTCTGGAGTGGTCAGACTACGGTTCAAACTTACAGGTTTATCAGTGAAACAGATTTTTCTAAATGTATGAACAAGGCATGATATCAGGCATCAGACAATTTTTGCTCAAAAGTATCTTGTTCTGTTAGACACTAATGAACAATAATTCCACACCAAATCAAAAGTGTAATTAAACTCTGTCAGGACAACAAGATGCCCAAAATCTTGTTACTCTCATCCTGTGAAAAAAAAATGAGGAAACATGTTTATCTTGATTTTATTGTCTTTCCTGCATGCATTTAATTAATTGGGTGACTATGATCCAGCTTTTAAATCTTCACAAACAGAAAAATTGTAAATCTATTCAAATGAATGCATAGGAGAATTTAGTCTGTATTCACCAGTGTATTAAACCCATCTTAATTCCTGTAATGGTAAATAGTTATTTAGGTCAGATATGTTTGAAGTCAGTTTTTTCCTGAAGTTTTTAACCAAAGTCTTCAAACTGGTTGCAGTGCTTACTTTCAATGCTGTTATTTTTATGGTTTCAGCACAATAAGCCCATATGACTGAAGCAAGGGTAGTTTAGCATAGCCTGACATAATTGGCAGCCTGTGCTTGGCTGGAGTTCAAAGCTGAATCTGATTTATCACCATTATGGTTCCTTTTGGTCAGGGAAGTTAGCAAGTATACTTGGGGAGTCAGTTATGAATGGCAAGGCTTTGATCAGCAGAGAAACAAATTGTTAAAAGAGTAACTGTAACAGACACTCCCAGGTATCCAGTTCAATTACTACAAAAGCTGCAGTTTATTTATTCACCAATGTTAGTTGCTGCATAATGTGATATTAATAAGTGGAGGCAACCATCTTTTCCCATTGCAGATCAGAAACAGTAATGTCTCTAATTCAGTTATGAGGGGAAAATGAGTAATAAGAAAAGCTTTTTACAGAGAAAAATAAATATTTGCTATTCTTGGCATTTGAAACTTTTGTCTATTCTGCATTCTAAATTTTGGAGTTACCTTGTACAAACTGAAATATATTTTGTAGAATTATAATCCACTTTATGTACAACTTAGAGGTGTTGCTTTGGTGTCACCTGGTTGAGAAAAAAAAAAAAAAAAAAAAAAAAAGTATTATTCCAAGGTTGTAGTCTGGAAGAAGGTAATTGATAGAAGTTTGAGGAAGTATATATACATATATATATATACACACACATATATATATACATATATATATATATGACAGAGTAGGACTTTCTTGCATCTCCCTGCACTGTGCCATGAAATTATATAGATTGCTTTCCTGGCTAGGAATGAGCTTATGAAAGCATGCTATATGACTCAAAGGTGATCACCAAGTCTTCTTGTCTCTCCTTCATTTTGTTCTTCATTCCCATGCTATTGAGGCATGAGGAAGATCACAGGCTTTTGCATCTCCCTGCACTGTGCCATGAAATTATATAGATTGCTTTCCTGGCTAGGAATGAGCTTATGAAAGCATGCTATATGACTCAAAGGTGATCACCAAGTCTTCTTGTCTCTCCTTCATTTTGTTCTTCATTCCCATGCTATTGAGGCATGAGGAAGATCACAGGCTTTGTGAGTAGCAAATGTTACATACCAGAGCTTCCGCCCTTGGTTATTCATAAAACGGTAACGTCGGCAAGCTTTGAATCAGCATTTCCATGTCCAGTCTAGGGTCATCTTAAATCTTAAATTTGCCTAAAGCAGCAAAACAAGTCACTAACAAGTAATCATGGCCTAAGTGCTTACGGACTCAGCTCTGTTTTCTTCATTTGTTTTCATACCCACTGTTCATTTTCTTCCCATTTTCTTGAGTTAATGTGTTGGAACACTGAGCAGAGCAAAATGCTGTTGAGATCATTAATGCTTCCCTAAGACATGCAGCCTTGAGGAGGCAATAAGAAGAATTCCTGAAGTCTGTTGCTTGTTGTCATTGGCTGGACCCCAATGAACTTGCAGGGGAAGGCTCTCTGTCCTCGGACAAGGGGCTTTGCTGCAACCTGGCAAAGGAATAAAGACTCCTCTTCATGTAGAGTGCATGGAAAATTGTCATCTTTCCCTAGGAATTCATTTTGTCTTTTTCCCTTGGTGGCAAAATTATATTTTTTTTCCAGAGGCTTAGGCCAGCTTTTTACTAATTAAAAAGCCCTCTCAGTATTCCAGGACAAACTAAGATACACAGCAATTTTCCCTTGTATTTAAACTCCTGTCCTATTTTTAATGAGCTTTGGATTCTTACATGAAAGCAGAAGATTACACAGAAGTTTAATGTAGAGGGCATGCTTCTATTTAAATTACAGACAAACAACTATGCTCTAAAGGGAACACAAAATACTAAATAAAATTGCTGATGAGTTGATTCTCTTGAGAATAAAAAGCCAAAGTGTGGCAGTGTGACCTTCCTATTTTTTAAATAATGAGTTTATGGACATCTTTTCTATCTCAGGGATTATCTATCCAATTAAATAAAAAAGCTCGGCTATCTTCTTTTTCTTTTCAGGAATTAGAAGAATCAATAAGAACAAAGGAAAAAGAAGTGGAAAATGTAGAACAGAGTGGTCTGTCTTTGATACAGAACAAGAAGGAAGAAGTCTCTTCAGCTGTTATGAGTACACTGCAAGAAATAAACCATTCCTGGGCCAGTTTGGATCACACGGTAGAAAGGATTCTAGAAGAATAGGGCATGGCAGAGAGGGAGAATTGGCAGTTTACAGCTAGTGGATTTCTTCTGTATTGTAGGGGAAGAGATTCTGAATTGTGCCCCTACTTCCATCCATCCCATTCTTTCTGTGTGTACACTCCTCATAAAATGGGTATAATATTTCCTATAATCAAGGATGCTTTTAATTCTGGTAATTTAAGCTTTTTAGATGCTGATATTTAGTGGGAAGGTACCAAATGACCAAATGAACTACCTTTTGAAGCACACAGGTCTCTCAGAATAAGGAAGAGATCAGCATTAATTGTCATAAACCAAAGCTTGATAACCTCAATCTGCCTTCTCAGGAATAATTCGGTGTGCTACTGCTAGCCTCTCTGCTGACTTTCATAGGCTGACTTGCCAATGCAATGCATTGTTTCATAGTCCTAAGCAATTTCTCTTGATCCTGCTTTGGGCCAAAGTAGAATGGACTTGATACCTTCTCAGTTTCTGCCATCCCACCTTTATAAAATCAAGCAGAACTTTATGCTATACCCAGTTTAAGTCCAGCTGATTGTTGTGGAAAATCTTTGTTCTTCAACTGGTTTAAGATTGGGCATATAAAACAAGTAGTAGCTGAGATCAAAAGGAAGGAAATAATTTAAACAAAAGCCAAATATCTTCAATGCTTTTAATTTACTTTTCTTTTCCTTCCTTCTAGGTTAGCCGACTGCAGATATTGTTGCAATCTGTCCTTGATCAGTGGAGCATTTACAAAGTGGCTTATGAAGAACTGAATAGTTACCTGACAGAAGCCAGATATTCTTTGTCCCGTTTTTATCTTCTTACTGGTTCTTTGGAAGCTGTGAAAGTCCAAGTTGACAGCCTTCAGGTGAAAAGAATACCATGCTTCTTGACATACTAAGGGTGGATTTAAAGATTAAATTTGTCCTCATTGCATGGATGCAGACAACTATAGATTTTGGTTCATAAGAAAGGGAAATACAAACATGCTGGCCTGTTCAAATCACACAATGTTAAGAGAACACATTATCAAGTAACTATTGCATTTTTCATTTTGCAGAAAAATGAAAATCTGGTTGTTGTTTTCTTTTTCGTTTTATTATGCTGTTCTTTAAATTTTGAGCTGTACTGTCACAACATTAAAAATTTTTAAATAATGCTGGTGACTAAAATTTCTCACTCTGCTACCTCAACACTGTGGTTGCAGTAGATTGAAGATGAAAAAAAAGAATGTTTCAAAAGCTGAGATACTCACATGTTTCCTCTGTAAGGAAAGCATAAAATACAATGAGACTCCTGTTATAAAATTACACATTAATTGAAATACATTAATTTAAGGAATTAAATGTAAAAAGACTAATATTGTTATTCTATCATATAGAATAACCTTTTTTTTTCAAAGACATTTCTTGTCTTTGGAATGAAAAATAATTATGCAAACATTTCCAGATGCTTAAAGTAAGAAGAACTTGTGTTAGTATTTGCCAGCAAATTTATTTAAGTATTTTGTGTGATTTGAAGTCCAGACAGATATAAAGGCAAATACCCTAAGCATGAACAGCGTTTTTCAAACCAAGATTGAGAAAGCATCCATTAATCACTTTACAGCTTCTCTTCTGTTTTCATTCTTTTGGTGTGTCAGAGAGGTGCAGTCAGTAAGACAACAGGCACAGAAAACTACTTTTTTTCCTTATTAAGGTTTTGATTATGAAGTTCAATCAGTTTGAGATTTGCTGGGGTTTCCAAACTGTAGTAATATGCATAAAAATATTTCAGGTTTTAAAAAAGGACCATTTTCCCTGCCAGAAGAGCTTCAAACTGACAAATGAAAGATCAAGAACCTTATTTTCAGAATAAAGCTTTTTGGTGCTGTTTCTTTTTTCGTTTCATTCTAAAAAGGAAAATGTTATTTATTTTCTTCCATCAGACTATACTTTCTGAAGTATTTTCATGCACTTCTTCCTCACTCTTTTGTGCAAGAATATTTTTGTTGTTTAGAATATTTTTTACATGATTTTTACATTTTGAAAAAAATATTAGGTTAAAATTTTCTTTTTGTTTCACCTTGGTATTGACTCAAATTAATCCAACAGTCTTTATATTAAACAACCTTCAATTTAGATGAAACACACATGAAATCATGTTTTGCATTCACAATCTGTACGATGTAATTGATACATACTGTTTTCAAACATTTCTACATCATGCAATTATAATACCTCATGGTTTTGGTTTGTTGTTTATTTTTTTTCCTTACTCTCCTATATGTTTTAGAGCCTACAAGATGAACTGGAAAAGCAAGAAAGCAGCTTACAGAAATTTGGCTCTGTGACCAATCAGTTGTTGAAAGAATGTCACCCACCAGTGACTGAAACACTTACCAACACTTTGAAAGAAATGAATATGAGGTAAAAAATGTCTGTGTGTTGAGCTTTACTTATAGTGGTGAATTTGCATTTATCCCGTAGACCCAGTTTTCCACCATTTCTATTTTCATTATATTTTATTATTTTATGGTTTGGGGTGTTTGTGAACCTTGTGGGGGGGCAGGTGGGGTTATACATTTTGCCAAAGGCTGGATCAGAACTGTCTCATTTGCTACTACTAATAAATGGAACATTGGTTTCTCCAGCAAGGCATTTTGACATTACTGTCAGTAGTTCTGCTCGATGCATGGCTGCCAACCAAGACTCATAAATATGATGTTGGAAAATAGTACTGCACTTAAAATGCAAAAAGCCCATCTGGAAATATTGTTTGCTGTTTATGCTCCAGGCTTCCCAGTTTTTAGGTTGCTATTTCTAATTCGAAGGAAGGGCACGATAGGCAAGAAGGGCCAAGCCTTCACTGGTAGCTTGGCAAACAGCTCCCCCTGTTTTCAATCCAGGTCTGAATCAGTGTAAGGGATTACTCAGAGGAGCTACAGAAAGGCAGGATCCAAAACCAAAAACTTGTTTAGTGGAAAGTTGGGGTTTTTTTGAAAACACAATCATACCAAATTTACTTTAATCTGTGTTCCATCCCATTGTAGACTCTGGAAGTGTATTCACTCCATTTCAAAAAAAGATATTGTAGGATTTAATATTGGCAATTAAGAGTGGTGGAATTTTCACTTCACCAGTTTTATCATATACTAATAATTTAAAAATATTGTGATCTCCTTTAGTAAGAAAATAATGGGGAAGCTTGATAAATACCAGCACATTTGAGAAAGTATATGTTTCTGATTGCAAACAGAGCCAATCATTCAAAGGGGGATTAGATATTTAATTGGATAATAAAGATATAAAGTTTTATTAGGTCTGCAGGTATTTTAGAAGGGAGTTACACAGAGCTTTATAACATCAACTATTCTGTCCGAGTTTGGGAGGAAATTGCAGCAGAAGAAATGGTTTCCTGTTTACACCTGGTTTAGGCCTCTTGGGCCTTTGCAAGAATCTGATACTGGCAGTTCATTGCCTGTCACAGATGCTCTGCGCAGTGAACAAGAGTGTGCTAGGTGGAAATAGCAGGAGGTTCACTTCAAAAAGTACTTTCCAGCTCTGACCTCAGGTATTAATATGCAGCATCCAAGATGTAGCACAGATCCAGCCTGCTGCGACAAGATCTTGGTAACTGCCAAATTCCTTGAAAGCCAAAAGACCACGGGAAACAGCAGAGAGGGAGAGGGGTGGGGATAGTTCTTGTGGACTCCCAGACTTCAATCATTATCTAATCTCTTCACCAGGTGGAACAACCTTCTGCAGGAGATTGCAGAGCGGCTGCGTGCCAGTAAGGGCCTCCTTCAGCTGTGGCAGAGGTACAATGACTGCTACCAGCAGTGCTCTGCCACAGTCTGTCAGCGGGAACACCAGACCAAGGAACTCCTGAAGACTGCTACCAGCAAAGACATTGCTGATGATGAAGTTACTAATTGGATTCAGGACTGCAATGTATGTTCAGTTAAGTTTTACAGTTTTTCACAACTTGGTGGGCTAAAAATCACAGGAGGTTCTACACTTGGTGTATTGGAAACCTGTATACAAGTACATTTCTTTTTACTGACGCATCTCAGGCACAGAAGAGACAGCTTTATATCTGCTACCCAAATCTCATAATTTTCTCATACTTTTCATGTGATTCCTCATTACTTTCGTGATGTTGTTTCTGAGGCTTACATCTGAAGTCCTCTCTCTGAAGAAGGTGGATAAGTGGTATCATTTGATTCAGTCTTAAGTCCCATTTTACTTAAAGGGATTCTTGCTTACCAAGTTTATTGAGTTCCTTATAATGGAAAGAAACACAAGATCCTTTGATTGTATTCCCACCAGACAAGGTTCTTCACTTTACCTGAATAAAAATAGACGGTGTGTGTTCTGGGGATGTCTTTTTCCTTCCTTATGGAAGGACACCATTCACTCTGAAATTCTGAGATTCTTGCTTTTTTAAGGCTGTATCTCAAGGCAGCAGAATGGTTCATCTCCTATCTGTGGTTACATTTGGATTCTTTTGAGTTGATGTTAATGCTAAGTGTCATTGATAAAAATTTAAAAATGTTCATTATCTTCGTGTTAGCAAAACAATTGCAAGGAGAAAAACTAATATACTAATGAGCTTTTCACATAGGCTGCCATAGTCATCTGGGCTGTCCATTCAGATTGTTGAGTTTCAAAAGTTTCTTCATTTTCTTATATCCCATTATTTAGTCATTATGTTAGGTCATTTACAAATGTTATTTTTTTATTCCTTCTGGTAATTCATAGCATGAAAAAAAAGGCCTAGTCAGACCTGAATCAATCCACACTAACCACTTTGACTGCTCTAGGACCAGCATGTTAGCAGATTCAAAAGGTTTATTTCAACAAGTATTGCCTCATTAGTAACTCAGGCTTGCTCAAATGTAGCTGAGCAGTCACATCTTCCTTTTAATTTGTGCACTGGTACTTTGACATATTTTTTTTATTCTGCACATCATTTCCTTTTCATACAGAGTGTGAGTGGACACTTTGGCTTTGAAATACAGTAGTAAATATAAGATTTCATATAGTGGTGAAGTTCAGTCATTTTACTCCTTCTTTAATCCTCCAGGTTGAGGATGACAGCAGTAGAGTGTCAGATTAACTGTCTTTATATGTTTCACCACAGGATGTACTCACTGATTTGAAGACAGCACAAGAGTCACTGCTTGTTCTTCAAGAACTGGGAGAGGAGTTAAAAAGCCAGGTGGAGCCTTCTGCAGCAGCTGCTATACAGTCTGATAATCTTTCTCTGAACCAGAATCTGTCAACCCTAGAACAGGCTCTCCGCAAGCAACAAGCTGTATTTCAGGTATGCAGAAAGTGTTCTCAGTCCTTGAATCTGATCATCCTATGGTGCCTGAAAACCCATAAATTAGCTGAAACTGCCTGGGTAAAAGAGGGCAGTGTTACCTTTTTATCAGCAATTCTTAGATTTCCCTGGAAGACAAAACTGAGAATCGAAAATGTGCTCAAGTCCAGCACAGAAACCTTGTAAGAAAGTCCAAATTCTGGGAAGAGGATAGCAAAACTCATGGAGGATAAAGTATCTTATGTGGAATGCCAAGGGCACCTTTCTGGGGACAGCAATAGTGCTACTGTGGCTCTGAAGACAACCTCTTTTCCCAGCTGATTCTTCAGCAGTAAAACAAATGAGAGACTCTGAAAAATTGGGTAGAACTGATTTTTACAGTTCCTATTAGTGTCAGTGACCAGAATGATACCTATCATTTGTGTCAAAGACTATTCAGCAGATATTGCTAATTGCTTATGTCACCATGGACTAAGGAGCAAAACATGGGTAGCAGAATATGTTCCACAGGAAAGTATACGGGTGAGAAAGCAACAAAGGTAGCAGCCAAGTTTTTAATTTTAAATTGCAATAATAGCAACTGGCAGTTCTCTCTGCTGTCAGTATATTAAAGTGTGATTTTCATAAAGGGAAACTAGAGAAGGTTATCTATTTCAAGACAAGGAGATATTTATGTTCCTTTGTCTTATTGTTGTGTTGCCTTATTGCTATGATCAAAAATCATCTCTTCTAACCTAAAAAAAACCCACAGTAATTCCACAGTCTGTGAGCAAAGCAGCAGTTAGAATTACTCCTAGCCTATATAGCTGTTTGCAGACCTAAAATGAGAATAACGGGGAGTGTAATGTCAGTATGGATGGTAGGTTCCTGAAATTCCTAAACTGTGGGTCCTTTTCTGTTCAAGGCTGGAGTGCTGGACTATCAAACCTTTGCCAAGAACCTACAAGTCCTTGAGGCCTGGATAACAGAAGCAGAAGAAATATTGAAAGGGCAGGATCCCAATCACTCAACTGATCTCTCATCAATACAGAGTAGAATGGAGGAACTCAAGGTGACTGATAAATTCAAAAAGCATTGATTTTTATTTTTTTTCTGTAAGCCTGAATGTTTGTAGCCCAGGGTATGCACAATTACCATACATGCATTCTATATGCATATTGAAGGACTGTCATTCATGAAAAGTGTAAGACTGAGAATTTAGAAGTTTTATGGCAGTCAGGGAGTGATTATCTATGTTACTCTGCCCCTGGGTAAAGAAGAAAAGGACAGGCAAACCCTTTAGCATGAAATAATATCAAATTAAAATGGGAATGGAAATTTGTTTTTGGAGATTCCCTTCATCTTATTTTCTCTTGGCTTTTTTTGTATTTATTCAATTCCTGTCACAATGGTGTTTAGCTTAGGGATGAATTCATCTATTCATTTTGGGTATCTTGATATCCTGAAAAAACATCCATGCTGTGTGCTGTGTGATCTTCCTTTGAACTCTTTCACACTTTGTTTTTGTGGGTCTTCTTTTTTTCATTCTTCTTTCAGAGGCTCTGATAGGAAGTTGACAAACTTTGGTATCTAGGCTGCTTTTGTCATTTTAATCTATTATTTTTCAGTTGATATTAACTTTACACACAATTCTACTTTGGTCATGCTGAAGAACAGGACATTTTCCTAATGCAGTGAATTGAGTATTTCTGTGCTGCAAAACAAAATAAAAATAAAAGTTAAAAAGTTGAATTATTTCAGTGGGAATTTTCCAGCCTAGCATTCAAGCTAAGAAAAAAAGGACAATACTAACTTTTTCACAATATGAAGAGATGGCTTAAAACAGTAGTGAACTTTTGCAGCTCTGAGTGGTAAAAGCCCAATTCAGCAAAATAATTCAGTGCAATTTGAGTTTACTTCTTTGTGGACATTTAAACATGAATCTTAAGTCTTCTCCTGTGGAGGTCTAGAAGCTGAACGCTGGAAATGCCATTTTTCCCTGGTACAGGGATAGCTTGCTTGTTGGTGGCAACCAAGGCCATTCCAAATCTAACCGAGTGCTAGTTCTTAATTTTTCCATCTGTAAGAGTAATTACTGAACTTCCTAGTTACCACGTTTATTGTTTGTTGCAGAGTCAGATGTTGAAATTCAGCAGCATGGCACCAGATTTGGACCGTCTTAATGAGCTGGGTTACAGGCTTCCTCTGAATGACAAAGAAATCAAAAGGATGCAGAACCTGAACAGACGGTGGTCTCTGATCTCATCTCAGACTATGGAGAGATTCAGGTAGGGATAGTTAAAGATTGTTGTATAGTTTTCTTACATTACAACAGCTAGAAAGTATACCTTTTGCAGAATATAGAAGACATCTCAGATACTTCATTAACCAAATCTCCTTTTCTTTGGTGTACTTCTAAGTAAAGATTAGAAATGAGGAAGACTGCTACTTTTCAGTGTTGAGTAAATAAATTGAATGAGGCAGCTGAGTGGGAAAAATCTTCCCAGCTGATTTGGAATTCTGCTGGAAAAGTTATTTCAAGGCTCTTAACACTGTGTGTGAGAGGCAGAGACTTTACCTGAGTCCATTTTTCTTTGTTTCAGTAAGCTGCAGTCTTTCATGCTGCAGCAGCAGACCTTCTTGGAGAAATGTGAAACTTGGATGGATTTATTAGTCCAGACTGAGCAGAAGCTGGCAGCAGAGATTTCAGGAAACTACGAGAGCCTTTTAGAGCAACAAAGGGCACATGAGGCAAGTCATCATGTATATATTTATACATATATGTATACATCATGTACATATTTATACATAACTACAACACCTACTATTTATGGAATGCACATTCTTTTATGGGTAATACAGTAGTAAGCCTTCAATTGAATTACATTTGCTTGCACTGTCTGAGCATATCTAGACTTAAAAGCATGCAAATATGTCACTAATACCCAGTTTGGGGGAGGACTTGAGTATCTGTCTGCATTTGTCTACATACATATGTATCAGTATACCTATGAGTAGTAAACAGTAAAACCTAACTTTCCCCATGCAATTTAGCCCTTTGACTTCAGTCCTATCTGGAAAAAATCTCTGTTATTTCAGTTTATTCAGATTTTGTTTATTTGCTTTTAAATTGTCAACATATATAGCATCTGAAGAGCATGTTAAAGGAAGGCTTTTCAGTCAAATATTGAGTTAAATAACTCATCATGGGGCATTCATTTAGTAACATTTCCTTCAAGAACAAACTGATCTGATCTTTGGTGTGTATTGGAATTATTTGTCTGTTAGTAACAAATGAAAATCTAGCCCAGCTTTTGCTGCAGAAAAAACCTGATGCAGAGTTTATACTAGAGTTTGCATTTATGATTCTTCAGTGAAGGCAAGTGATGTGCATTTTTTTCTCCACCCATATTGTTACTGCCAAGAATCCTGGTAAAGATCAAACAAGACAAGTCCATTTTCAGACCAAAGCTCCCATGTGGCCACAGTAGTTTCAGTTCCCACAACTTTTTCATCTGACCTACCCATAGACTCAGGCCAGATCATAGGGCAAGTCATGTCCTTCCCCTCCCTTGCCTTGCATCTCAAAGAATAGTGTTTGGATGAATGTCTGATAGCTGAAAGTAATTCATAACTCTTTTTCTTGCTTTAACATACATTTACTTTAGCATTTAAATGGCTTTGCTTTCACAAATGTCATCTGTTTCATTTCCTCTCAGTGCTGCCAACATTAAATGGACCATGTCCTTGTAAATTGAGACATCTCAGGGTTTTGAGATTTAAATGTCCAGAAGGCATTACTATCTAAGTGGATAATTTCCTACTGTTGTTTAGTTCAGTCATAGCTATAATTTTTTGAAAGAGGCTAATGGCAATCTTCTTGCATTCAATTGTCTTGAGTCCTCAGCTTAATTCTCTCCTGAAACCTTGATCTGAGCAGTTAGCTCAGATGAGTGTTACTCAGACATTCTGTTGAAGCTTTTTTATTACAACTCAAAATAATCTCTCAGAATTTAGAGAACTAAGATCTGATTTTTAAGTACTGCAGTTCATTCTAAGTAAATGTTATAAACACCCCCTCCCCTTTTTTTTTTTCCTAAAGCTTTTCGACATTTTATGCGATCCAAATGTATTCAGTACTCTGTGTTCATTACAGTGCCCCTTGATACTAATGAAGAATTTCCTCCCACTCCCTGCAGCTTAAAGGGTCAAATCTAACTTCTTGAGATGAATTTTCAGATTGTTTTGCTTACTATTTTTTAAGATAATGAGAACATAATCTGTTTACACATGCATTTGCAGAATGGATATTGAAATGCCTCCAGCTCTGTTATCAGCTTTCCAGTGCTTACTCATAACTTCGCTGGTGTTTAGCCAAAGAGGACCTCAGCCACCTCAGTGACCTCACTTAGAAATAACTTATCACCGAAAGATCTTGTTTTAACATCCTTGTCTCCTGTACAACAGCTATTCCAGGCAGAGATGTTCAGCCGCCAGCAGATTTTGCATTCAATTATCTCTGATGGGCAGCACCTCCTGGATCAAGGACAGGTGGATGACAGGTAGACATTCCTGTGTTATTGCTGCTGCTGGTTGTGGGAAGTAAAGACTAGTAAGGGACTTCCAAACAGAGAAGACAGCAGATGTCAGTGTTCAGACAGTGCTCTTCCAAAATGGAAGTTACTATATCTGAGATTAAGGTGTTAATTAGTCAGTTCTTAATATGACAGTGTTCTTTAAGATGCTGAGGGGTATGTGAATGTGTGAATGCATTTGGGAATATGACAGCCTTGAGGTTTCTTCTCTGACAAAGATTTGTCTTGGGTTACCAAGCATGTTACATATATGCATATTGTGATGTACTTTCAAAATATCCGTTTTACTAAAGGAGCCTGACAGACTTAGTAAGTTACACTTAATTTATGCTAGCTGGGGACTTCCCTCTACCAAGAGGATTCCATTCTGCTTTATAAGAACACCTGCATCCTAAATGTGATGGAATAGGAATTAATTGCTCTCTGGGATTTTCTTTTAAATGCTTGTGATCAAAGAAAAATTAGCGAAAGACTTCCCACTTGTGCATATGCATTGACTTTGCTAAGGGTATCACAGTCCTAAAATGAGACAAACTGTTTATTTGAATATGAGAATTTTCTTCATTCTGTGTATGTCTTATGCCTGCTTTGAGCTCAGTAGTAAATCTGCAGGTGAACTGTGAAATCTGAGATTTACTATGAGCTTGGCTAAGCCAAACTGCAAAGCCTGTGTATTTTCTGGCATCCCCCAGAAATAAACACAGAAGAGTTTTGTGCCTTAAAGGCTTGGGTTCTTTAAGGTCTCAATAACTGGGGCCCAGTGCTTGTCCCAGTACTCTTCCGAAATGGAAGTTACTATATCTGAGATTAAGGTGTTAATTAGTCAGTTCTTAATATGACAGTGTTCTTTAAGATGCTGAGGGGTATGTGAATGTGTGAATGCATTTGGGAATATGACAGCCTTGAGGTTTCTTCTCTGACAAAGATTTGTCTTGGGTTACCAAGCATGTTACATATATGCATATTGTGATGTACTTTCAAAATATCCGTTTTACTAAAGGAGCCTGACAGACTTAGTAAGTTACACTTAATTTATGCTAGCTGGGGACTTCCCTCTACCAAGAGGATTCCATTCTGCTTTATAAGAACACCTGCATCCTAAATGTGATGGAATAGGAATTAATTGCTCTCTGGGATTTTCTTTTAAATGCTTGTGATCAAAGAAAAATTAGCGAAAGACTTCCCACTTGTGCATATGCATTGACTTTGCTAAGGGTATCACAGTCCTAAAATGAGACAAACTGTTTATTTGAATATGAGAATTTTCTTCATTCTGTGTATGTCTTATGCCTGCTTTGAGCTCAGTAGTAAATCTGCAGGTGAACTGTGAAATCTGAGATTTACTATGAGCTTGGCTAAGCCAAACTGCAAAGCCTGTGTATTTTCTGGCATCCCCCAGAAATAAACACAGAAGAGTTTTGTGCCTTAAAGGCTTGGGTTCTTTAAGGTCTCAATAACTGGGGCCCAGTGCTTGTCCCAGTACATGAAATATGAAGTTCTTATTCTCAGTCAGCTATCATGGGATTTTGGTGCTTTTTTTTCCCAGTATTTCCTAACTGACAGCCAGAAAACATACTCCTTTTCCCTTCAGTTTATTTCATTAAGCCAATAGATCAAAGTCTGAAGGTTAATATGTACTTTTATTTATTTATTTATCTTTTTATAACAGGGATGAATTTAATCTGAAGCTGACTCTTCTAAGTAACCAATGGCAAGGAGTAATTCGCCGGGCACAGCAGAGGAGGGGGATCATTGACAGCCAAATTTACCAGTGGCAGCGCTATAGGGAGATGGCAGAGAAGTTGCGCAAGTGGCTGGTGGAAATATCCTGTCAGTCTGTGAGTGGGCTCGGCAACGTTCCTATCCCACTGCAGCAGGCCAGAGCACTACTGGATGAAGTACAGGTATGTCCAGTGTGTTTGAAGAAAGAGGAAAAATACCTCACCTGTTTACAGCCTTAATCATTTCAAAAATTCTTTAAAATGTATTAGATTCAGACTGGTTTGCAGAAAGCAGTACTGGATGCTACTTCGTCTTTGGGTCTCAGCCTCAGAAGCAGCAGTGGGATGGAAACGAAGTTGCACTTAAAGGGCAGGCAACCCTGCCCAAGAGAATTTACTGGGCCCTCTCCACAGAGCTTTGTTTGCTTCTGTTTTTGCTTTGTAGCTAACATCACACTGAAACTGTCTTGAAAAACACAGTCATGTCCTGTTGGAGAAATGTATCCTAGCTAGCACAAAAAGATACCTCTAGTGTCCAACTTCATGTGAGGTTAACAGTATCTATTTAGCAGGTTGGTGTCTTCAAGCTGTTTAGCTGGAAGATATATATAATAATAAAGCTTATAAGCATAATAGGCTATAGGGGAACTATTGCTCTTTAAGAGCAATTGGGAAACTGATGCTAATGGGGAGAAAGAAGCCTTTCATGTCTTTATCTCCTTGGAGAAATCTTCTCAAGGTCTGCTGCAGTACATGATTGTGAAAAGGTTAAGGTAAAGCACTTGAACAGTAGCTTGTGTTTATGCCAGGGTGTGCAATCAATTAAAGTATGGGGTTGAGAAAGAATTGTAGTGAATTGCTAATTGTGATTAAAAATACAAAGGTGACAGAAGACTTAATATTTTCAGCTTAAAGAGAAAGTTCTTCTAAGGCAGCAGGGGAGTTATATCCTCACTGTGGAAGCTGGGAAGCAACTGCTGCTCTGTGCTGACAGTGGAGCTGAGGCAGCCCTGCAGACAGAGCTTACCGAAATTCAGGACCACTGGAAGATAGCCAGCACCCAACTGGAGCAACAAAAGAAACAGCTTGCTTTACTACTAAAAGTAAGTGTGTTGTTTCTTCTGTACTTCTTCAATAAGTTTGTGGTTTCTCACTGTTGAACTCTGTTGAAAAAAAGCATTGTCCAAAGGATAAGCACAAATACAGGAATTTCATGCACACTACATGAGCTCTTTATTTCATTTCACCTCCTCTGAAATTAGGAGCAGTATTACAGTAGGCTTGTATGTTAGTTGATATATTTTAACTGATATTTTCAGAACATTGACAATTCAGGGTATTCCAGTCCTGTGTTCAACATACAGCAAAAATGTATTTTATTTTGCACAGTGCTGGTTAATTTTTATACTTACTCTATTGATTCCTTCTATATGCCAATGTCAAGAACTACCTAATAGTATATTAGTCTGTGTTTCGTTCCAGTGTCTTATGTATTTGCGAATTTAGATAAAATTCCATGTTGCAGAAGGGAGAGCCTTGAACTTTATTTTGATGTAAGCCATGTCCAGAATGCCTGCTAACTTCACTCTTAAGTACTGAAGGTGATGACCTGGAATCTAAATTTGGACTGCTTGTTTTTTTCTCTTCTTCAAGGGAGGTGATGAAAAATGGACTTGTGCATATTAACAGAATAGGCCAAGTGCTTTTAGAATAATTTCAGAGACCTAATAGAATTACAGACACTAATTGTGTTTGTAAATAGTAAGATGCAACATGGTGCAAGAAAATGAAATATTATATTTTAAAAGTTCAGATAAGTGAATTTTTCTTCCTCTTTCAAGTCCTCTTCCCTGTACCTTGGCTTCTAGTAGGGGAACTATGTGAGGAAATTTTAACCATGAAAGCTGTTATCCGGGGAGACTAATGGTTCTGTGGTATTTTGCCACAATGAAAATATGGAAGTTAATGCTTGAAGGTGCTGTAATAGGGAAATAATAATGCAGACTGCCTAAATTGTCTCATAGATATTGAGCTTTCATTAAATTATGCTATATTGGTCTTAAATATATGACTTTTAGTGATCTTCTGACCAAATGGGAAGCACAAGTGTGTATTTTAGAAGAGTATGTATTGCATTAAGAACGTTGCAGACTATGTCATGTAAGGTCACATTACTTACTAAGGACAGAAGAAAGAAGACACTAATGAGAGGGTTTTTCCACAAGACCTGTTGTTTATAATTCTCTGTCCTGAAGGTGATAATGAAATACTGGCATAGATTGGAAAAAAATAGAATAGAAATACAATTGCAGTGGTAGAAGAAGAATATATTGAAAAAGAATACTAAGAGAAACAAGTTCTGCAATTTCTGGTATCACAACTGTCATTCTTCATGGGTTGACAGAGATCTTTCTGTCTACATACCTTTTTAATAGGCTATTAAGAAGCAGGTGAGGCAGGTAAAACCATACTGTCACATGGTGAATGGTATGGTTTGATTGCATTTGGCACATTGAAAATTTTGGAAAGTATAAAAAAGCTAAATCTGGTGTAGATCTAGAATCATAAATTAGAGGAGATAGTGCAGGTACTTTAATCTGACTTGAATTTGAGGTACTTTTTTTTTTTTTTTCCCCCCTGAATGGAGCTGTTGTCAGAAAACAGTGATGTGTTTAATACAGACATTCAAGAAAGGAAATGGGAAATAACTTTTGCAGGAACAGGCTTTTTTGAAAGGATGGTCTTGGATCTAGACAATATTGTAATAACAGGAGGCTTTGGCTTGTGTACTTCTGCTACCAGACACCTAGACACAAAAAAACCCCCAACTTGAAACAGTTCTACACATGACTCAGGCTTTGAGACTGAATATTGTTTAGAGAGGGATTTCAGGGGATATTGTTATTAATTAAGTTCAGGGCAAGTTATTATTATGAATAAGTTTTCACTCTTTAGTGATTAGTTAGGCAAATAAACACAAGAATAATCCAGATCTGAATTGAAGTCTAATAAACATTTTCCCTACAATACAGGACTGGGAAAAATGCGAAAAGGGCATAGGAGACTCCCTGGAGAAGCTCAGATCATTCAAAAAAAAGCTTTCTCAGCCTTTGCCAGAACACCATGATGAGTTGCATACTGAGCAGATTCGATGCAAGGTACAGCACTTGTTCTCTGTTGATGTCTCATCTTTGGGTAACAGAGCACTGGAACAGGCTGCCCAGAGAGGTTGTGGAATCTCCTTTTCTCAGGATATTCAAAACCTGCCTGGATGCGTTCCTGTGTAATCTACTGTAAGTGATACTGCTCTAGCAGAGGGGTTGGCTAGATCTTTAGAGGTCTCTTCCAACGCTTATCACTGTGTGATTCTGTGATCTTTGCTTGCCTTTGCACAGTGACTTATTCCATTGTTAACAGGCCTCAAATTACTGACTATGCAAGCCAGTCAGCGTCCCTGTCACAAGAAGCTATCCGTGTAACATTTGCACAGGATAATATCTGAGTGATCTCACTTTAAAGCAAATCCTGCTGGGTAAATACAGATCTGATCAAAACAAGATCAGAACAGGGTCTGAAAAGTACTGTAGAAGTGCTAAATACTGGTGTGCTTTTATTATAGAAATTCCAACTTCAAATTTAAACTATTGGTATCTAAACTTTTCTTTAGTGTTTTTTATTTGAGGTAAGATTACTGTAGGGTATCTTAGACAGCACTTTTATGCTATATTCTTTGCAGTTTCGAAATAGATGATAACTTGAAAATATTTTCAATACAGAGAAGTCCAAACCAATGCTTGGAATTCTCAAATACCTCTGAACATTTGAGAGATTTAAGTACAGTATTAGTTTGTGACTACTTGGTAGATGTGTCATTCTCTGCTGGGGAGTTACCTCTCTCATAATTGAAAAAATTGGTACATATATGGCTGAAACAATCTGCTTGAAATGGTGGGTCTCAAGCTACGACTAATTCAGTGGGATAATGATGCTTATATTTGTTCTTCATTAACACATGCAATTTTTTGTTACTCAACTGATCTTTTTCCTGTATGCACTCCTTTTAAGGAGTTAGAGAATGCAGTTGAAGGATGGACAGATGACCTTGCACACCTCTCTCTGCTGAAGGAGACCCTGTCTATGTCTATCAGCGCAGATGACATCTCAATCCTCAGTGAGCGCATAGAGCTTCTGCACAGACAGTGGGAGGAGCTGTGCCACCAGGCAAGTATAGTACTGAGCACTGATGTAGTTATGGAGGTTATAGAAGTGTTGGGAGGAAAATGGAATGCAAGTGGTAACTTTTAGAGGAGATGCAGAGGCACACTCAGATTAAAACCTGAAGTCTTTCTGAATCAGGGAAACCATCCATTGATGTGTTTTTTGTTACTAGTAGCGTTTCCAATCTCTTGAACTTTCTCTTGGCTGTGAAATAATATTAAAGCAGCATTGAAAAAACAACAAAAATGTCACAGTGTGCTGTGGAACCGTGGCATGACTGGATGGGAAAAAAAAGTAAGGTGATACAGCCTACTGTGCTTTGGTGAAGGAGCTGTGATTAGAAAGGATATCCTTTCAACATTACTGTTTTGTACCTTTCAGTTCTGCTGATAGTTTCTGTTTCTTCAGACATTGGTATTTGCATTTCTCTTAGTCTGAGGGTGACTTGCTTGGCTGTGAAATGAGCTGAAGAGTATTGTTTGAAGTTTCAGGTGCATCATGCTGCTAGTGTTTCTTGCCTTCATTTTGCACTTAGAAATCCAGGTAGTGGAGTCTCCCGCACCCAACTTTTTGGATTATCCTCATGTTATTTCTGTGGTTTAGTTGAGCTTGTAGCCCAGAAATACCAGGGCTAATTTTGAAACAGTTACATCGTGTAAGGTACCTGTGAAGGTTTCAAAAATGCCCCCAAAGTAGGAAAGGTGATTCACAGTTAACCTGTGATGAGTTACTTGCGTTTGAATGTGCCAATTTAGATACACCTAAACTATACTCACTGAATACATGTTTATGGTAAAGAAGTGAGCCAAGCAAAGGAGTTTTATTAGTTTTGTGCATACTGAATGTTACAGGATGTAACCTGGTACTTTGTTCAACTGTAGCTTATGTCCGGAAAGCTGCCACCAGGTTTAGAACCGCAAAAAGGAAATGCAAGATCATGTGTATGCCCCTTTTAAACCTAACACAGTAGTTAAAGAGGACATCACTTTTGTTTATGAAAGAGCAGATGCAATCTTCATCTTCTCAACTGAAATGCTGATGTCAAGTTAGAAACAATGCAGATTACAATGGGGAAGAAGCAAGTAGTTGTGCAAATGTCTGAAACTGGAGAGATGACTTTGTTGCTCACTCTCTGCTGCTATTTTTATTTCAACATCCATCTTTGTCTGTTACTATTCACAATCTGAAATGGTACCACTGCTATAGCAATTTTTTAAACATAGCAATGTTTTTCTTAACTATGGCATTTGCCTCTTTGATGTTTTATGTCTATTTTTCCCTATCAGGACACACCTCAGTCCTTTGGAATCTCACAGGGTGTTGTGCCTATTCAGGAGAAATAGTAATCTGTGAAATGAGTGTATTGGGACTCAAGCAGAAAATTACTTCTACAAAATGCAGCATGTCTTTGATGTAGCTTTGTACTAACAAATCATGCGCAAATTACATAGTCATTTGGCCTGTGCTATGTATATATCTATTTGTTGGTTTCGGGTCAAGCATTTACATCTTCCATTTTTTTTTTATCTCTTGGACTAAAACAAAACTATCAATCTACTTTGTAACATTTTATAAGTGAGCAAAAATAGTAAGAAAGTTTAATTTTTGTCTTCTAATGACACCTTTGGGTTAGAGACATTATAAAACAAGATATTGACAGGCTACTGTGCATAATGCTTGAATGTGTTTCTCTATGCAAAAGATGTAGCTAACAGGAAACCCGAGATTAACACCTCTAAACTCAGAGAGTCACAGAAAGTTTTTGCAGTACAACTCCAGTTTGTTTCAATAGCAAGTGGCTGGAACACTGTTGTAGGAGGAGAGGAGTTCACGCTGAGCCACAAAGTGTTTTGAGCATCTCTTAAATCCATTTGCTGTTTTGTGTTTATTTACTCTCTGCAAATGTTTTAAGCTCTCATTACGTCGACAACAAGTTAGTGAGAGACTGAATGAGTGGGCTGTCTTCAGTGAGAAGAACAAGGAGCTCTGTGAGTGGCTGACGCAAATGGAAAGTAAGGTTTCTCAAAATGGAGACATCCTCATAGAAGAAATGATTGAGAAACTTAAAAAGGTATAGTGCAGTACATGTATGCTTACATATTGTTCTTAACGGCTTACTTATTTTGTGTTGCAAACAGGATACTGAATTAACTGAAAAAGATGTTTGACCTTACACTGATGTTTATAAATTACAGTAAGACTGTCTGTGTTCTCTCGCTATGCAGCATTTTCCTGTCTGTCTTGAGGTAGGACCTCCCAGGATACCAAAAAACTTAGTGAGCGCCAAGTCAAAGGCATCTGAATGCTTTGCTAAATGTTCAGTCAGAATTGCCTGTAATTAACTGTAGGAGATGTATTTATAGAAGGCATTGCATTTTGGGTTCTTTGTTTGTTGTGGGTTTTTTTTTTCATTTTTTGGATAAAGTTGTTTGTGGTTATGCACCTGTTAGTTAAGATGTTGTCTCTCCACTGTATCAATCACCAAAACAATGGCTTGTATTTTTGTATGGTTCCTTTAGTAGTGCAGAGCAGGGTATACTCAGAATAAGTACCCTGACTTCTGATCTCTCTTTTCTGCCCAGGATTATCAAGAGGAAATTGCTGTTGCCCAGCAGAACAAAATCCAGCTCCAGCAAATGGGAGAGCGACTTGCGAAAGCCAGCCATGAGAGTAAGGCATTAGAAATTGAGTACAAACTTGGAAAGATCAATGACAGGTGGCAACATCTTCTAGATCTTATTGCAGCCAGGTAACAGTTGTTGTGTTTCTAAGTGCTATGTGAGACAAATTAATATGGTGGATGTCATTAATTTAAAATCTTTTTATTGTCTGTCTTTTAATCATTAACTGTGAAATTAGTTTATTCTTAACCATCAACACATTTCTGTGAAATTCACCTTCCTGTTTTGCTTTACAGTATCTGATATAATCTCTTCCAGAAGAGTCAATTTGAAACATTATCTGCTAGAACAATGTAGGTTCGGTTGCAGTCAGATTATTTTTTCACTGATGAAAAACTGCAAGTAGACCTGTGCACATTTGGCTTAAAGATTCTTTGTACTCAAGGTCAAAAAAATATAACAACAATTTTCATAAATTGCAGAAATGCAGGATTCAAAATGTGAAGAAAATAGTTTATTTATTTGAATACTTTCTGTAGAGTTGTGCTACAGGCTCTCGTCCTTTACCAACAATAATTTTGTCACAAATTTGCACTTCATCAAGTGTACATATACTTTATATTTTGCAATTATGTGATGACACATGAATTAGTAACATTGTAGTCATTGTAGAAGTAAAAGGGTTTGTTTACTTTTGTTGTCTTTTTATGTCCATTTTTTTTCATATGATTTTCCTGCATTCACACTCTGAAATCTGTTTGCATGGGAGCAGTACATTTTATGTAAACAGAAGTATTCTGGTGGCTCTAGCTCCTTTAATGGTGGTTCATTTTAAAGTAATGAACATGGTATATTTCTGACAGAACAATTAAGTCAGGAAGTGATGCATTACAGTCTAGGAGCCTACTAGTTTCAGAGGATGTGATACCTCACTAGTTGTTGAACATGAAGTGTATTTGCTGTATTTTTGTTTGTCTTTTATAACACCTACTCAGACAAATGTTCAAATAATACTTTCAGCATCTTTCTAGTGAAAGCAATTGCATTTAGAAACTGTGAAACTCATCTTTAAAAGACTATCTTGTCTATTCAGGATTAGAGGTTACTGACCGCTATAGGGACAGGTGAGGTTCAGGATTCTGTGTCGTTCTTGGAGTGGGGAGATATAAACTGCAATATTATACACTTACATTTTCTCATTCTGTTACCTTGAAGCAGGGTGTCAAGTCCTAGTTCTGAAGTAATTTATGTTAAATATTTATTTACGTCTATTTTCAGTTCATTTCAACTTCACCTTCTCAACTAGCTCGCTTGGTACTATGATATGCAATGAAACATATTCTTTCCATTCCAGTGCTTAGTGAAGTGAAAAAAAGCTGCAAAGTTTGAACTTGAATTGCTGCAGCTGGGAAGTAAATGGTGGAGAGATTTGATGCTAGGTTGTGAAAATTTTGCTAGTTCAGCTGTATCTTAGGCTGATAGCAGTTAAGCCCAAGTTGTTGATTAATGTGTGTACAAAGTACTTGAAATTGATGTCTGATCCAACTGGACAAAAGGGATTTTTTCATCCCCAAAGATAATTTTTAGAAGGCTCCAGAGGGTCTTTAGAATATGTTGTTATAGTTTGGAGTTTGGAATGGATCATACATTATGTTGGCTGCACTTAGCTAGTAAATGTAGATTAATTGTTCTGGTGTTGAGAATAGAACACATCTTTTCATGTTCTGGTTTCCTGACAGCATTAATAAATTACTAGAGCCTGCATGCTTTTCTGCAAAGCTACAGTCATCCTTTGCCTGGAGGATGTCTCTTAGTTGCTTAGTTCCTACATCTGCAAACAAATCAAGTGTTCTTTGAAAATGCTTCAGTAACATCTAGTCTGAGGCTTCACCTGCTGATTTTCTGCTGTGCGGTGGAATTTCTCCATTCACCTATAAGTCTGCCTCTCTGTCTCTCTCTCTCTGTCTCTGTGTGTGTGTGTGTTTCTCTGCCCCTCTCTGTCTCTCTCTCCCTTTCTCACATTCTGTATTCTTACCTTTTTTTTTATTATTTTTATTTATTTATTTTTAATTGACTCTCCATTCCAAGGAGGTCTGTAACTGCAGAATAAACAGCCACAGAAAGAAAGATAGCTGTGTCTCTGCATCAGAGACTTCTGTTTCTGTCTTTCCAGAACATGTTCATCCTTTCAGATTAATTTTTCTGATATGTCAGCCTGGTACAAAAAATGTTGCAGATGTTTACAGCCAGGAATCAGTGCCATTGCTGCAACTGCTCAGGCTTTGCATAGAAGGTTTTCTTGTGTGTGTTTTCATCCCTGCCCCTAGCACTCACAGTCCACATTCCTTGAGATCAAGTATGGCACATGTTGATGAATGCAAGTTTTATTTAGAAGCATGACCACTTGTCACCATTCAGTCTCATGTTATCAAGCAACGGCTGCTAACATTTGTTTGGCTTGCAGCATTTTCTGTACAGTACTCACCAGCAAAGAGAAGTGTGCCCCCCCTCCTCCCCCCACCCAAAGCACAGTGTTTGCAGGCTTTTGGAGTGGAAGTTCTTCTTTTTAATGCTGGAAAACTTCATGGTGGTGGCAGAGGACTTGCATGCTGTGAGGATGGCGGAGGACGGCAGTGTGGATTCAGATCTCCCAGACTGTAATTGTGATATCACAAGGCAGGCAGCAATTTTTGTTTCATTTTGATTGATACAGCTCTTTCTGAAGTCTTGGCTTGCTTGGAAACTCAATTGAAATACTGATATGTAGAAATCACTACCTTAGCTAGAAATTACTGTTTTGTGCTCAGTTTAAAAATAGGTGACAGTGCTAACAGCAGACTTTGTTTTACAGCTAGTACTTTTGGCTTCCAGAATATGTATTGGTTACTGATCCAGACTTAGAACTAGTAAAATCTCTTAGCTGTCTGAAAGAAGCTGTAGACTGGTTTTACTGCTGCTTTTAAATACAAGAGCATGTATGCACATGAGAGAGAGCAGACTTTGTATTTGTCTGCTCCAGTGTTCATGTCATCAAAGGGGCATGGCCACAAGCAAAGGCAGAGAAGGAGAGAGGCTGTAAAGAATGTATTTCAGACTTAACTTATTGAAGCCTTACGCATTAATGTCTATTTTCTACCTGTATGTTATATTTGAACTCAACCTATATAATATTGGATTATTGATTCGGCTTGTCCTTTTCCCTCTTCACGTTATCTTTTCTAGAAGTGTTGCTGTTGTTCAGAGTTCTAGAAATTCAATCTGTGAAAGGGGAAACTAATCTGAAGAGCAAGTATAACCAGTGATAGTAGTGTCCTGATATGCAGTAGTGCTGTAGTTTGGACAAGAAATCTTTTTTACTAATGAAAATATTATTTTTAAACTGATTTTTTAAAACTTATTTTAATAGTGTAATATTTTTCATTTACTTATATAGTGAGTGTTTCTTGAAAATTTCTCTCTAGTTCTGAGTAGAGTTTTAAAAACCCAAACTTTACTGCTTTGTGCTGGCTTTGTACAGACTTAGTTAATGTGCTCTTACTGACTTTTTCGTGTTGCTTTTTCAGTTTAATATTAGTAACCAGCTGTCTAAATGACTAATGCAGTAGCTATGAATTCTATATGATGCATTGTTATGTATCTACAGGTTTGTTCCTCTTTAGGTTTAAGTGGAATCTAAGGCTATCTAATTTAGGACTAGTTGAATTAAAGGTGTTTGTGCTAAATTTCAGCTCCTGGTTCTTCTCCCACTGCCTTAATATAAAATAGACATTTGAAAGTTATTATTTTATTGGGGAAACTGAGGTACAGTAAAAGGAACATGGAAGCATAAGCACCATAAACCCATTCAAATTTTCAGATTAATTTTTGTCAGCAAACTGTAAAAAAAAAAACAACCCAATTTAACTCTGTAGTATTTTCTTTGAGAGTTTCAAACATTTGTGATATGCAGCAAGACTCTGCGTGTTATATAAAAAATAATCATTAAAACAACTGTATCATGGGTCTGACCCATTGATTTCAATGCTGAATCTTCATTATCAAGGAGAGGAGTTATCTCAAGTCTCTCAGTAACATGCATAGTGCTGAATCAAAAGCATGAGATTATCATTTGAATAATTAACTGTTTAAACTTAATCTTGTAAATGAAATCTCAAAAGATCAAAATTATAGTTGGCTAGAGATGCCACATACTTGGAATGGTTTATAATTTGACCTTTGTGTCTCTAATCAGAGATTTTAGTTTTGTTAGCTCTTAGGTCCCCCCATTAGTGTGGAAAGAGGATTTTGAGCTGTTATATTTTTAAGACAGAGAGATTATTCTGTTACACACACATTATGTAATTATTCACACATAGGCACAGTATTCAGTGAGATGAAGAGCTTAGGCATCTTGCCTGCTGAAATTCAGAAGGAAAACTTTTAGGCAGGATAGATTGCATCTTTTATTTGTTTGCAGATAGGTTTTCAAAACAGCTAAAGGCACAACACTGTTTTGCAGTTCAGTCAAAAAAAAAAAAAAAAGAGAAGAAGCCGAGCCTACTCCAAGAAGCATTTGTTTATTTGCTTCTATTTGTACCATGGGCAAGGAACCTGTCATGTTATACTCAGTACAAAAAAAGAACAGTGTTAATAGTAAATGTAGCAGCAGATGGGAAGAGAGATATCCTTTTTTTTTTTTTTTTTTTCTTTTTAAACTTCTGGAATTTAGCTGCAAGGAGTTGCAACAGTTCAGCAAGAGGGAGGATTTAGCAGTAGTTTTTTTGTTTAGTTGGAGTGTTCTTTTAATATTTTTTATACACTTTTTTATTTTTCTTGAGTAACTTAGGTCATGTGACTGAAAATAGCTCAACTTGGGCCAGAGTTGTTTGTTGTGCTGGCAGGGATGTTTTCCTATGCAGTCTGCTTGAGGCAAAGGGAGCACTTTCTAAATTACAGGCCCTTTGTCAGTTGTTGCAGGCAAAATGTAAATAAAATCCATTACAGAAGTTAGGTTACTCTGCAGTTGCAAACAAGAAGAGCCTGGTCTGTAGTTTAGGTTTGCAAATAGTAGAGTGACATTGCTTCTGCACAGGGCTGACATGACTCATTTTTCCCTTTGTCACTCCAGCATGCCTGCAAAGGATCAGCAGCATCCAGTCTTGAAAATCTAAGCAGAGAATGGGCAGGATTTCACTCCTCTTAATTAGTGTCAGAGACTGAAATCTGTATGTGAGTTCTGGAAGAGTAATAAACAACCTTCTTGCCCATCTCTATGAGCAAGTTTCAATTGGTTCAAACAAACAAAACACTGTGTGTACAGCCATAGGTGAGGAGGAGGTGGTGCCCCCAGACATTGGTTGTTCTGGTATCTCTCCAAGGCTAAACACACAGTGTTTCAGGATAACCTGAACATGGACACTGGGGCAGCCTGTCAGCAGGACTGTGTTGACTTTGGTCATTTCATCGCCAGATTTTCCGATTACCAAGATTTTTTTCCATTTGCCAGGATTCTTTTTCAGATCACAACCCTGCAGCTGCTGGTCATAAGACTATGGCAAAAAAAATGCATTAAAACTGTTCTTAAGTATTTTTGGTGCTGAAGAGCCACAGTTTGACCATTTGCAATCTAAAGAAAGAAAGAGCTAGAAAGAGACAAAAATTTAAAATATTTAAATTTTTTAAGTTGACATCAAGATCTCTGCATTTCTCTGGCAAGAAAAGGACAGCCATATTTGACTCTTAATGGTCAGCTGCAATTACTACTTTAAATGTGGAAATACTTGATAAATTTGCTGGCTAGTATTCTGGAAAAAATGTCAATTATTCTGTTTGAATCATGGGATAGTCAGGTGACTTTCTGTTCATTTGATGATTCTGGCTATCTTGTGTTTTTCAACACAATTCAGTCAGTCTATTCCCAGCTCCACTAATCTCTAAAAGTTTTCTGATTCTGAAATACTTAAGTGGAAGAGCAATAGAAGCATAAAAGGGAGTAGAAGCATAAAAGGGGCCTCCTCCTAGAGAAACCAACTCATTACTGTGTGGTGGGTGGGGAAATGGCAGGCCATACCCAAAGGGTGACAGTAAATAGTTCCTTCTCAAACTGACAGCCAATCACAAGTGGGATTCCCCAGGGATCCATATTGGGCCCAATGCTGTTTAACATCTTACTAAGTGACCTGGATGTTGGGATCAAGAGCACCATGATGACATTTGCTGACATCACCAAGATGATTGGAGAGACTGACACTGAAGAAGGGAGAACCACCCTCCAGGATGACCTAGACAAACTGGAGGAGTGGGCTAGCAGGAACCTTAAGAAGTTCAATGGAGAGAAGTGTAAGGTCTTGCACCTGGGAACACATAACCCAGGAGCACAGTTCAGAATGCACACAGGCTGGAGAGGGTTCAGAGAAGGGCCACAAGAATGGCCAGAGGACTGGAGGACCTGCCATATGAGGAGAAGCTGAGAAAACTGGGTTTACTCAGCCTTGAGAAAAGAAGGCTTTGAGGAGACCTTATTACCTCATTCTAGTACTGAAAGGGTACCTACCAAGAAGTAGGAAACTCCCTATTTACAAGGAATCACATGGAAAAGACAAGTCGTAACAGGCACAAGTTGCCCCTGGGGAGATTCCAGTTGGATGCAAGAGGTAAATTTCTCACCATGAGGACAATCAAACATTGGAATAGTCTCCCAAGGGAAGTGGTAGATTGAAGATGTCCCTTATCGTTGCACAGGGGGTTGAACTAGATGATCTTTAAAGGCACTTTCCAACTCAAACCACTACATGATATGTAGTTTAATGTTTAGAAATCACCAGGTGAAAAAGATCTTTCACTCAGTGCGCTCCACCACAAGTACTGGTTAAAGGGATAAATTATTTGTAGTCTGAGAAGAACTTTTGTCATCTGTTGTCAAACACACAACTAGATTACTTAGATTGTTTTGGGGCTTTGGCGTATGTGTGTCCCTTAAAAAAAAGTTTTCCATTCTTAGCAAACATTTAACTCAACTGATAAAGATACAGAAGCTTTTAAAATGTTGTCTGGCATTAGTAATCTCTTAGTTTTTGTTAAGTGGAACCTATAAATGTGGGACTATTCGCACATTTAATATACTTCTGTTACGTAATGAAGGAAGACATTAGAATAGAACTTACTATCTCACTTGAGTTTCTATGAAAGTTTCGTGAATTGCAGACTGTGGAAATTCTCCTTCAGGGTGTACTTACAGTGCTGTTTCTTTTTCTTTACAGGATAAAGAAGTTGAAGGAGACACTTGTTGCAGTGCAGCAGCTGGATAAAAACATGAGTAGCCTAAGATCTTGGCTTGCCCACATTGAGTCAGAGCTGTCTAAACCTATCATCTATGAAACTTGTGATTCTGAGGAGATACAAAGGAAGCTAAATCAACAGCAGGTAAAATTCAATACACTTACTAGGTGCACCATAACTTGGGAAGAAACAAAGCAGAGTGTCATTGGGCTGCCCATACCCAGCTCAGTGCTGAGGGGGCATGAGGCAAAGAAGTGTTTAAATATCAAGACAAGTGGTACTTTACTGTGTCACTTATAGAGCCTTCTGCTGGCTTTGACATCGAATCCACCAGGAGCTGGTTGACCTTTCCTAGAAAGGTAAGGAGGCACCAAGAGATGTAACCTGAATGAGTTATTGTAGTTATTTTTCCTTTGAGGTTTGTGGTTTCTGTTTGTTTGAATTCTCTGCTCCCAGAGGCAAAACTGACACCTATTAGACCTTGCAAATTTTGCACATGCTTGAAAATAGCTATTTTTTATCTGCCTTTCTAACTCAATTTTCTTTTGCAGCTTGTTTGAGAATCACGCAAAGATGCATGAGCAATACCTGGGAAGTTAAAATCATAGAATCATAGAATGGTTAGTGTTGCAAGGGACCTTAGGGCAAGGATACCAGTCACTAGAACAGGTTGCTCAAAGCCCCGTCCACTGTGGCACTGAACACTTCCAGGGAGGGGGCATCTGCAGCTTCTCTGGGCAACCTGTTCAAGTCTCTCATCATGCTCAGTGTAAAGAACTTATTCCTAATATCTCATCTAAATCTACCCTCATTCAGCTTAAGACCATTCCCCCTCATCCTATCACTGCATAGCTTTTTAAAAAGTCCCTCCCCAGCTTTCCTGTAGGTCCCTTTCAGTTACTGGAAGGCCGCTGTACCTCCCCAGAGCCTTCTCCAGGATGAACAACCCCAAATCTCTCAGCTTGTCTTCATAGGAGAGGTGCTCCAGCCCTCAGATCATCCTTGTGGCCCTTCTCTGGACCTGCTCCAACACCTCCATGTCCTTCTTATGTTGGGAGCTCCAGAACTCGACACATTACTCTAGGTGGGGTCTCATGATGACAGAAGGAGAGTAAGGGGGAAGATCCCCTCCCTTGACATGCTGGCCATGCTTCTTTTGATGCAGCCCAGGACACAGGTGGCTTTCTGGGCTGCAAGTGCACATTGCCAACTCATGTTGAGCTTCCCATTAACCAGCACCTCCAGGTCCTTTTCCTCAGTGCTGTTCTCATTCTCCTCCCAGCCTGCATTTGTGAATGGAATTGCCCCAAGCCAGGTGCAGGAGCCTTCACTTGACCTTTTGTAAACTTCATGCAGTTTTCACAGGCCCACCTCTCAAGACTGTTAAGGTCCCTCTGGATGGTCTCCCCTCCCTCCAGCATGTTGACCAACCCACACAGCTTAATGTTGTCAGCAAACTTGCTGAGTATGCATTCAATACCACCATCCATGTCACAAACAAAGATATTAAACAGCACCAATCCAAGTACCTACCCTTGGAGAATGTCACTCCTCACTGGTCTCCATTTGAACATTGAGCCATTGACCACAACTCTTTAAGTGTGACCATCCAGCCAATTCCTTATCCAGTGAGTGATTCGTCTGTCAAGTCCATGTCTCTACGATTTAGAGACAAGGATGTTGTGTGGAACAGTGTAAAATGTTTTGCACAAGTCTAGGTAGATGTCATCAGTTGCTTTTCCCCCATCCACCAATGCTGTAGCCTGTCATAGAAGGCTACCAAATTTGGCAGACACAATCTGCCTTTAGTGAAGCTGTGTTGGCTGTAACCAATCACCTCCTTATTGTCCATGTGCCTTATCATACTAGGTTCAAAGATGATCTGCTCCATGACCTTACTGGGCACAGAGGTGAGACTGATTGGCTTGTAGTTTCCCAGGTTGTCTTTTTTTTTCCCTTTTTAAAATGAGGGTTATGTTTCTCATTTCCCACTCAGTAGGAATGTCGCTTGACTGCCATGACTTCTTAAATATGACTAAAGCAGCTTAGCTACTTCATCCACCAGTTCCCTCAGGACTTGTGAATCTATCTCATCAGGTCCCATGGACTTGGCAGCTTCGGGTTCCTTAGGTCTTAGGCCCTTATGGGTAAAACCTAATCTACCCCTACCATGAGGGGTTCTTTTTTCTCTCAGTTCCTTTCTTTGCCTTCTGTGACTTAGGCTGTGTGGCTTGAGCCCCTGCCAGTGAAGACTGAGGCAAAAAAGCCATTGAGTACCTCAGCTTTCTCCATATCCTAGTTAACCAGGTTTCCTGTTTCATCCCAGAGAGGGCCTACATTTTCCCTAGATTTCCTATTATCACCAGTATACCTACAGAAGCTTTTCCTGTTGCCCTTGATTTCCCTGGCCAGATTTAATTTTCTGGGCTCTAGCTTTCCTAACCTGATCCCTGGCTACTTGGACAATTTCTCTGTCTTCCTCCCAGGCCACCTGTCCTTGCTTCCAACTTCTGTAGGCTTCCCTTTTATATCTGTGTCCAGAAGCTCTTTGTTCATCCATGCAGGCCTCCTGGTGTTTTTGCCTGACTTCTTTTTGTTGGGATGCATCCCTTCTGAGCTTGGAGGAAATAATCCTTGTATATTAACCAACTTTCTTGGGCTCCTTTTCTATCCATGGCTTTATCCCATGACATTCCCCCAGTCAGGTCCCAGAAGACACCAGTGTCTGCTCTCCTGAAGTCCAGGGTAGTGAGCTTACTGTGTGACCTCTTTGCTGCCCTAGAAGCACAATACTGGGGAGGACTTTTGTTCTGGTGTGTTCCTGTTGGAAAAATGCCTTTCTGGTACCTCACTGGAGACAAGTTAAATGCTCTCCAGAGTTCTTTCTCTGGAGAAAGAAATGCATGGGAAGAGGAGTGTCAGAATGTTTGGAGGAAAATGAATTTATGAAGTGTACAACGTGCCGTTTTGCTTTTTTAAGCAGAGTGTGGGACTGCAACCCACATACCCTCTCAGATTCTTTGCTGGCTCGCCAACTGATTTGCTACATGGCTGCACATAATTGCTTCTTAATATTCGATGTGTAATTAACATAGGAATAATAATTTATAACACCCAGGCATCACTAATGAGTGGTATTTCTGAGACAATGAACTGCTGAGCAGGATTGAACAGTGTTATCAGCAAAGTAGGTACTCAAGATTTTTTTTACTAGCAGTCTATGCAGGCATCCCAGATTTTGTTGGAACCACTTCTTGTGGGACCTAGTGTGAGCACAGAGACTGGTGTATCTCTGCTTTCAGCTGTATCCTGGTGGTGACTGCCATGCAGTTACAGTGTGCAGTGATATTCTGTAGAAGCATGAGTGGTTTCGTTTGAACTCCAAAGGGGAGAAATAGAGGTGACACTTATCCTGGGAGAATGCCATGTTTGGAAACTTGATGATGATTTGATTTGGTAACACTGAAAGACATGGTTATAAAAATAACTTAAAAAGCCCACCCACCTTCAGTGTATGGCAACCAGTATTTTCGTTAGTCAGAGGCCATGTCACTATTCACTGCATCTCAGAAGGCCAGTATGTTGGCCCTCTTCTCGAGTACTTCATCCCTCTTTCTTCTTCTATTAGTGATCTTAAGTTATTTTCCGTGTTTGATTTTCCACTGAGGTAATGTCATCTTTGCTGCTACCAGTTGTTAATATAAAAAAATTACATTAAAAATGTGCTGTGAAAGAGAAGGGCCAAATTCCATTTCTGTAGCTCCATTATCTACTTCTCAGCATCTGCTTCAGGCAAGAATCAGCTTTGCATATTGCTGGTCTCTGTAGTGAAATTAAAGATCATAGAATCATAGAATCTTAGGGGCTGGAAGGGACCTCGAGAGATCATCTAGTCCAACCCCCCTGCCAGAGCAGGGTCACCTAGGGTACATCACACAGGAACTCATCCAGGTGGGTTTTGAATGTCTCCAGTGAGGAAGACTCCACAACCTCCCTGGGCAGTCTGTTCCAGTGCTCTGTCACTCTTACAGTAAAAAAATTTTTTCGGATATTCACCTTGAACCTCCTATGCTCCAATTTGCACCCATTACCCCTTGTCCTATCACTGGTCATCACTGAGAAAAGCCTAACTCCGTCCCCCTGACACTCACCCCTTACATATTTGTAAACATTGATGAGGTCACCCCTCAGTCTCCTTTTCTCCAAGCTAAAGAGACCCAGCTCCCTCAGCCTTTCCTCATAAGGGAGATGTTCCACTCCCTTAATCATCTTTGTAGCTCTGCACTGGACTCTTTCAAGCAGTTCCCTGTCCTTCTTGAACTGAGGGGCCCAATTGATACAATTGAAGTGTGATATTCTGGGGAAGGTAGGGTAACTTCACTGCAATATTTTCCTGGTGTCACAAACTGCATTTCAATGATTACTTCTTTGTTTACTTTCACAATCTACTGCCACTTGAAATGTGGAAAAAATGTGTTTGGTTTTGGGTTGATAAAGGAAATAAAAGCTTTACGTGGGTAATAGAGTGCAAAAATTATATTTCTTTGTGAACTAATCTAAAGGTAAATGTTCTCTAATAAACAGAATTTTTAAATCTGGAAAAGAGATATAAGACTGGAGAAAAAACAGTGTAGACATTGCTTGTAGAAAATTTCTGTACATGAATAAAAAAATTTAATTCTTAAGAATCCTCAGAACCACCAACTGGCAGTTTTACGTCTGCTCTACTCCAAAACAGCAGCAAGGAGATTGTGTTACCTGAACCTGCTTAGCCTCAAGTCTCATAGCTGTCTGCAAGATGTTTCATAGAGTATTGCATCTGTTTATAGTATCCACCCCTATATAATATTTCAGGACAGTTAGAAGGAAGAATAAGCACTTGGATGTCACAATGAAAGAGTATTTTCCAGGCAAGTGAAAGTGAAAGGGCCAGCACTGAGGAAGAAAATATTGTGATTTTCAGCCTCATGGTGTCATGTAGATGTTCACAAAATAGCTTTCTGTTTCATAGATGAGAAGAAGAAATAGATTACTTCATTGAGTCCAACCCCAGTTATCACAACCAACCAAATCAAATGCTTGATACAAG
Organism: Chaetura pelagica; assembly: GCF_000747805.2. Lineage (NCBI taxonomy): Eukaryota > Metazoa > Chordata > Aves > Apodiformes > Apodidae > Chaetura > Chaetura pelagica. The sequence goes on from NW_009953649.1 coordinate 1,068,261, forward strand.
TTGACCTTGCTCCATTTCAGATTTGCTGACATTTTGAGATTCTATGTTTAGATCTCATTTCCTGCAGGAAAGCATTTTCAGTACATCATATTTCTAGTTGTAAGAGAAGTTCCTCTGGTTAGACCTTGAAATTTTGTAGATGCTATATATTGGCACTGCATTTCCGTTTGCCTTTTACAGTTTACAAAAGTATAAAGAGCAGTTTATCTCTACTTATCCTCAAGCTGCCAGGTTCTTGTTCTCCTAAATTAACTTTCACATATCTAATTGTCCTAATAGTTCTTTTGTTCATCAGAATCAGAAGTGAACATAGCATTCTATAAGCAACATACCACGTTTTGGTGTAGCCACATTAGTACTTCTTTGACTCTGTTGGAATTATGTTGTCTTAGCTTTGTTACTGTCCTTCCTGATTTTTCAGTCTAATATTCTAATGATTCATTGCAAATGGAGGCAGAAGTCAAGCAGGGTTTTTTTTTCCTTGTACTGATTTGGCAGCAAAAGACAATTACTTTTGTGGCTTAACTTGAACCTGTAGTTCCAAACAGAAGCTGAAACATTGCTTCAAGATGAAACATTATCACTGTAGAACAAGCCATTGCAACCAAGAAACCAACAGAAGAAATTATACTGATCACATATAATAAGTGCTAAGACAGTTTAAGTGCATTTTCTTTAGCTGTCCTGAATATTCCATTTCCAATGAAAATGCCATAGAATTGCAAAGTGGAGAGAAGAAAAATCTCCTACTAGAGATGTACTGTTCAATATGTGGTTCTGCTGATCTCCATGTCAAGCATGACACTTGGCAGCTAGCTCACCTAGGAAAGAGTAGGTTCAAGAAGGATGCCTCCACCAAACCCTCACAGTAAATAAGAACATACTTTCTTGTCACACTTCTGTTACTAACTTCTGCTTTACGTTGCCTGTGATAATGGGAAAGGGCTGGGAATAATTCTGCTAATTATTGGTGATGTTCATTAAATGGATGTGAAAGACGCTCAGCTGAGCATGCAAAGCTCTGGCAGTTTGTCCCAGGTGATGGTTTGGTGTTTGTAGTCCCTGGGAGAGCTGTGCATGCTGCCAGGTTGTCCTGGCCTCATTGGTAACATTGCAACACCACTTGTGCAGATGCAGTCTCTTAGTAGCTATTCACTGGATGTTCCTGTCTTGTTTGCAAGCTTTTTTTTTTGTTGTTGTTTTTGTTTTTTTTTTAATAAGTAGAAGATAATTGCATTTGTATTCATGCAAGTTTTGCAGTTTCTCTTAAGAATTAATTTCTTCAACTGCAGGAACTTCAGAAGGACATAGAGAAACATAGCACTGGAGTGGCATCTGTTCTCAATCTGTGTGAAGTACTTCTTCATGACTGTGATGCTTGTGCCACAGAAGCAGAGTGTGACTCTATTCAGCAAGCTACACGCAATCTGGACAGAAGGTGGAGGAACATTTGTGCATTGTCAATGGAAAGGCGACTTAAGTAAGTCTAAAATGCCTACAAATTAATATTTCCTTTAGCTTTGCTGAGCAGCTTTAACGCCCACACATCTTAGGCGTGGTCTGGTTTACCACATGTGCTTAGACCATCTGTATTTTGTATGGCCATAGTAACCAGAAGATTTATTGTTTTCTGTTCCCATCTAGGATATCATGAGTGATTTTGATAACCATAATTACCTAGGCTAGCTTTGGCCAATGCTATATACTCTGTGCCAACCGGTAATAATGCATGTTTAATTGCTTGAACTCCTGTACTTATTAAGATCTTTCTGTATCTTTTTAAGTTATGAATCTTATCTCTGATGTTTACACAGTCTTATCAAGAACTTTACCTAAAGTTTGTGACTTTTCAAAATGCTGAATTGAACTTTATATGATCTTGGATTTTGTGGGATATTCTTCATGTATTGAGTAAAGGTTTTCTTTAGTTTATACAAAAAAAATGTTGCTTTAAAGTTGTGCTGCACTATATCCACAGATGGCTATCTTTAAGTAATTTTATACTGTAACAGTGGTAATTCTTGTGTAGTATAAATACAGTTTATAAGATCTATATTTGACACAGTCTGTCTTGAAAATGTACACACTTTTCATAACTTTGTGTCGAGCAAATTAGTTCAAACCTATTTTAAGTTAATGGGGAAGAATGCAGTGAACTTTATTTTACTTTCCTGCAATATACACATTACGCTATTAGTAGATTTCTACCTGTAGGTTGATTGAGCTGTCAGTATTTAGGATCTTTATTGTACTAGAAACAGTTATTCATATTAACAAGCAACTTTCCAGATGTCAAACTTCAGGTCAAACAACGTACCATCAATAGAGCATACATTTTTAATGCAACAAGTCCTTTTCAGAACTCCATATCTAAGATTTGGTAAAGATGTATTCTGTATGTAAAAACAAAGCTCTGCTGTAATATAACCTGTCCCAAAAAAAGATCTTGTTATTTTGAATCAAATGATATTCAAGTTCTTGGGATTTTACAGTGTCAATATTAAGCCAATTTGATTTCAGGATCAAGAGTCAGCCACTAGTTTTACATACTCAATTGAAGTAAAATTATTGGAATAACTTTTATCGTTTTGTTTGGGGTTTTATTAATAAGTGTGTTTACAGTGTATTTTGAGAGCATTTACCACTTCTGGGTGAATGGAAAAAAAAATGGTTTTGTCCCTTTGCAATGCAGAATAATGACTGAGAATTTTAAAATATGCTGCAGTATCTTTAGTACTCCATAAGAAAAAGTTCTGCAGTTGAAGGAAGCATGGAATTTCTAATTTCTAAAACACTGGCTTAGGTACCTATACTAGGACTGTATTTCAGAACTTATTTGACATGTGGTCAGATTTTTAGAGCTCCTATTGCAAAGTTCTGACTTTCTTTTTATACCAATTCTAAAATTAGATGCATTAAAAAAGTATTGCCTCCATTCAATTTAGGTCAGTCTGGAATGAGCCAGCATTCCCTATGGTCTGTTTATGAGCCTGACTGTCTTTACTTGGATTAAGAGCCAAATTTTGCCTGGTGACATGCTAGTTTTCTGCTGTAGTTGATTAAAGTTCTGAAGGTCAGCTGGCCTTCAGTCCAAGCATTCCCTAATTTTCCATTATTTCTTGCAGAATTGAAGAGACGTGGCGGCTATGGCAAAAGTTTTTGGATGACTACTCTAAATTCGAAGACTGGCTGCAAAGATCTGAGGGGATAGCTGCTTTCCCAAGCTCCTCTGGTGTGCTTTACACAGTTGCTAAGGAAGAACTGAAGAAATTTGAGGTGATTTATAGTAGTTGAAATTTATATCTGCAGATCCCATTACCATAGCCAGCTGGTGTTCCTTACTTCCCATACAAAAGTCACTGAAAAGAGACACTGCATTAATATAGTGGAGTTCATGATTTTGTAGCTGCCTTCTCTGGCAGGTTTCTAGGATGAAGAAACAGTGAAAGGTGACAACTGAAAATGTTGATAAATCAATCCACTCTCACTTGCTGTTTCTTCACTAAAGTTTGATTTCTCACCTTTTCTGTCCAGTCATTAGGTGCTCCAGAGTATTCCTAAATCTCCCTTCACCAAGTACCTCTCTAAAAGCATGTTCCATGTTTTAGCTCTTGCTTTTAGTTTATCTCTCCTCCTCTTTCTGTACCTATCTGAAACCAGCCCTCTTGTTTTTTTCCTAATTTCACTATTTTATTATTTTATTTCCCCCTCCATGTATGCTACTGTGTGCAGACCATGTAAGAACCTTTCAGTTCCTGAGCACAGAAGTCAGTGATGGCTCTTGCTGACTTCACTGTACAAAACCAAACTTCTTCTCCAGTAATTTATGGAGAAATGAAAGAGATTTATAGGAAGGAATGCAACAGATGAATTCTTGTGTAGCTGAGCTGAAAAAAATGGGAAACAAATACACAGCTGTCCCTATGCTGCGCAAGGCTTGGTAACAGGTGAAACAGCAACTGCAGACTTAGATTTCATAAACCTAGTAAATACAGTCAAATTTGTGCCTCTGATATGAGAATTGCCTCCTTGTGCAATTTTAAATGAAATCAGTTACACTAAGCATTTCAGTTCTGTTGTAAAGCCACTGGCTCTTTGTTGTTTGTCCCCGACCCAATTTGATGGCCATTTAATGAAGGGAGTAGTTATATTGAGAGTACTCTGCAGACTTTGATCTTTTTTCTTTTTTCAAACTAGCATCTTTTGTTTCTGATGTTACAGCAGAATTTTGCTTATTTCATTTTTAGCTTTGACCAGTAAAATATGAAGAGTCTATATTGTTTATTTAGAAATCTCATATGTTATCTAATTTTAAATAAAATTTCTGTACTGAAGTCTGTTACCTATGACACTTCTCCAGTTCTTAGTGAGGTTGGTGTCTAGTTTTGAGAGAGACTGACTGTTTATTTTCAGAGAGTAAGTTTATAGAACTACAGTGGGAGCCAAAACCTACATGTATTCAAAAAAGTGCTGATGTAGTCCATGTTTTTAAGTCTTCCTTTGATTGCTTGCTTTTCTGTTTCTATGACAACATAAAAAGAAGCTTTTAAAAAATTATTCATCTGTGTATTTAAAGGGATTAATTCAGTCAGCTCCTTAGAAGGTGTTTTCTCCAACTTGCTTTGTTGTTGCTTGTCAGACTGCGAAACTCATGGGATAAGTCACCTACTGTTTCTACTCCCCAGTTGGGTGACTGAAGCTTTTGTAACATTGAGGAAGCACTGAAAGTGCACAGTACAGACACTAATCCAGGTGTCAGATGGTATGGATGATCGTGAAATTTTCTTTCAATTAAAATAATTTTGAGACAGAACTCACTTGTATACCAGTATACTGAAGAAACCAGTACCATTTTTCACTATTTAAAAAAAAACAAAACACCACAAAAATAAACAATTGCTCAAATGTCTTCAATGTTTGCACTTCAGCAGCTTCAGTATGTGTAAGGAAATCCAATAAAGCCACAGGAATCTTGGATTTCTGTTCATTTTTTAAAAAGTTCCATATTCATTGTTTGTGTTTCTGTTCTCAAATACAAAGGCATATGATTGAGTAGAAAGGGAAGTCTATTTTTTGTGCTGATTTTGCCATTGTATCAGATATTCATGTTGCGATTTCTCATTCAGTGAACTCTTGTCAGCTTTGTATACTGATTTTCTTTTTTCTGCTCCTTTTCATCAGAAGGCAGCCTCTCAGCAGGAGAGCCCTTAGGAGACATCTGCATCCATAGCAAAGTCTATCAGCTAACATAGGTCAGGGTGTAGAAATGGGGTCAAAATAAAGGGAGAGACTTTTATCTATATACTGATTTCAATAAATAAAAATCTGATGGTGTCTTCTTTTCATATTGCTTTAGGCCTTCCAGAGACAAGTGCATGAAAGTCTAACTCAGCTGGAACTGATCAATAAACAATATCGCCGCCTGGCCCGAGAGAACCGCACTGACTGTAACTGCAGCCTCAAGCAGATGGTTCATGAGGGGAACCAGAGATGGGACAACTTGCAAAAGCGAGTTACCTCCATCCTGCGCAGGCTAAAAGTATTTTTCCATTTTTAAGCTCTTCAATTTCACTACTGTACTTTGGAATCAGAGGTAGTCCAGAAGCTCCTAGTTTAATGCATTTGCATAGTGTTTTAGAGGGTGATTTCTAGCTTTGGAAGAGGAAGAACTAATCAGTTCACTTTGTCAGAGGTAACCAACGCATGACGTCTGTAGGGAAGTGCTTGGTGACCTCAAATGCCACCTCCCTTATAGAAGATAACTTTCATAACTTTTAGCTAGTTTCACCTGCAGATTATGTTACTGAAAAGGGTATTTTAGAAAGAATGTAGGAAATGGAAGAAGAAAGTGTGCCAAGTTTAGGTTAGGTTTGAAGGGCAGGAAAGGTATTTCTTCAGACAACCACTGTTGTTAGGGTTTTTTGGGTTGTTTGGTCATTTCATGCCACTCCATTTCCCACCCCCAGCATTTTATTGGCCAGCGTGAGGAGTTTGAGACAGCACGTGATAGCATCCTGGTATGGCTAACAGAGATGGACCTGCAGCTGACCAACATTGAACATTTCTCAGAGTGTGATGTCCAAGCAAAGATAAAGCAACTTAAGGTAAAGAATCATTCGCTGGTAACAGGAGAGATAAGAGAAGGGAGAAAAACATTCATGGTGGGAAAATAATTTAAGAAACATTGCACACAAATGTAGGTAGGTACAGTCCTTTACTTGCAGGTGAAGACTGTGGCCCGTGTTATGGGCTTGGTCAGGTTTCAATATGTACTTTTCTGCTAGAGTGGAAGATCTTTGCACTGTGAAAAATTAAACAAACAAACAAACCAAAACAAACAAAGATGGTAATCTTCATTCTTTAATCAAAAGAGGAAATGTTGATAAAAATTGTTCATGTCAAGTCTTCATTATTGCTGACAACTAACAATTCCTGCATTTGTGAGTGATTCCCATATCAGAAAAATCATTATCTGGAGAGAAAATTATCAAATGTCATGTTATCCAAAATTCCAGTGTGTTAGCTTTACCATCTGTATTCATTCTAGAAATTTGATCATGGGCATGGCTTGTTTAGAGACAAGCTTTCTTTCCAAATACAACAAGTGAGGAATGAGATGGTAAACCATGAAGTATCACTGTTTATTGCTGGAAGGACTGTGGACTGCTAAATTTAATTTCTCATTCTTGCTCATGCCAGGATATTTGGAACAATCCCAGTTAGTTACCCACACTATTCTTGATGAAAAACTCTTTTAAGACTTGCATCCTGAATAACTTAAGTTATTGTAATGTTGATTTCATTGATAGTGTATGGGCTTTTCTTATATGCAGGCTTTCCAGCAAGAAATTTCACTGAACAACAACAAAATTGAGCAAATAATCGTGCAGGGTGAGCAACTCATTGAGAAGAGTGAGCCCATGGATGCAGCTGTCATTGAAGAAGAACTAGATGAACTACGTCGTTACTGCCAAGAGGTCTTTGGACGTGTGGAACGCTATCACAAGAAACTCATCCGCCTTCCTGTGTGTATACTTATATGCATGCATATTTGTTTGGTTTGTTGGCATTTTACAAGTGTGAGAATGAGGAGAGAGAAAGATGTTGAAATGAAGTAACATGAAACTTCTGTAACTTTCCAAAAATCCTGTGGTTTAATTCTGTTGCACGCCTGACCATCTGCCTCCCTTCATTATATGCTAGTTATGTCCTGTTCAGAGAGCAAACCCACTAGATCTGATTATTTTTTTAAATTATGAAATTCCATGTAAATTGGAGATTTATAAAACTTTATTAATGGGCATAGCAGTGCAGTACAGGTAGTAAGAACATCTTACTCTGTCAGAGAGTTTCTTTGGCAGCTTACTGAGTTTTGTGTTGTTTAAAAACCAATGATAAAATTATTTTCCCCATCTGAAGAAAAAGAAATTTGTCTCCAGCACTGAACACACAGCTGACTAAGTGAGAGCAAAATTAGTTTTGGTAGCTCAAGTCATGTGGTAGGAAAGGAACAAAATACAGGGTCTTCAAAATATCAGAGGGTAATGAGAGTAGTGGTCACAAAAATGGTCACTTATGTTTCCTATGACTTGACTCTGGAGTTTTATTTAAATTGAAGTCTGCATTGCATCAACAAAACACCTGGAGACATTTGTTTGATGCGAGACTTTGTGGTACCTTAAGTAATTAAAATGAGCTGGTAGTAGGAACTTTTTGGTTGATTTGGTTTTTCAGTGCACCTTAAAATAATGAAGAGGAAGCGCACAAGAATGCAAAATGGAAACTGCATCAGTGTGGCTGCTGCGTAGTGCTACTGACCCAGGCTTTCCTTTCAGTGCCTCTGCACATGTCATTGATCTGTTCTGTTTGCATTATACTTCTAGCTGACAGATGATGAACATGACCTCTCTGACAGAGAGGTGGAAGTGGATGAATCAGCAGATCTCTCTGACATACACTGGCACGACAAGTCTGCAGACAGCGTTCTCTCCCCGCAGCCCTCTTCCAACCTCTCGCTGCCTCTTTCCCAGCCGGTGAGAAGTGAGCGATCAGGACGAGATACCCCTGCAAGCGTGGACTCCATTCCCCTGGAGTGGGATCATGACTACGACCTTAGCAGAGACCTGGAGACAGCGGTTTCACGGGCACTGCACTCTGATGAAGAAGACAGAGGACAAGAGAAGGACTTCTACATGAGAGGAGCAACTGGTATAGCAGGTATAATGGCAAATTGTGTGTCCTGTTCTCTCCTAGTAAAAAGAAGCAAATGTTATGTGTCACTGCTTGGCCAGGATGCTAATGGAAAAGTATTTTAAATAGACCCTGAAGATTATAAATAACTTTCCCTAAGTAGTTCCTAAGGCCTCCTGGCCTTAGACACAGCGGTGGAGATTCCTGGATGACTACAGCCTTGGAAAATCGCAAAGCATGTGTGATATGACAGGAAATTGGCTGTCTCTCTATGCTTGTGGCCTGCCGGATGGGATATGTCAGCTGTAACAGCAGTGCCTCATAAGTTATTCTGACTAGCAGAAACTATACTGGATATGGCAAGAAGTGCAGAAGAAACTGGTGAAGAAATGTGGTGGGAGACAACTGCAAACAAAATCTTCAAGTGCTTAAGTAAATCTTAATTCAGTCCTTACCCAGGAAAGACTCTGGCAACTGAGTATTTAGCCCGAGGTGGGATCTTGGGTCTTGCTCTCCAGTGAAGCTGGAAATCCTTTCTAAGTGTGTATGCTTTGTGTAATAAATCTTAACAAGTGAAAGTGCCCAAATGTGGCCAGCTGTGGGGGAAGAGCACTGGTATATTTTACTCTGATCTTGTGGCTGTCTTTTGCTTTCCAGGTCATTGCTCTGAGAAAAGTCCGGTTTGCCTGGACATTAAAAGAATTTGTAGCAAGCTCCCCATCTTTCAGTCTTTTTTTTTTTTTTTCCTTTTTCAGAAAGCATGTTTGCTATTGGAACCATCTATATGTTCCATCCCCTGAAAAGAGCTGTCAATTTAGACCACACTTTTATTTTTTCAGATGTAGAGATCCCTGAAACTCTTGAGGCCTATGTAACACTCACAGAAAACGCACTCAAAAATATCTCTGGTAGGCATCAAGAAAGACTAAGCTTAGCAAGATGCAAATACCACAATGCACAAGCATAACTTCTTTCTCTTCTCTTAGCATCTGCTACACTTCTCACAGCTTACAAGATAAATATTCCTTCTGTGGCAGCATCAGCATGTTAGCGTAGAAGTATCCTGCTTTACTACCTGGCTTAAATGGATTATTAGGTGCATGGATATAACAGTGATGTTTTAAGTATTGGCCCTCCCACCTCTGCTAACTAGACTAAACTAATCAGTAGGTTACTCTAATTGGTCTTTATTCTCTGGGGTCCTTCAACAGGACTTAAGAGTGTTATGTCTCTGAAAGAATTGTTTGCACTCAACTTTTAGCACATCCACAGCTTGGATTATTACTCTATGTAAAACAGGTTAGTTGTTTTGTGTGATATATTTGTGTTTATACAAGATTAAAACTAGTATTCCATTTGTTAGGTGACACTCTTGGAGGGATTAGATATTTACAAATACCTTCTCTCATGAATTCAGTTTTCCTCATTTGAAATAATGGCTTCATTGCAAATTTGAGATAGCAAACATTTAAAATCTTAGTATTTGTGGCACAGGCCTCAGGTCCACTTTTATTTTTTTCCCCAAATCAGGTAAATAATATAATGATTAAGAGCATAAATAAGCAGGACATACAGAAAAATGTGTAATTTTTCTCACCTCTGCAATTCTAAAAGTAGTGAGGTAAAAGCAATATTGAGCACTTTGTTCTGTCCACCTGGGGTGAGTCAGTGTTTTGTAACAGTATCATGTAGTGTTTGTATACCAGTTCCAATTTTCAAAATTGTATACAAATAGAATCCTTTCATGTAGATCAAAATTCCACTATTTTTTTTAATGAGAGAAATAACACAGAGAGAAATGAGGAGAACTCAGATTTTAACACAGATTTGGGTCAGGAGTTTGGGATACAAGGTTTTATTTTAGAGTGTTTGTGAAAGGGATCAAGGTTAGAGCACATTGTGCCAAAGCATTTCCCTTTCAGACAAGTGAGGAATTCTCTGAGAGAAAAAGTCACTTCAGAATAGTTTGCAAACTCTGAGCTCTTGGATAGTAGGCTTACGGCAAGCACGTATAGCCACCTGTCCTCTGTGGTCACTAACACCCTCTAATGTAACTAGTTACCAGTTCGCTTTGACGTTGTACCACTGTCACATTTTTCCTTTACTGTCTAATCTAGATAGTGTCCTTGATATTTATTCTACTTGCTGAAAAGAAAAAAAAGAATACTCTTTGGGTGACAATCACTTTTTTGTTTGATTGTTTTGGTACAGGAGAACCTGGTTCCCTGGAAGCACATATCCGACAGCTGGACAAGGCCTTAGACACCAGTCGTTTCCAAATACAGCAAGCAGAAAACATCATCCGCAGCAAAACACCTACAGGACCAGAGCTGGATTCCAGTTACAAAGGATATGTGCGTGTATTTTGGAGCACAAGTCCAATAAGCACTCAAAGTTTAGATTTACTATTGAAAGAAATACAACTGTTTCAACAAAGCAATTAGATATTAGTGATTCTCAGGCTCACTCATGTGGTTGCTACCCTTAATCGCATGCTGTCGTTGTTTATTAGTGTGTTTACAATAGCATAAGATTACACGAACATGACTGTAGGATTTTATTTTCCTATTACATTTTTGCAGATGTCCAAACATACTTTCTCACACGTGTTTGTTGGGTTTTTTTGTCCATCTAACAATGATAGCCTTGTTTAAAATCCCTCTTTTAAAAGCATGTTTTATAGTTCCATGCACATGCTGATGAATTATCAGGAGGCATCATGTAAGCAAGGTTGTATATATGGAATCCATTATTAAAAAGCTTTCTCAGAGAGGTTTTCTGGAAGAAAAATCTCTCTCTAAATCATTCAAATAATTTTATTACTGACAATTGAAAGATGAGCTGCTTGGGTGCATAGTAATATTTCCATACGTTTATTTTCTTCATCACATCTTCTAGTGTCTTTGCCTTAGTGTCTTAACATTTAGAACAGATGGTACCTAAAGTCATCCAGCACAATTAAGCACAATGGCATGGAGTTATTTCTATTTAGTCTGAACTTAGGCTTTAAGTCTTTATTGCTTCCACATGCAATTCTTTGATCATATCAGAAAGGATTGTTAAACAAATACATTTTTAATCTACTTTGGAAAATTTGCGAAGTTGAGTTGTAACTTGCATTTTCTCTGCAATTAGTCCTGTACAGTGTATATTGAGATGGGATTTCTTGTTTGTTAACACAGATGAAACTACTAGGTGAGTGCAGTGGAAGCATAGATTCAGTAAAAAGGCTTGGATATAAACTGAAGGAGGAAGAAGAAAAGTTAGCTGGACTTATTAACCTAAACAGTACTGAAACACAAACAGCTGGTAAGTAACATTGAGATTTGTAATTGAAAACTTATGAAAAGTAGCAAATGTGCAAAGTTTTTCTGAATAAACAGTATTATTTACTAACAAATGCATTTACATGACTGTGTTACAGTGTTCTGTTTAAGATCTCTTAATGTGAGTAGTAAGGAGTAGTGAGGAACTCCTTGTATAAGCCCTCTAAAGACATTTAGCGTAAAAGTGCATTTTAAGAAACCCTTCATATCACCGGACATAACCGTCAGATTTTCAAAAAGTCCCTCTGGATGCAATGCATTTTTATTGAATGTCTTCTGATGAAAAAAGGTTGCTTGTATTGCTATACAAAGCACATAAGTCAGCATCAATTTATTTCAGTATTAGCATTCCCTTCTAGTACAGATATTTATGTGCTCCTGGTAGCAGTATTCACCTGATTGATTTTAAGCATCAGCTGTAGAACAGGAAGTCTTGCATTGTAAGAATATGGATTTGTTCCAGAGATTGTCATCTCCATTCTTAGCTTGGCAAGATATACTACCCCTGCAGGGTTGGGGATTTTTTGGGTTGGTTTTTTTGGTTGGTTGGTTGGCTGGGTTTTGTGGGTTTGTTTTTTGTTGGTTTGGTTTGGTTTTATTTGAGTTGAAAGAATGATACTTGTCCTCCTATAGCATTTCAAGATATATCTTCAACAGGAAGATATAGCCCCTGATTTATTTATTTTTAGAACAGGTATTATCCAATGCATCAGCAGTAGCTTAGACAAAAGTAGTGAGGTGTGAGTATTAAACTATAACAGATACAAATACCAAGGAAAATAATAAATATGTGGCTAGTCAGACATATTCAGATTCCTTGTCCAGTTTGCAGTTATGGTAGTTTATGACATTTTTATACCAGCATAACCTGTTTTAGAGACATGCATGTGTCAGCTTAATTCTGTTCATAGAAGTCTGACGTTAGAAAGATAAAAATTGCCTGCTGCCTGGTATCACCCAGATCCTTCATTCTTTCTCTGCAACATCATGTTCTTCAGTCTAACTTAGTTTTCAGTGTGTTGTTCCATAGGTTAGGGATTTTGGGGTTTTATGAAGTTGTTTGTGTTTTTTTGTTCTGCTCAGTATTCAGCTGATACAATTGTGTGTGGCTAGTGTTTTTTTTGCTTTTGTTGAATTTGTTGCTTATCATTCCAGGTGTAATTGACCGATGGGAATTAATTCAGGCTCAAGCACTAAGTAAGGAGCTGAGGATGAAGCAGAACCTTCAGCAATGGCAGCAATTTAACTCTGACCTTAATAGTGTTTGTACTTGGTTGGGAGAAACTGAAGAGGAACTGGAGAAGATCTGCCACCTTGATCTCAGCACTGACATAGAAACTATTGAGTTCAGAATTAAAAAACTGAAAGTAAGTCTTATTTCTCTTTTCCATGAGTTACTTTGTAAAGAGACCTGAGTGTAACAGGTATGTTGAAGAGGTTCGAGTATCTGCAACTGGTGTGCTCCATTCTGCATGTACCAGGCTACTGCAGACAGCTATACCACTGGCATTTACTGGATAATACAAATTATTTTTTTGAAATAATAATTCTGTGTCAACTCTGTTAATTCCAGAATGTACAGCTAATTCCTAATTTGAACAAAGCTGATGGAAAAAAAAAATAATAAAAATCTCCACCAAGTTAAATTAAACCTCCCCTAGTCAAACTGGTAACAAAATAACTGCTTTAAAATAAGTGCCTCACTGGGACATGTTAGTGTCAGGGAGGGAAGGAGAGAGTGCCCAAAGAGGTTGTAGCGTACCTGCTGCTGTCACCAGTGCAACACAGGAAAAATTCAGTGTCACTTGGCAACGTTCCTGTTTCTTCTCCTGTCATCTCAGATGTGTCAGGATCTGAATTCTGCCTTTGTGATCTCTCCTGCATATTTTACACCTGTTAAGATCTGTAAATGTGATGGTCCACAACTCCACATTCAGTTACTAGCATCTTACAAGCTTGGGCACAAAAATGTGGGAGCTGATGCCAAAACGCGCTGTGCCCCGTGCTAGGAATGAGGTGAACAGATAGTAAAGACTGTTTCCTCAGTGATCTATCTAAAGCATATTAATGCTGGTCTTCACTAGAATCCAAATATAGCTGCCCTAAGTGCTACAAAGGTCACTGTGACATGGGGCTTTTAAGTAAATGCTGCAAAGTGCTTGGAAAAGGGGGCATTTCATAAGAGTCCTGTTCTTATCTCACCCACTCTTGGAAAGCCCATTAGTGCCCTCCAAACCAAAAGAGGTGGGGTTTCTTTTGTGGCTTCCAATGTAAACAAATCAGAGTGTTTATACATGTCCTGCTTCTATAAATTGGAGTAAGTTGTTTATACTCTTTGTATGTTTTCTTTTCCCTTAGTAAAAAAAATTATTTAAAAATATGCTTGACAGCAGTTTCCACTAGAAAAAATGTTGATTTTTATGTTCATCAGCAAAACTGAGAATTGAGGGCAAAAGTTTTATTGCGAGCTAGAGAAGAATTGGCCCACATCTCTTAAAATTTTGTTGGGCCTGCTCTGTCTTTAAAATACCTGAAACATGAGCCATATCAATAAAAGTCAGCTATGACTTCAGGCTTTTAAGACTACAAGTTTAATTGGCTTATTCTAGTTTATCATCTCGGTAAAATTTTAGTAGATGTTAAAGAGTGAACATTTGCAGAGTGACAGAGTGAGCACAGAAGTGTCATATCTAGAATAGAGACTTAAAATAAGGTACCATTCTGCAGTTGCTGATGGCAAATCATTGCATTCTTGTGGTGCCTTCTCTACGTGGTCCTTCTGAAAGTCACATTTTACTGATCTCCATCCTTTCTTCCTGTGTCCCACTTTGTCTTATCATCAAGGAGCTGCAGAAGGCAATCGACAACCGCAAAGCGATCGTCTTATCCATCAATCTGTGCAGCTCAGAGTTCACTCAGTCTGACAACGAAGAAAGCAAGAAGCTTCAAGAGCGCCTGTCTCAGATGAACGTGCACTGGGACCACGTGTGCAGCATGATGGAAGCGTGGCGCTGCTCATTGCAGGATGCACTGATGCAGTGCCAGGTCTGTCTTGCACTTATTTTAAAGTGTCAGCATCCCACATACCAAAAATACATTACTATCTGGTGTGCTCACTATCCAGGCAGAAACTTGCCCACGCAAGCCAAAATACATCTTCGGCATGTGTTTTTTGAAAGATACACATGCACTAACTTAAGCATGTATTTCCAGCCCAAGATTTTCTAAATTGGTCATCTCTGAAACAGTATTCTGATCTACTATTCTACACTTCCTTGTATATCATGTTATTTAGTCAGTAGGACTAAAAACTAAAACCTGAATTTGACTGAAATGTTTTGCTATGCTGTTAAAATAATAACTTATCACTTGCAGGACTTCCATGAAATGAGCCATGGTTTACTGCTTTGGTTAGAGAATATTGACAGAAGAAAAAATGAGATTGTGCCCATCAATCCAAACCTGGACTCAGAAATGCTGCAGGATCATCACAGACTTCTAATGGTAGGAGTATAATCATATCCTTCTCTCCCAGAGCACATAATCAGAAAAATACCCATTCGCGTTTACCTTTCTCATGAGGGTTAGCATTATACATTTCATTCTAATATACAGCCATGGGACCAGTGTCAGTTACTAACTTTGCTTTTGTGGGGAACACTACTCACTTCTGTAGTAGCATAACTCATGATTTAAAAGCTCCCAATTAAAATCTCAGGCAACTGGTAGGCTGCTGTCTATATTCCTGTCAGATTTGAAATTTTTATTGCTTCTGTTTTATTTCCATTTCATTAATTTCAAATGTTCAGTTTTGTTAGTTTTAGGGTTTCTTTTGTTTTGTTTTGGGGTTTTTTTTAATTTTTATTTTTAACATCCATTAAAAAAATCTGGTGCTTGCCTTGGCAACAGCAAATCAGACGTGAGCTGCTGGAGTCTCAGTTGAAGGTGGCATCACTACAAGATATGTCCTGCCAATTGCTAGTCAATGCTGAAGGCAGGGACTGTCTTGAAGCCAAAGAAAAAGTGCATGTCATTGGAAACAGACTGAAGCTCCTCTTGAAAGAGGTCACACATCATATTAAAGACCTAGAGAAAATTCTAGACATTTCAAGTAGTCAGCTGGTAAGTTACATCTTTTTATTCCTTGCTGTTTGTTGGGCACACAATTCCAACTCTTTTGTATTCCTTTCTCTGATCAGTGCTGTTGGCTGCACTGTTTCTGTTGTTTCAAATAATTATCAGGATGGTAGACATGTACTCTTGTGTATCATCAAGTAATCTTACACTTCATAATGTAAAAAATCTGTCTTGTGATATGATGGGGGTTTTTAATCCAGTAATTTTTTGCTATTTGATGTAGAAATAAGTATTGAACATCTTGGTTTGTTTATCCTACCATTACTGATTGAGTGACCTGGCAAAGTATATGAGAAAATTATTCTAGCTGCAGTACTGAAAATTATAGTGTGTCAGTTGTTACTGGAAAAGATGATGTTCACTCTGCTGGAGAAAAAAAAATAGGCATACAGTAATTTCTGAATATGCTAATAAATCTTTCTTAGTGCCTTTTGACCTTGGAGCTGCACTCCACATCTTTTCAAATTATCATGTATCTCAGGGTATTTGAAAGGGAGTTATGCATACTTCGTTGCCCATAGTGGCAGGTATAAAGTAAATATTTCAAGGTTCTCATTTAGTCATCTTTTTTAAAGTCTTTGATAAGCAGAGTACATAAGGCATGAGAACTTAGCTCTTCCCTTCTTCTAGTGAATTTTTGCCTGTTTAAGTAAAGTCTTGGTGGTACCAACCTCTTATTGTAATTAAAGGCCGATAAAGAACAACTGTGGTTTTTTTTCCCTTGTATTGAGTTTGGCAGAAAAATGTGTCACCAAAAGGAATTAAATTTTAGTTACCTGTTTGCTTTTCTTTTCCTCCAGGGATAACAGAGAAAACACATAATGCCTTAGTCTTGTAAAATTTGGCAACAAAATTTACCTGCTTTATTTTATTGCTTTGAAAATAACCTTACTGGGATTTCACTCAGGGTCTTTTTTTAGTTTGCTTACCTGAACAGCTAGTTGCTGTGTTTCTGAGCTCCATTCCTTCTGAACTTTAGGAATTGTCCTCATGGTCCTCTGCTGATGAATTAGACACATCGGGCTCAGTGAGTCCTGTATCTGGAAGAAGCAGTCCAAGCAGGCAGAGAACGGTAATTTCATGTCATCTATTTTCTGCAACCTCCTGGGTGGGAACTCTCCATGTCTACAGTAGCTCTAGCTAGCTGGAAGGCCCCCTTCTCTCACTTGACAGGACAGGAAATGGCATAAACCAAAGAACAAAACACAGCTGCTTTCCCCAACCCTGCTGCATATCCCATCCTGCATGAAATCAGAAGTGGTAAATACTATCTAAACCCAGGGCTGTCAGTGTGGTTGGTTTACTGTGATATGGCATGTCGTGTCTCTTGTATTTTGCTCTAGTGATGGCAGCAGCCCAAAGTCTGGTCTTGTCTGGTATAATGAGTCCTCCGTTTCTGTTTGGCCTTCTCTTCAGAGCTGATTCATCGAGAATCTCAATAAGGTTTTTTTCTCACTTCTGATGAAGGTTGCAGATGGTCTTATTGAGACTTTGGATGAATGACTAAGTAGAGCTGAAGGGCATAAAACATTATTCAAAAGAACTAGTTGCATAGGACCTAATCAGTGGATATGATGGCAACTCTAGAGTTGCCTGTTTACATCGCTGGCACAAAATTCAAGAAATATAGCAATACATGCCTGGTACTTAACACTTCCATACTCTGAGCCCAAAATGGAACTGCAATTATTTTGACTTTCTGCAATTCTATTCATTGATTACTTTGCTTTTATCCTTAGTTATTAAAAAAAAATCAAATTAATTTTGTTTGTTTTTTTTCCATTTGCATTTTCTTTAAAGCCTGAGTTCTGTCTTGATAAATTTTATGGCTCTTGAAATTGATTTTTTTTTTTTTTTTTGCATTCACTAGTTTCCTTTTAGATGCTTGTATGAGAATGTAAAGGAATACTGGCTTTTCAAAAAGAGAAATACTAAAAACTTTATTTCAGAGGTCAATGCTTTAATCTTATATATTTAAACTTAAATAACTAATACAAGCTCTGATATCACAGATGTAACTGGAGGATGCCTGACCATAAAAGGAAATAGAGAAGTATTTTGCCATAAAATCTTTGTCTAAAGAGTGTGTAAAATTATAATAGGTTTCCTCTTAACATTTTAATAAGCATTTGTCTATCTCTAATTTGTTAGTGTTTATGTACATGACTACTGTTTTGTTTTTTTATTTTTGCCCATGATGTGTATCTAAGTTGTATGATTCCCTGGAGTCTGGTTTTCAAACTTCTAGGTTTTGCACCCACAATTTTGGAGACTGAAGTGATGTTGCTTATCATTTCAGTGCCAAGTATACTGATGCTAAATGAATAAATACTAATACAAAAAGTACAATCAGAATTATAATAATCTAATGGCATTAGATATTCCAGCAAATAGTTGTGAGTGCAAGAATGCACCTACAGTTATTTGGCCTTCAAAATTGTGGGAGGGGGCGTGGTTGTCAAAGAGGCCAGTCTCGTCAAAAGAGACCTTTGAACCTTTTTTCCTTTAGAATATTAATTTTCTGCATTTGCATTTTGAAATATCTGTATTTGCCCATATTCAACTCAAGAATTTTTTCTATTTAATTTTGAAAATTATTAGAGCTGAATTTCTAGTGATTATTTATTTATTTTTTAAATGCAGAGCTACTGTTCATAAATGTAATAACTGAACTGTTATTTTTGAGTTTACTGTGTAAGTTCCACTCATTTCCATACTCAGCTAGGCACAAAGAAAAGCCAGTTTCCTTGCTTCATGAGTATCAGTCACTTCATTTGATTTATTATTTTTGTTTATGTTTCCTTTGCTGCACTTTTAATTTAGTTTCATCAGTAGCTTGTCTTTATTTGCCTGGACTGAACATTCTTCTTTCTTTACCCCCTGTTCATTGCAAACAGCCACGGGGCAAATGTAGTCTCTCACAGCCTGGACCCTCTGTCAGCAGTCCACATAGCAGGTACCTTATTCTCCTGGTTTCCGCACTCTGTTCTAGAACCCCAAGAGGATGATTTAAATTGGCCATGATTCCTCTCCATCCACACTGACTCTGTCAGGTGGCCAGCACATAAACAAGTGAAAAACTTCCCTTTTGAAAGTAGTTTGGCAAAAGGGCCTCTCAAATTCTTCAAATTCTATGCTAAATAGAAATAATGGCTAATCCTTGAACATCTGGATTATAACTTTTGCTTTCCATGTAATTGACATTTATTTTTCATGTGCTTGATTGGGATGAGTGTGTATTTGCACACTTAATGATTATTTTATTTTGGCATGATTCCATGGAAATACCAGTAGGTTCATGGCAAACACTTTTTATCATCCTCTTTACCTCTAGATATTAAATTAAGGCAGGTAGTAGGCCAATACCATATTCTAGAATTCACAAAACCCACAGATCTGGATGAGGCACACTAACATCCTTTTCTTCCTTTTTTTTTTTTTTCTTCCCTGAAATGTTTTGTTCGGTTTGTGGGTTTTCAGTACTTAAGACTCAAAATTAGAAGTCAGAATTTGAGACTTTTGAGAGTTGAGTCACTTTCTCTCCCCTCCGAAGACGACTGCAATATAACATGCTAACATTGCCGTGACTCTTACCAAGTGCTTGCATCCACGTACTGCTGGGAGGCAGCACTGCCCCATCTCTGACCAGTAGAGAGCAGGCTTGCAGCTACAGCTTTTTGCTTTCCACCTTGTCTCCAGCAACCTGTCATCTCTGCAGCTAACAGTGCTTCTGCATTCTTTGTTGTTGTCAGTGTGATGTGTGTACCTTCACTCTTTACTGATAAGTTCACCAGCCTCTAGAGTTATGAAGTCTGGGGGGTAAAAAAAACCCCAAACTAAATGAGCAGGTCAATATGTAGAAAGAGGACATCTTTTGCAATTCCAGCATCTTATGCATTGCAACACCAAAAATAATCAGAAAGTATGATGAATACGTTTGTTCATATAGTTAAGTCCTTAATCTCAGTTATTCTCTATAGATCAAAAATTAACTAATTCATTTTTAAAATAACTCCTGCTG
>NW_009953649.1:1088206-1089976 GCF_000747805.2 Chaetura pelagica
CCTGCTGAAATGAAAGATTTGTTGTTAGAAAGAAGGCAACACTTGATTTAATACAGTAATTAAGCAATAACCAAGCAGACAATAAATACCTTAAAAATATTGTTTTTTTATTAGCACAATCAAGGCTTTATCCAGCAAACTTAGTCTCAAATGTAAATGAAAGAAATAATAAAACTAGTTGCCATGTAGATATTTACATAAACACTTCTTAAAATGCTTTATGTGTGTTGTTAGTGACTCTGAGTAAAATGGCACAGTTGCAAAACCACGTAGCATGACACATAGAACAGATAGAGTATCATTCACTGCTTCCTCTGGTACCAAGAAGCTGCCTTAGTTCTAGTGATTATTTTTTTTTCTTTGAACCAAAAGGAAACCACGTAGAAAAGAGGGGAAATCTGTACAATCCATCTTTCTGTCTGATGGAGAAAGATAATTAATTTTTCCAAATCCAGTCTATTATGAATCTTGGAGTTTTATTTCTTCTAGGGAGTGGGAGAAGGGATGAGTGGGGCTTTACTCTACAGCCATGAACAGCTAGGAGGAATGGAGGATGTCTTTGGCTGATCAGCATGCTTGCACTAGCAATGTTGTACTCGAGAAACATATTGTGTGCGCTCTTCTGCTGTCCTGTATAGTCAGACCACTTCTGCCAGCCTTTCAAGAAGATTTCTGGTTGTAGGAGTGAGCTGCTGGCTCAAAGAGTAGCTTGCAGTGCTTTGCAGCTTTGAGATCAAACTCTATTCTAGCAGTGGCATTGGTGCGGCACCTCTCAGATCAAGTCTTTCAGCACTGTTTATTAACACATCTTGTAGCAGTACAACACAATGTTCAATTTGTCATTCAGACAAGCATGGAATACAAATGAGTCGCTGTTCAATAGGAAACTTAATCAAATGCGCAAGCCAAACAGGTTGTGGTTGATGCATAATGTGGTTTTAACTGATAAAGAAGTACAGGCTGTCACTGTGTTCTGTAAGATTTTGACATGCCTCTGATCAGAGTACTTTGTGTTTGATCTTGCACTGGATCAGCAAATCCTGTTAGGGATTAGTATACAGGAGAACTAAAGTAAATTTTAAAAGGTTTATTTTTGGAGGTTGTGAAGTTTATTTAAAAATTAGAGGGGTGTTGTTTTGTGTATAACAAGTATTACATTGTTTTACATCCCCTGTTATCACAGCAAAAAGACAAGTGTACGTGGTATGATGCTAAGCAGGATACAAGATTGAACTAATTGTTATGTTGTGGATTTAACTAAAGGTTCCTTCAAGAGGTGTTAGTAATGGTGTGCAAGATGGGAAAGCAAGTCCAAGAAGGAGCTCCTCTTTCTTCATCAGTTTAATAGACATTAGAATAGTGGTTGAAGTCACAATGCAGGAAACTAGGTCACTTGTAGAGAGTCTCTTAGGACACTAAAAGGAATCATGGTCAGTTCTTGTGGGCAGGACATTATACCTTCTTCATAACTCTTCAAAAACTAGAATCAGTGGGAACAAAAAGTTGAAGATAGTTATCAAATTTTATGTCTCTGATTATCTGACGTACAGTAATTTCCACCTTGCATATATCCATGGTTAGATGTAGTAATTTGGGTTTCTGCCAATATTATCTCTTCCTGTAACAACTGTTCACCCTCCTTCTGTCTGTTCTGCACTATTTTATAGAGAGTAATTTTAATATTTCTCAGGTTTAATATTGTGTCGTGGTTTGGACCCAACACAACAACAAAGGAACAGCCACATGGCCACTCACTCAACTCCCCCCCCC
>NW_009953649.1:1090039-1100979 GCF_000747805.2 Chaetura pelagica
CCCCCCCTCCCAATACACACATACTCTGGTATGAGGAGGACAAAGTTCATGGGTTGAGACAAAGGACAAGGAGGGTTCTTCACTGATTAAGGTCCTGTGCAAAACAGACTCAACTTGGGGAAAAAATAGTAATTTAATTGCACACAAATCAAACACACACAGGACACACACAACACAAAGAGCAGGGCTTGCATATGTTACCCCACCCCTCCCTTCTTCCCGGGCCCAAATCACTTTGTTCCCAGTTTCTCTCCCTCCTTCCCCCCAGCGGCACAGGGGAACAGGGGATGGGGTTTAGAGTCAGTTCACAGGCTGATGGTTCTTGATGCTCCTTCCTCCTCAGGAAGAAGGATTCCTTACAGTCCTTCCCTGCTTCCCCATGGGGTCCCTGCCATGGGAGAGAGTCCTCCCCGAACCTCTCCTTCATGAGTCCTTCCCACGAGGTCCAGAGCTATTCCAATAAACTCCCCTGGCACCAGGATCTTCCAAAGCTGCATAATCAGAGTCCACTGGCCAAGTTCATCCCTCCTGGCACCTTCAGGGAATGTTCCACCATGTTCCTCCCATGAGTGCAGGGGGACAGCTGCCATCTCGTAGGTTGCATAGAAACTCCTACTTGGGCATCTTCTTCTTTCTCACCAACCACCAGCACTGCTCTCCTTCCCCAACACAGCTCTTCTCCCCTAAGTGCTTTTCTGCTCAGGTCTCATTTCATTTTTTTCACATGTTAATCACTGAGGCACATCTATTGTCCCTCTAATGGCTCCTTGGCTGGATTTGAAGCAGGGGGAGCTTCGCAGCTTCTTACCGGAGCCACTCCTGGGGCCCTTCACCTGCTACCAAAAAACCCACCAAACCAAACCAGAACATATTGGTTATCTCAGCTCTTTAAGTTCATGTGAGAAAGGTTCCATTTTTCTGACACCTTTAAGCTAGTATATATTTGACGTCACCTTTCAGAAGTATGTTAACCAAAATAATGCAAACTGCACCAGGTGAGATCTGACCAGTGTTTATAGAACATCATTAAAACAACCCATTTTCTTGTCTGGAAATCTTGAACTTAAATATACTTTAAAATTTCTTTTATCCCTTTTCAGAGCTTTCACAAGCCACATGATTTGTTTGTGGCTTTCCTGTGTCAAAGGGTTCTAGATTTTCTCCATTATCTTCAGAGTGTGAACTTCCAAATTTCTAGCAGAAGACACACTATAATCTTGAGATACTTTTAGACCTATTGTATTCACCCACATTTTTTCTGTGCAAGAAACCATTCCTATTTTGTATTTAAAGTCTGTCAACTTCTGTCATCATACAGATGAAATTTGCTGTTCTTATATTTTGTGCCATAGTCTTTTCATAAAGATAGTAAATCAAGACTCATCCTTAATTAAGTCCAGTATGACATCCTACTAGCCCAGCAGTACCTTTTTTAATGTAAGCCTGTTGTCTGCATTCCATCAGTCACTTCCCCATTAAGCTCACTTTATTTACTCCTATCAGCTCTGCTTGAATCATGAGTTGTTCTTAAGTTGAGATTTCTTGACATGGAAAAGCTTATTTTTGGCCAGGTTTACAGCTGTGCTTCCACTTTCATCTAGTTAGTAGGAATTGTGCATGGATCAAGTAGCAGATGGCCTTACTTCCTGCACTTCTGAAGCAGGGACCAGTGTGACAAATGGTGGAGCAATTAGGAGACAGCTAAAGATGCAAGCTCTAGAAAAAGAAATTACAACTTTCTCCACAGTACTTCAGATCTCCCTTTTCCTGCTGGAGTAAACAGGAGTTCTGGCCGTTATGAATAGTCAGTGTTTTTTTATTAACAATGTAAAGTTTTATCTGTCTTTCCTTGCCAAACCCATTAAACACTCTAGGCTGAGCTATTCCGTTTTTTTAGCCAGTTACACAGATTTCAGAGGCATACCTGCAATAAGCACAGGCATTGGCGCACTCAAACTTTTTAGAAGTTCCCCTCTGAAGATGTTTTCATGTTTCATTATTTGCTTGTTTAATTATTTCTATACAGTATCTATTTTTCAACACCCTACTTCACTGCAGAAAAAATGTTTTGAAAATCTTTGCCTTGATGTCTTTTAATTTCGTAACGAAATTGTTCCTTGTTGCAATCAACCATGCAGGTTACTCATTCCACTCTTTTTGGGGGGATAAAAAACAAAACAAAAAGTGCTGGATTGTGATGCTAAATAAAAAAGTAAGAAAAACTAGATGCTAACTTTGCCGGCTCCTTTTTGGTTCTGCTTTTTGAAAATTTCCCTCCTGACATCCAGTGTTGCCCCAGAGTAACTGAGTCAATGAGGAAATTCAGACTTTGCTCATTATCAAGCACAAGCTGCAGCAATATGGCCTTTCTTGATTGGGACTAACAACATTTGCACAATCAGAGCTTTCTAAATAGGTAGACTGTGCAATCAAATGCTTGGACAGTAATTAAGTACTCCTTGTTCCCTTTGTTCCTACCTCAGTCCATTAACTTTCTGTCTTGGCATTCTCAGACATTTGAAGTCCTGATCTAATTGAACTTTAATAGGGAATGCTCTGATGCTGTTAAATGTGCCATATCCTTTCAATATGTTCTTTATAATACATGATCTTACATTATGCAATAAGAAGCTTTCCATCTGGGCTATAATAATGCAGATTAAATCTACATGCAGTCTGATGTTTTGATCACCACTCCTTCCTGAGATACTTAGATCAAGTTAATCACTTAGCATACCTGAGTGCTTGTGTGTCTGTTGGTCATCTAAACTTTAGCAAATCTGTCTGGCTTTCTTGAAGTCTTCATAGTGGGTTGATACACATGTATGAACAAGACAAAAATAATCTCAAGCATAGCAAGAATTCTTTTCTGAACATGTGGGAAGGGGACCCTTTCCAAGCCTGATGTAGATTTGGAGATTATATTTTGTTTTTCACATGCTTTCTTACACAGATTCAGGTTTATCTGGGCAACAGGCTCAAAAGGACACAGGGAAAGCAAGAAATCACTAAGGAACTATCTGTCCCTGTTTGCTTTATTAGGGAGCATTTGACTGCAGTCAAGAAGCCTGACCTCCCATACCTTCAAGTTGAGACTAAATCCATCTTTATAAGCATTTCTATCTCTTAAACCCTAGCAACTATAGATTTTTGGGGGCTTCATAGTTATGCAGATGTTTTATAGCAACATGTCTAAGACAAAATTTGTGACCTAATGTCTTAATGGAGGAGTTTTTGAAGCAAATTATTTGAAGGCTCCAAGTTCTTCCATTTGTGGCTAGTGCTAAAATACAATACTTTCCCATGCCATTTAAAGAGCACACTGAGACCATCGAATTATAACTTGTATAATCTCGTCAGTCATCCACCTTTCTTTCAAAAACTGTCATCCATATATTTGAGCTCTGGCAGTTTTGAGACAAAAAGGAAGATGTTAAATCTATGTCTTTATCCTTCATGAAAAAACATACTGGGTTTTTATGATTAATTTGAAGTGCCCTTTTGGAAATATTTGTGTTAGGTTTCACCTTTCCCTGACATGTGTAATAGTTATATCCTATTTCAAGTCAGATCCAAAGACAAAATGGAGAAAATCATTCTGAAGGTGATGGTGTCAAGCCAATCAAGTAAATAGATTTCAACTGCTGATTCAGTGCAAGATTCAAAATATCATGTACTTAGTAGAAAATTACTCCCTGTTGACTGCATATTGTTGTGTTGATTAACTGAAGTTTGATGTAATTGAATCTTAATGCATTATACCCTTGTATACAGAAACACATGTAGAAACTTCTGAAAATCAAATACAACTGCCATTTTAAACAAGGAGGCTTCCTTTTTAGCCACTGTGCCTTAAATTGATGACAGCTGTGGCCTACCTTTTGTTTTCCACTTCTCTAGAGCGCAATGCTTTAAGTGGAGAATCTTCCCCTTACTTGATGAAGGGGCTGCGGGATCACAAAGCCCCTGTGACCATTCGGTGTTTTCCTACTCAGTCTAGAAATACAGGGTCTCTTAATAAGTGTTGGGGAAATAGCATGTTCTGTGAAAAATACCTCTGCAGTTATCAGTCAAAAAATGTACAAATTGTATATCAGCCTTCAGGGGAGGCTGAGTGCTCAAGGGCAACCTCTGCTGCAGTGATGTTTTGGTGTATTCACCTGTCCATCCTCTTTTCTCAGGTCCACAAGAGGTGGCTCAGGTTCCTCCCCTTCTGAGGCCAGGCCAGCATGGCGGCGCCCATCCTTCTTCCTCAGAGTCCTGAGAGCCGCTCTGCCACTTCAGCTGCTCTTGCTGCTCCTGATCGGCCTGGCTTGCCTGGTGCCAATGACCAAGGAGGACTACAGCTGTACTATGGCCAACAATTTTGCCCGCTCTTTCCACCCCATGCTAAAATACATGAATGGTCCACCTCCGTTATGAAGGAGACCTGTGAGACAGCAGGGACCTTGTTGGAGTGCTAGCAGGGAGGCAGGATGGGTTTTTTTTAAATCCTGGGTGACAGGATTCAGTGTGGCAGCTTTACCTACCTGCTGTAGCCACTGCTGCATCCATATCTGTCTCTGCTGGCCACTCAGTTAGTAAAGCATAAGTATATCAGTATCAAAGTGCACAACGCATTACCTGAGTAGCATCATTTCAATACTCACATCCTGGGTACTAGGAGAATGTAACGTGTGAGGGAAATGTCCTTCTGACCAGCATTCTGGATCTTTTAGCCACTTTATATCCAGGTCATTGCCCTGTACTATGCATAGCTGAGGACTTGATACTGTAGATCCTTTCCTGCGTGCTGCTCTAAATGAGCCATTACCTAGATTTTGTCAAATACCTTCTCAGTATCTGCAGTAATACAAAATAACCAATGCTAAAGAAATTTTAGAGCATTTGTAACATACAATTTTAAAGGATCTTGTATGGCAGTGTAATATTCCCTGTTGTTTCTGTTTCAGGCATGGTGTTCTAACTTCTGCTTTGGATGCACAAGGTGTAAATCTGAGAAGCACTTTTTTAAGGTTTAAAAAATGGGTGTAATAAGTAAGATTGCAAAAGGTTTTATGAGGAAAAATGTTGAATGTCAAATTAAAAAACAAAGAACATATTTATGTATGTACAGTTTGCTAAGCAAAGTTTTGTTTGTATTAATTTCTTTGCATTTATTATAGAGACCATAAAATATTTTGTCTACGTGCTTTTTTATGACTGTGGAAACCTCTAATTTTAGAATGAGATATGTATGGTATAAAAAATTAGAAGACGTACATATACTGCACTTCTAAAACAAATTTTTAAATGCTGTAATAATTTGACGGTATTAGGTATTTGTTTGAATGAGGAGATCTGGAGAACATGACAAATGGTAAAATACATGGGAACGTACCACGTTAGAAGTTGTACTTATATTTAGAGCTGTCCATATTTTGAATTAATGATTGGTCATTTCAGGTTTGATGGATTTTTTCTCAATCTGCTTCTTGAAGTTCATTCTCACCCTATGTTGTTTCTGAGTGTGTATGTTTGTATGTGCTCATGCCCAACCTTTGGCAATTGAGGTTGTACCAATCCACACTGAAAAATATTTTTTCATGTGGGTGTACTAGGAACTTCTTAATATATTCTCCATAGCAGCTTAATACCAAGATGAATTTTTATGCTTTACTAAAAGTCTAGTGGAATATGCCCAAAATATAAGCGTAAATAGCAGAAAAAAACCAACAATGGCAACAAAAATAAAAAACACACACAAAAAAAAAACACACACAAAAAAACCCCAGAACAAATTGAAAACTCATAAATTTAAAAAAAAATACTGCCCAAAACTTGCAGTTTGAGCAGTGGCAGACCCATTGCCCAGATTAGGAATCAGAACTCAACCAAAACAGGATTCTTTTTGATTTTGAAAAACTACAGAGCATGTCTCTAAGTTACTGCTAAGTTGAGGTTTTTAAGCTATGACACACAATGTAAATTTTTCCTGTAAGCAAAATGTTTTTACTTAGAATATATTGTCCTATGTAACAGAAATAAAAAAGCCACAAGAAAATACAAGCACATTATTTGCTGTCATGTAGGATTACTTTTCTGGCATGTCATCATTTGAGGTGGTATGAGGGAAGGGTGGTCAAAGGAGTGTGCCACAAGCTGAATTCCAGTGCTTGTAGGAGCTAAAAATGAAGCTTCCTTTCCAGAAAAGTGTAAGGTTAACAATTTTCTTTAAAAGGATTTTCAATGTTGACAAAGTATCTTTAATGTCTGAGATCCAAACTTGGAATGGCACAAGTATGCATGCTTTTCAAGTCTTAGTGTCCATAATTGCTGATTCTGAGTAGAAAAAGATATAGAACACACTTTTGGGGTACCAGGATGAGCTGTTACTTGCAACTGGCCTGACAGATTCCATAACACTGCCTTCTCTCTTCTGATACTGTGCTTTTTGGTGACATAACTTACTTGATGGGAATCAGTGTACCTATGTGATAATTTGGTAGTTTCCTAAGGCCTGTTGGTGCAGATCTCTGCATGCTTTAGACAGCTTTTCATCAGCCAGTCCCTGGTTTTGGTTTTTAATTTTCTGATGAAAGATAGTTTTATTTTATTTTAAAAGAAAACATTGTAGAAAGACTAACTTAGTGAGAAACAAGGATCTCATCCTGACTTTGTCTCCTTTTTTCCAGCCAACTATTGCTGAAGTAGATATTATCTAAAGGGTAGTAGATAGCCTGTGAGGATCAACCTATGGAACAGCAATCTGTTGAAGGAGCCAGGCAAAAAGTCACAGGTGAGACCTGTGTTTGTTTCTTGTCGTATTTAAAAACTCAGGGAGAGGCAGAGAGGTTTGAAAGGAGTTGGTTAGGATGGAGAGGGGAGTGCAAGGAAGACAGTTCAGTTTGAATGATGTCAGCTCCGCTTAATAAAGTGCTTTATCACAAGCATACAGGGTAGCACTTGTCATACTTTGAGTTGCAATCTGACATGTACATTTGGCCAGCTGTTTTGCCACTCTGAAGCCCCTGCTTCCCTTGGTTGTTTGAATGCCTTTCCTGCTTCCCTGAGACCTAGGGAAGAACAGCCTGTCTTCTGCAGAGTGCAAGCAGAATTTGTACACCTCATTCAATCTCCCAGGGGAATTCTAGAGAATAGTCACTAAAATGATGTGGTGAAATGGAATGACTCCATCTTGTTCTTTATGGCCATGCCCTTTTATTTTCTCTCACCTCTTGAAATGTTCAGTCTAGGGAGCATGAGAAAGTGATGAACTGCTAGAGAAGTGGAGGTGAAGCTGGTCAAATAGGCAGGGAAAAACTGGTACGAAATCACAGGAGCTTTTAATAATTAATTCTTTAAATAGAGTTAGGGCTAAGAGGAAAAAGAAGTTATGATAATTCAAGGAAGCAAAGAATTTGGAAGGTCACATAATCAAGTGTCAGTAGCCCTTTGGAATTGACTGCATTTTTGGCTGATGAATAGCTGCAGGGCATTACATGCCCTGTCTCCCCTCTGCTTTGCTGATGAACTGGAGGGCAGAGCGTTACCTGCTGTGCCTTGCTTACCTTGAGATGTTTCACAGCAAAGCTTCTATTCATAGCCTCAAGCTCTGAGCTCTAGCTCTAGAGGAACCTATAGTTTCAGTGTATTGCCTGTTAGTTTTAAAGAGAAGTTAGGGAATTTCCTTTTGACTCCATGTAATGTGTTCACAAAGAGCAATCCTCCCAGTAAACAACAAATTCTCTGAAATACTTGTAAGGCAGTCACAGACAGTAATAGCACAAACATTAGGAAAATATCATAGACAGGAAAAATGCCTGTTTGTAAATCCTAAATATCCCATGCCTTCAAGGATAGGAATAGCAGTCTGTAAGCTGGAGTCTCAAGGGAATCACAGGCAGTTTGTGCAGTTTGTGAGGATCGCTTGAGTCCCACTTTGGACTTCTTATTTTCAATATTCAAGAAGGGCAAGAAGGAGGGGTCTGGAGACTACAGGCTAGTCAGTGTAACTTCAGTGCTTGGTAAAATTATGGAAAAGATTCTTCTGGGAGGTACTGAAAAACACCTGAAGGACAACACAGTCATCAGTCACAGCCAGCATGGCTTCTCAAGGAGAAAGCCCTGCTTCTCAAAGTTAATTTCCTTTTATGACAAGGTAACCCACCTAGTTGATCAAGGGAAGCTAGTGGGTGTCATATTTCTGGACTTAAGCAAGAATTTTGATGCTCTCTCTCACAGTATCCCCCTGGACAAAATGTCCAGCATACAGTTGGACAACTGTGCTATACAATGGGTGACCAACTGGCTCACAGGTCAAGCACAAAGGGTGACAGTGAATGGGATAACACCAGGCTGGCGACTGGTCTCTAGTGGGGTCCCACAGGGCTCCATCCTAGGCCCAGTCCTCTTCAACATCTTTATCAATGACTTGGACACAGGACTTGGAAAAACAAGGAGAGGGGTTAGTAAAACTCCCACCTTTGACTTCCAGAGGGCAGACTTTGACCTGCTCAGAAGCTTGATTGACAAAATCCCTTGGGAGGCTGCCTTGAAGGATAAAGGAGTCCAGAAAGGCTGGACATACTTCAAGAAAGAAGTTTTAAAGGCACAGGAGCAGGCTGTCCCCATGTGCCAAAAAACCAGTAAGCGGGGTAAGAGACCAGCCTCTGGCTAAATAGGGACCTTTGGCTGGACCTTAGGAACAAAAGGAGAGTCTGTGACCTTTGGAAGATGGAACAGGTCAGTCATGAAGTCTATAAAGATGAAGCGAACCTAAGCAGGGTGAAAATTAGGAGAACCAAAGCACAGCTAAGAGCTCAAACTAGCTACAGCTATTAAGGATAATAAAAAATGTTTCTATAAGTTCATTAACAGCAAAAGAAGGATTAGGGAAAATCTCCATCCTTTATTGGATGCAAAGGGAATCTTAGTAACAAAGGATGAGGAAAAAGCTGAGGTGCTCAACACCTACTTTGCCTCAGTCTTTAGCTGTGGAACTGGCTGTTCCATGGATATACAGCCACATGACCTAGGAGACCGGGAGAGGATGCAGAATGAGGTCATCACAGTTAAAGAGGAAGTGGTCAGAGACCTGCTGCACCACTTAGACACACACAAGTCTATGGGACCAGATGGGCTACATCCAAGGGTGTTGAAAAAGTTGGCAGACATGATCACCAAGCCTCTTTCCATTATTTACCTGAAGTCCTGGCTAACTGGGGAGGTCCCAATGGACTGGAGGATCTGGAAAATTACAGACCTGTCAGTCTGACCATGGTACCAGGGAAGATCATGGAGCAGATCATATTGAGTGTTATTAGAAGACATACAGAGGATAACCAGGGGATCAGGCCCAGTCAGCATGGATTTGTGAAAGGCAGGTCCTGCCTGAAGAACCTCATCTCCTTTTATAATCTGATGACCCAACTATTGGACGAGGGAAAGACTGTGGATATTGTCTATCTGGACCTCCAAAAAGCATTTGACACCGTTGCTGGTAGAACTCTCATTAAAAAACCTGGCTGCTCATGGCCTTGATGAGCATATGATCTGTTGGATCAAGCACTGGCTGGACAGTCGGGCCCAAAGAGCGGTGGGCAATGGAGTCAAATCCAGCTGGTGGCCAGTCACAAGTGGTGTCCTCAGGGCTCAGTGTTGGGACCGTTTCTGTTTAACATATTTATTGATGATCTTGATAAGGACATAGAGTGTATCATCAGTAAGTTTGCAGATGACACCAAGCTAGGCAGGAGTGTTGATCTGCATGAGGATAGGGAGGCTCTGCAGAGAGATTTGGACAGATTAGGTGGTTGGGCTAATGTTAATGGTCTGGGCTTCAACAAGGCCAAGTACCAGGTCCTGCACTTGGGCCACAACAACCCCAGGCAACGCTCCAGGCTTGGGGAAGTGTGGCTGGAAAGTGTCTGGCAGAAAAGGACCTGGGGGTTCTAATTGGTAAGCGGCTGAATATGAGCCAGCAGTGTGCCCAGGTGGCCAAGAAAGCCAATGGCATCCTGGCCTGTATTAGAAATAGTGTGACCAGCAGAAGCAGAGAGGTCATTGTCCCCCTGTACTCAGCACTGGTGAGGCCAAACCTGGAGTGTTGTGTCCAGTTTTGGGCACCTCATTTCAAGAGAGATATCGAGGTGCTGGAGCAAGTACAGAGGAGGGCAACGAAGCTGGTAAAGGGCCTTGAGAAAAAATCTTATAAAGAACACTTGAAGGAGCTGGGAATGTTTTGTTTGAGAAAGAGGAGGCTGAGGGGAGACCTCATCAGTCTCTACAACTACCTGAAAGGTCATTGCAGAGAGGTTGGTGCTGGTCTCTTTTCACAGGTAATTAGAGACAGAACAAGAGGGAATGGCTTCAAGCTGCAACAGGGGAGGTTTAGACTGGACATTACGAAAAACTTTTTCACAGGAAGAGTGGTTAGACACTGGAATAGGCTACCCAGGGAGATGGTTGAGTCACCATCCCTGGGTGTATTAAGGGTTGTTTGGATGTGGTGTTGGTGGATATGGTTTAGGGGAGAACTTTGTAGAGTAGGGATGATGGTTGGACTCGGTGATCCCAAGGGTCTTTTCCAACCTGAATAGTTCTGTGATTCTATGAAAGGCAGACTAGAACTCAAAACTTTTCTGCTTTCATATGAATGCCTAAAGTTTTAAGCTTTGTGTGTAGAGGAGCTAAGTATCTTACAGTCCCAAGCATTTGTTGCAAATCTGGCTAAAAAAAAAACAAACCTGAAAGCACAGCCTTTCCTCACATGTACATTTTTCATGTGTTTAAAATGGTAACATGCTGGAATGGAGCACAAATGTGTAGGAATGGAAAGCAACAGGAGATAAATTTTATATAACTTGTGCACCTGCAGAAATGAAGACATTAGCAGAGTGACACCCAAATACTGCAACACAAAGATCCTACAGGGACATGAGAGCTAGTTAGCCTTGTTC
>NW_009953649.1:1101014-1175374 GCF_000747805.2 Chaetura pelagica
CCTGCTGAGATAAGTGCCAAATGTTATTTTGATGGAAAATTTTCCTGAAGACTGCATGAACATTTTTACACTTCAGCCTCTGTGTCTGCAGGATGCCATAGTGAATGGTAGTAATTGGAGCCTGGCTGGGCATAAGAAAAACCATGTAGGCAGGGCCTTTCAGTGGGCATTCTTTCTATGTGAGCACTCTGATGAGTGTTATTTTACATGTTTGGATTTTCCTCTCCTCTTCACTGCCTAGGTAGTAGAGGCAAAGAGTGCAATGCAGAGAAAGAAGATGTACCAGCCTAAGAAATAGCCACTTCATGGGTCTTTTAATGTGTAGTATCTGGATGGGGAAAAAAAAATAAATTAAAGCCATCATTTAATTTTTAAGAGTAAACATGGCCACGAGGCTTTTAAAGAGAGTGAATGCCTCACTGACTGAGAACACCAAGTTGTAGCCCACCAAGAAGCTGTTGTCATTGTGTAACTAGGGGATTGCGTAAATTAGTTGAAAAGTAAAAGCAGTCAGGTATGTTTTTCAATGATGCCTTAACTATCTCCTACTTTTTTCATTAGTTAATTAGTTAAATAGAACGAAATAGGCTGCTTGTGACATGCATCACATTAGGAAAGAGAGAAAGCAGGAGTGTGGGAGGAGCTCAATGCATATGGCATTATGTATGTATCTGGGCTCCCTCAGGGGAGAAGGCAGCTTCTTTGCAGTGTTGCGTATGTAGTGAGGGAAGCAAGAGTGAAGGGTCCAGTAAAGGTGAGCCAGGAGTTTCAGCTGCAAGAGCTCTGCAGCGAAATAGAAAGATATGCCTTTGCTGTACCATTTCTCAAATTACTTCAGCCAAAAGATGTAAGAAATCAGGAATGAAGCTGGAGTCCCAGGTGACACAAGGGCTGTGCACATGTACCAAGTCCCTGGCTACAGAGGCCCTTTTCCTGGTGGTTCCTCCTCTTGTCTGAGCAAGGTGCTCATCCATCTTCTCTAAACACAGAAGGCACATGATGGGAGAGAATGAAGAAGATGGAGACAGATTCTTTTCGGTTGTGCCTACTGACTGGGCAAGAGGCAATGGGCACAAAATAACCACATAAAATTACATCTGAGCACAGGAGAACATTTTTTTAATATGAGGATTGTCAAACACTGGAACAGGTTGCCCAGACAGGTATTACAGTCTCCTTTTGTGGCTATTTAAAACTTGTTTAAACACAGCCCTGAGCAATAGCGTACCATTTTGTTGACTACTGGAAAACCATATGCAAAAGATAACAAATGAAACAAAGTGCTCTGGTTAATTCTTTATTTTTTACATCAAATACATTGATAAAAATCTTGCACCAATCGGGTAGCCTATCGGATTTTTCATTTAGACTTTTTTAGAACTTTTTTAGGTGCAAAACAAAGAGAAAACAACAACAACAAACCTCACCAAAACAAGGACATCAATAATTTTATATGCATCACTGAAAGAACAGAATACTTCAACAAATACATTACGGCAGCTGAGCCTATATCAAAGGAAGGACTTTCCATGGACAGACTACATAGTGCACACGAAAGCATTACTTTTATAGTATATACAATAAGGTGATACATAAAGTGGCTTGTTAATGCAAGTCTTGTGATTAGAAGTCTATCCCTTCATTTTCCAGCGGGCACTTCCTGAAGAAAAAGACTTCTAAGTATAGGCACACAGGCGTACAGAGCATATGAATTTGCAAGACGGCAGCATATACATTTTTAAAATTTGTTTGTTTGTTTTTTTCTCTAGGCACATTTGAATGCAAAAAGATATTTTTAGATTTCTTTTTTTAACAGTGCAAAACTGAGTACCCTTATGTGCAACAATCACTTTGAAAACCATTTTAAGGATATAAGGCTATCTGCACTTGAAAGATGAAAGAGAATTGCAAATAGAAAGGGCAGGACATTCATATTAGGGAAATATTAATCTAAAATTCTCAGATCAATTTGAGATC
The DNA here is from genome assembly GCF_000747805.2 of Chaetura pelagica. Taxonomy (NCBI): domain Eukaryota; kingdom Metazoa; phylum Chordata; class Aves; order Apodiformes; family Apodidae; genus Chaetura; species Chaetura pelagica. The sequence continues at coordinate 1,102,992 of NW_009953649.1, forward strand.
ATGCTATAGTTGCAGATGACACCAGAGACTGGTTGGTATTACCAGACCATAATTTATAAGACTCATCTTTCACGTGTTGAATTTCTATCTGTAAAGCTACATTACAGTTGTAGATGGCTTTGAAAATAGCCATCTCTTTATTCAAAGTGAGAAATGCACTTCACATAAGTTCAGCTGAGAATGCCTTATGTATAAATCCCATTAGCTTTACTTTGGGTTGCGTTCTAATTTTAAAGCAGGATAAAATATGCAGAAGAGAGGCTTGCTGAGTTCCTGCCAGAGCCTGTGGTAAAAGTACAATCCTAGTGACGCAGAAATTTTACTTTGCTGGTAATTTGAATAATTTCAACCATTTGGCACAACTCTTAAGGAATCAGTTGGCATCAACTGAAATGGATGGAGGCTCCAATACAAACCCTGGCTTGGATGAAGAGGGTGATTTGAGTTTTACTTTGCTTTGCTTTCCCTTTTTTTTTTTTTTAAATTTATATCATTTCACCCCAGTACAAATCCTACTGCCCCAATGGGGAGTTTTACCTGAGACAAAGTCTGCAACATCAAGACATGGCTTGAACCACTACAAAGCAGAGTAGCTCCCACAGATTGTTGGAAACTTAAGACGCCACTAAGTGCTACACATCACCCTAGATCCTCTCCTGCCTCCCAAGGTTTTTGTAATCATTAACAAACATATTCTCAAGTAAAGCAAGTTCATCTGATCTATTTATGTTTGGCTTGTGCTGGTATTACAATGCCTATGTTTCTAGGGTTTTTTTTGGTTTTTTGATTTATGTTTTTTTAAAAAAAAAATCTCTGTATAAACATTATAAAATAATTATTTCATTAGCTGTCCAGAGATATCACTATGAATATTTTGGTAAAAGCATAATTAGCTGCCTTGAATAGTTTTCTTTCAATTTATTTATTTTACATGCTATATATTTTTATTTAATATCCAGCACCAGGTATTCAGGTAGTACTGGTTTGTCAGCTGCAAATATAAAGTATATATGTGTATATATATATTTATATATACACACACACATATAATAGCATTCTGTGAAATAAAAATTACCAAATGTCAGGCACAATTGTTTGCATACACAAGAGCATAATTCAGAACTACATATGAAAACAGTTGCCATTTTTGTACCATATATTTTGTTTAATCAGTTTAATAGCTACATTCAGCTGTCTGATATGTGGACAACATCTTTATAGATAACTATGGGAAGGTTCCTAATTCGTTAAGGTGCTGCTTCAATTAAAATCTGATGAACAAGTTAATGATACATCTTGAAATTGCCCCAAGGTAAATGAACTTATTACTGCGAATCTCTATTTTTCTTTCTTGGGTGCCCTTTACTCTTGTCACCACAAACGTGGGAAGGACTGGTTGAACCTAAGTTACTTCCTTGCAAGGGGCTGAGCCTACAAAAGGATTCATAATTAAGATTGTGAGCTGACTTACTATTCCTTATGTTCCAAGACATGTCACAATACCCTTCTGTCTGCCGCGTACCTCTTCAAATCATGCTTATCCAGCTTCACTGGGAAAATTCTTTGAACGTTGCAATGAACTGTTCTGGGATGTAGGAAGGGAGACCTTCACTTAAACCAATTTGTCTTGCAGTTTATGAACTTGATCTGTCTTGGGAAACACCAAGCTACACATGCAATATTTAAAGAGCAGTTCTAAAGCACACTGGGCTACAAGTGAATGATGATGGTGTAAGCACCTAAGTGTAACTACAGGGATTCCTGTTCTCCATTCAGATCTTAGCCTGCACTCATTTCAGGGCATTAGTGATTTTTCTAATACATTTGAAAACCAGCTACTAAACAAAACAAAACGTGCATTTTCTTTCAAGGCATTTAGGAGCCCTCCAAAAGCTCTTAGGTATCAAATTTGTACATACACACACACACACACTTACTAAATACACAAAAAGACAAAGCCTTGAGCACATTCAGAAAAAAATTACACTAATATGCATCAACAAAAGGCCTATTAACTTACAGGGACTGCTTCACATGTTTAGCCTTACACAGTTTTCAAGGAATCTTCTCAAACATAGGTAGCATCTACCTTTAGTCTTTTAAACTGTGCATATCCTCAGATATGTACATGAAACTGTTATAGACATCATTATGTACATTCACTAAAGAATCAAATCCTTGACTTGGAGTACTAACTTGTCCTATGCCTTGCTGCCTTCACATTCTCTGTGTGATTCGATCTCACTGCACACAGACTCTGCTTGTGTAACAGGGAGCGTAATTAGACATAGGCACCCCTGTATGGCATTAGTTGCACTATTTCCTATTTTTAGATACTACAGAATATTCCAATCAACATAATCAAACTGAAAGGTTTCAGCTATAGCAGAAAAAGAAGCATCCCTGAACCCTTCTCTAGAATTGTGGCCAGCTGCTGTGGGGCAGCCTACGCACATGCTATGAAACGTCTTTACTGGCAGGGTGGTCGCTTCCAACCAGCTATTGGAATAGCCACTGGTCCATGCTGACTTCCAAACTGCACCTGTAAGCCAGAAGTGCAGATAGCACAGGCAAATTTTATCATTAGACTAATAAAATATCCCTGGTATATGTAACAATCACATTCCAGTACCCAGCAGTGTTCCCTGACATATTTAATTTTCTAGCATAGAGGCAGTGAAACAGCAGCACCAACTCCTACTTCGAGTAGCACATAGTCTGGGTTTCTTCAGTCTCTCTCCTTCATGTCTTGCTGAAACTCTTGATGTCAGTGGACCTTTTCTGTATTTACAGTTGGTCTGAAGAATCTGACTAATCCTTATGAAAAACAGTTAGTTACAGAAATGCACAGAAGAAGCCATTTTTATCTTCATTGACATGCAGCCACAGCGTCTTCACCATTTCTGAGGCTCATTGTCACAGATGAGCTGGCTCTTAACAGTGATTTCTGAGCATGCTCCAAGGAGAGCCGAAGAAAGCCCAGGGAATGCAAAGCCAGCTGCTCTGGCTGTGATGCCAGCCCTCCCATTCATGGCTAGGCCACACTCTACTGAAAGGAATGGGACCATCCCACCATCTTGTGCCAGTCTTGCACTGGCATCCTAACCCCTTGGTATGTAGCACAATGAAGCAAAGGACAGGGGGAGGTTTTTATAAAATAGAGCTTGACCATGCCATGTGTGAAGACTCTTTTTTTAAGACTTGATGATTTCGTAATCATCTAGTCTGATTTAAGAGTAATTATCTGTTATCACTGTTTACCATGTTGCCTTTGATTTACATCTTGCCAAACAATGCAACAGTTTAGCTTTGTAGGATCAGACAAGATAGGATGCATGCAATGCAATTTAGCTAGAGGATATGATACAGAAACCTAAGAGTTTGGTCAGTATGATCTTGAGAGGGAGTTGTCTGTTAATGTAAGCCAGCAAGGTAAAACAGTATTCTTCTTAGACAGGGGTTCCTTTCTACTGTAGGAAGAGAGGTGGGAATCTACCTAAACTACCAAGGCAGTCACAGTCGCCAACAGTGCGTTTTCACTATCGCACACTAAGATGCCAATTAGCTTTCCATTTACTTGCCCCCCCAAAAGTCATCCATAATCTCTACCAAACTGCTTCAAATTTTCAAGCAAGTAAAGAATTAAGCGAGTGCAGAATTTGGGGTGGATATCAACAAAAGCTACCACTCATAAAGATCACAATACACATAGGTGGTATGGCCTGTTAATTTCAGGAAAAATGAATGTTCAGTTTACATTAGGACGTACCCAACTTACAAGCAAAATGAAATAAAAACACTGCAAGTTTTAAAATGAGTTAGCCTGACAATCCTTGCTAGCCTTGCTGGCTATCCATAGCAATTAAATGTCTTCCATTTAGGGTAAGCAATCAACTGAGGCAAGCACTTGCCAAACACTCAAATGGAAAATGCAGGTGACTGTTGTCATTGGAGTGTTTACACAGGCACTACAGACAAAGTGAAGCAGGAGCTAGGCAGTATGCTGCTGGGTTTCTCATACCATTATATATGCTGACTTTTGATTATATTGTATTCTGCATATTCTCCTCCTCTTTGCCATTTATATAAAAAGACTGCAAGGAATGAGATGTAGCTGGTGCAGTTGTCAGCTGGCTCCGGTTCTCCTCTTCCATCGGTGCAGCGCTCCGGGCTGCTGGGGCATGCAGTCGGTGAGCATCCAACATCTCCAGCAAGAGATCATAGAGTGGAACTACATTTTTACACTTCATATTGTACAGGTGCTCCATTCCTTTGTTGCTGTGGGTTGTAACAAAACAGTGGTTACTTTCCAGTATGGTATGGGGAAACAAAAGCTATCAGCTGATAACATTTGTTAGGTTCCTAAAAATTCCGCCTCGTACAAAACAATTACCAGTGCAGTTGCTGTATGCCACTGACATGGGTAGCAGAAGAAAACACCTTCAAATAACATTTCAGACTGCCCATGAGCAGTTTGCCTTCTAAAGGTGATTCTTTTGCTGTCCTTTGCCTAGATGGTAGCCTAGGGCACATGGACTCCTAATTTAGTCACTGTGACACCACTCTATATGCAGTTTTCACTCCCACCTGTGAAGGAAAAAGTGTGGGCATGTTTGTGAAACCTCCATCGCATGGGACCAGTGCAGGAGGGATGACTGCATACTTGATCTCACCTCATGTGTCTGATGTGAGAGAGGATGAGGAGGAGCTGAGCTAGTCGTCTGTGTTGCTGCTGCAGAGAAAGACCCGACTTGGCCATTAAATGTATCAGAGTGTCTGTGATTTTGTCTAGAACCCGGTGAATATAGTCTCTCTCTTCCAGAGATTTCAAGGTGCTGGAAAGAAAAGTGTACACACCTGGAGTAGGAAGGAGAAAGAAAACAAACCACAGACAAAAATGACTTTGATGGAATCAACTTGCCCAAAGTACACCTCCTGGCTCTTCAGCTGTGTTAAAGCATGGGAGCTGACTGTTCATGAACTCTCCTGCTTGCCAGTCACTGGTGTGAATGATCCTGGAGCTTGGATTTGGTCACTGTGGGCAAAGCAGGAGGACCATGATGCCTCTTTCCCACCCAGATCTGGGCCAGATGGCAGGTGACACCTGCAGCCTGCACGTAGACCAACCCACAGGCTTTGCTCTTCTCGTAGTCACTTGGCTCCGAAACCTTTAGGAGATACTGTATCCCCTTGAGAGCTCTGCAATACTTACTGACCACCCCAGCCTTTGCTGGTTTTTGCCCTTTTCTCTGCTGTTTAATGCTAGATTTTTGGTGATTTACAAGTCAATCTAGAACTTAAGAATATGTTACCACAAACATGGAAACAAAATCAGGGTTTCTTTGTGCACACTCACCTCTACAAGGCCCCCCAACCAAGCAGGAGACTGGAAAGGTGTGCTCCTTCACCTGCAAACCTGCCTCTCCTTTAAAAACCATGTCTAAAGCAACCTGTATTAATTTAGCCACCTTTATGCTTATTGCTGAAAATGAGCATCCTGAAGATCTGGACTGGGAGGAAATTTTTCAGACATAAAAACACCTTCCAACTCCTCCTCCAACAACTCTTCTACATCTCCTATAGAACACTGTAACCCAGGCATGAGAGCTTTTGCCAGTAGCAGTTCTTGGGTGCAAGAAGCACACGATCATTCTAAATGGAAAATTCTAAACTATTTGGCATTTTTTATCTATTGTGTGTTCCAGACAACAACACAAAGCCAAGGTGAATCAGGTCACAACAGCATTGTGCTGCTAAAAGGCAGCTGTTGCATTCAGCACCATGTTTTTAACCTTCTGGATGCAGCCAATAACTCTAAACAGGCTGTATAACTATAATCCAGACCTGAGGTAGCAAAAGCTTAAGATGTATGTACAGTAATACAATCCAACTGGATGGATCATGGTGTGTTCATTCCCCTGTGTCTACAATGTATTTGACAAATCCTTTGCTATAGCCCTTCTGCACCAGCCCACAGAGCCAAGAAAAAAAACCTGCATTTTTTTCTTGGAAAAAAAATGGTTTCTGGAATTACTTCATTTTGCTTTTCTTTAAAGCATCATATGTAATACAATATGCAATGCAGTTAGTGATATTAAGAAAAAAAAGAAACATACACACACAGCCATGTACACCTACAGAGACATATATACTCTACTTTGTTGGAATTGTTTGAAGCCTGGGGTCTGTACCATTGGACTTGAAGCTAAGAATCTGAACAGTCAGGGAGATTTAGATTTTTTTTACCATCTTCTTGGCATACCTCACCTTCTCACATCATCTTGGTATTTCAGGGACCTGACACCTAGAACTACTGAAACCTGCAGGTAGATTTTATGACTGTGGGTCTTCTGTACTAAAAAGTAATACAAATTTGCATTTGTGAATGTCAGTGTGTCTGGGAGAGAGCTCAAGTGAGAGGGAGTTCTTAAAAAAAAAAAAAACCAAAAGGATAACTCAAACACATCACAACTTCTGAAAACCATTAGTGAGAGCTCTTAATTTTGGTAATTAATATTGCTTTGAATATGATATAGATCAGTAGTACAATGGCCTCTTTTCTCACAAAGCTTTTTATGAGTATTATTATTTTTACTGACATGAGTTCACTTAAGAGAAGCAGCTCCTTAGGTTTTTCTCAGCTGAATGACTCTTAACCCTCACATATGCCTATTGACCAGGATTTATAGCTTAGCAGATACCTGTAGGGGCAAGATTCTTAAACATTACTGACAAAACCACAATCCATTAGAAGAAAACATGTCTCATAAACCCACAGTACCTCCAAAGCAGCTTACTTCAGCCAGAGGATGCTGTTGTGCCCTTGTAGCCATCCCCCTTAGTTTCATAACTTTAAAACCAGCAAGGGGGAAAAAAAATAAAATAAAATAAACCTGTTAAAATGTTTCTCACCTAGATCGAGTCTAGAAGCTATTAAAAAGTATAAATCAAAAAAGCACTCCCCCCAAACTGTAGAGGCTTCAGGCAATTGGCAATCGATAACTACCAAGAAAAATGACCTTTGGATTTCCTTTCTGCCCCCAGGTGATTGTTCCTGCCCCAGGCCATTGACCAGAAATTTCCCCAAAAGAAATTCCAGCTATCCATCACACACATACATGCACAGGCAGAGTTTTGGAATAAGAGTTCAGAATATTGTCTTAGCAAAGTGACATTTAACAGACTCAAAGGGCTTTCCAAGTTCTGATGCGCTGAAAGCAAGCATAAATTGAATAGCTACCAGGTTGTTTTCTAGCCCTTCCTGTACGTCAGTGTTATAAAACATAATAGGAGAACAGAGGAAGCCCCACCTTGCAAACGAGGCAAAACTATTGGTCTGTGCCCAGAGTACAAAACTATGCACAGGACAGGGTCCCTTGGGGCCTGCATACATAGCATCACTCCTCTTTTTGTATATGTTGAAAAGTAAAATATCTGGCAACATCTTGCCATTTCATGTTTCTAATACTTATTTCCCAGTGTTAAGAAACAGCCCTTTATTATTGAGCTGAATGTGTTTTTTATAGACTCATAGAATGCCAGGTTGGATGGGACCTCTAGGATCATCTGGTCCAACCTTTTAAAAATACATTTTTGCTTTCTAGTTGAAAGATTTATTGTTGCAGCTTTAGAGGGGCACCTTCTGGTTTATTTAGGTAGAGACAATGCTGTCCTTGTTACAGACATGCTGTCCCCTTGATATTTCAGGAAAAAATTGGAAGTAGCATAAACGTATATTTTGCTTTTTAAGTAAAATGTTCCATCTTTTCCACACATACTGAGTGAAACTAAAAAAATGCTCTTGCATTTTGCCAAAGATCACATGGAATACAAGTGTAAAGATATTAAAAAGTCTTGACAGATGTTGGGGGGGGAGGGGAAGGAAAAAAAAAAAAAAGAGAGAGAGAAAATAAATGTCCAACAAACCAATAAACAGCACTACCTCATATGAAGAGACTAACTGATGTCCAAGAATTTAAAAAATGTTTATGTACACTCAGTGAATTATATCCACATAAAGCTTTAGAATGCAAATGCAGACTGCATTTAAAGATTAAATGTAGCACAACTAGTCCAATTTGTTTAATTAGTCCACTTGTTTAAATCATTTTGAGATCAGCTGGTTTAATCATATGCATACATAATACAGATAGCATAAGGGCCAAAAATTCCTTGTGTATTTATCTGCTCTTTCTTTAGTAGAAGATTTGTGTATATTTACATGTGCAATCATAGGAAAAAAAAACAAAACACAACAGGCTAGGAGAGGCTTGGAGGTAATCTGCTTCGTCCTCCTGCTCAAAGAGCTGTAACATCAGGGATAGGTCAAGCTGCCCAGAGCTTTGTCCAGGTGAGTTTTGAGTGTCTCAGGACAGAGATAGTACAATCTTTCTGGCCAGCCTGTTCCAGTGCTTAATCTCTTACTGACAAGATTTTTTGTTCTGTTCATCGAGTCAGGACCTCATTTGCTCTGGTTTGTCTCCACTGTAGCTTGTCCTTTCCTCTTGCACCTCTGGCCCTCACCTCTCCATAGCCTGTTCATCAACTGTCTGAAGACTGCAGTTAGACCTGTCCCTTTTCCAGGATGAAAAAACCCTGCTCCCTCAGCCTCTCCTCACACATCATGTATGCTGTGTGCTTGAGAGCATATAATATTTCCTGTGTGTCCAACACTTTACCTAAGGAGCCAGGCTGTACTCTTGTGAAGAAAGGCATCTCCAGAAGATGTTTTAGAGTATCTATGCCAAACCCACAACTATTAAACATACCCCAAATTATGCTACTTATCTCTGTCACGCAGTTTAGCCTCCTAACTTGGGCATCTAAAGAGTCTAAGAGTCAGAAATTCATGTACACATTCCCACCACCTAACAGTTAACTTCTCAGACAGTTATAAAATCAGGTGGTTATAGGAAGGCCAAAACTGAAGTGAAAAATTAATTACCTTTATTTGTAAAGGCAATTACAAACAATACAGACACAGATTCTGTGGCCATACATACATACACAATCAGTTTACAGTGTACTGAGACTGCAGCAAGTGCAGTTTGTAAGCCAGAATAGAACATGATGCTCTGCATAACAGTGGTATAAATTGCTTTCTTTATGAATCTGTAGCAGCTTAACCCTAACTGTGCTCTCTGAGCAATAGCTGCAAAGATCCTGGTAAAAATTCTAGCACCTGTAAACTTTGACTTAATGAAAAAAAAAAAAGCCACCCCCAAAATCAGATCACTCATCAGATCAACTCTGATCTGTCAAATATTAACCTTGAAAGAATGAAGATCTAACAACTCCTACCCTAACTCAGTGGTCCCATCTTACTTATATGCAGAATGAAATTTGCCTCCATTTATCACTGACTTCATTTGATGTATTATTTTTTTTTAATAATTTTTCCATAGGGGAATGTCCATTAACCAAGTGAGATGTGATTATGAAGGATAGCAGGTGATGTCTGGCAGAGTTTTGTCTAAATAACAAATTTAGTTTTCTGGATCACGATGTGAAAGCTGATGTGCTTTATTCAAACTTCTAATTCTATTTTTTTTCTAATTCAATATTTCTATAAATCAATTACATATTCCAGATATATTGAAGAGGATAATTGCACTCAAAACTATTAGCTAAAAATCTGGAGGAGCATCACTTTTCAGAAAGAACATTTACCTCTAGGAAATATTCTAATTATCAGCACAATAAACGGAAAATGTCAATCAGTAAGTACAATTGTCATACCCTGGCATCCAAGATAAAAATCACAGCCCTTCATTCCTAATATGCCAGGTGCTTGCCTCAGATGTCCCTTTTTGATAATTGGTGACAATCACAACAAAACTCAAATCACATCATATCTCCTAGAACATAAATGAAATGTTTTATATTTGATTGTATAAATATGTAATTTTATTGTAATTGTTTTGTTGGGTTTTTGTGAACAAGCCATTTCCATATGGAAACAGGTTTCCATAAAGGCAGATGTGCCTGATCACTAAAGCAAAGTTTGCTGTGTTTAGAGTTAGTCTTTGGTGGGAATTACCTGAATTTATATTTAGAATCATAGAATCTTAGGGGTTGGAAGGGACCTCTGGAAATCATCGAGTCCAACCCCCCTGTTAGTGCAGGACCACCTAGGGCAGGTCACACAGAAACACATCTCTCCATAGAAGGAGACTCCACAACCTCTCTGGGCAGCCTGTTCCAGTGCTCTGTCACCCTCACAGTAAAGAAGTTTCTCATGTTGAGGCAGAACTTCCTGCATTCTAGTTTGTGTCCATTGCCCCTTGTCCTATCACAGGGCATGACTGAAAAGAGATTACCCCCTCCTTGTTGTCACCCACCCTTTAGATATTTATATTCATTAATAAGATGCCCTCTCAGTCTTCTCCATAATAAATAGCCCCAGGTCTCTCAGCCTTTCCTCATAAGGCAGGTGTCTCAGTCCCTTAATCATCCTCATAGACCTCTGTTGGACTCTCTCAAAGTAAATCCCTGTCTCTCTTGAGCTGGGGAGCCCAGAACTGGACACAATACTCCAGCTGTGGTCTCACTAGGGCAGAGTAGAGGGACAAGAGAACCTGTTTCGTATCCTCAGCAACCTTTCTGAGGATACACTCTACCCTCTCATCCAGGTCATTGATGAAGATGTTGAACAGGACTGAACCCAGCACTGGCCCCTGGGGAACTCCACAAGCTACAGCTCTCCAGCTGGACTCTGGACCATTGATCACCACACTCTGAGCTCTGTTTTTTAGCCAGTTCTCAATCCATCTCACTGTCCACTCTTCTACACCACCCTTCCTAAATTTGCTCACAAGGATGCTACGGGAGATGGTATCAAAAGCCTTGCTAAGGTCAAGGTAGACTACATCCACTGGTCTCCCCACATCTACCCATTCAGTCACACCATCATAGAAGGCTATTAGATTAGTGAAATATGATTTCCGCTTTGTAAATACATGTTGGCTATTCCTGATAACCTTCATTTCTTCCATATGCTTAGAGATTACCGCCAGACCACCAGACAAAAGGGACATACAGCCCCCCCATGTTCTTTGTCTAGAGGTTGATATCATCTAATAGTTCAAGCCCAACAGGAGAAGACAAGAACAGTGGAGTAAATTCACAGAGCTGGGAAACTCTGGCAACTGTTAGGTAACAAGTTAGCAGAAAACTAAGTCCAAATTTTTTACTTTACTGCTTACATTATTATTTTACACCTTATCATTTCCATGAAAACACCATGAGCCTCATTTATGTGTTAAAAAAAAATTTTCTAGAGTTCTTTGTCGTTTCAAACAGAAAAGCATTCTCTGGTGCACAACACACATTTTCTGTCACATACTTCAAAACAAATTTGCATGTTTCTATCATCTAACGTAGAATTCAAGTCAGCTAACATTGCATCTTTACACCTACATTTGTAATCTAGCCACCCAATTTTGAAGTATACTTCAGAATGAGATTTACAGCCCAAAAATACTTCTTTCATCAACTATAAAGGAAGTGGAAGGTGATTACATCAGTTTTATATGCCTGTATTTTAATATAAACTCAGCCACATTTTGCCATTTTTGCCCTTTATTTTGCCATCATCAAAGAAAGAAAGTGCGAATTCACAAGTGTTGCCTCTGGGTGCCCTAAGTGTGGCTCCAGCTACTTCAGTGTCTTGTAATCAGAGCATTAACAAGACTTGCCAGCTCCTAGTTCAAAATACTGCTCTGATTGCTCTTCACATCAGCTGTACATAGGCTGCCAACTACTTACTGCATCGATTTGTTGGGTCCCATTGACACCACTGAGCAAGTTTGCCTATTTCTATCCCTGCCCAGTGGCTCTGCCTCCATCTGTGTTGACAGACCCCTTTTGATTGCTGCTGTCTCAAAATGGAAACATCATTAGCAACTACGAGCAGCATTCACCCACAGGCAGAAGCAACCCCAATTACCCAAGTGACAGCAAAGCACACCACTTACCAGAATTGAGCAGGATGATGGACTTAAGGCACACAAATTCCTCCCCTTGAAGGTTCATCATGCGAAACCGAGCAGCGGTAGCCAGCAGCATGTCAAAGATTTCCACCATGCCCTCTACACATTTGCCTTGATTCCTGTGAGAATACCATTAAACGGGAGATACTCACAGCTTTTCCCCAGTGACGGCATGAGCTTTTCATCCCCCTGGATTAAATGATCCAAATGACCCTCCAATTTGATTTCATTAGTTCCTTACTTAGCACATGACTCCCTAGTCAGTGTTCATTTTGTGTATGTACAACTACAAAAACCTAGTTCCCAGTATCCCACATAAAATTAATAAATAATTAAACACTATATTCCCTATTCCCCCAAAAAATGCTAGTTTCATAAATCCATCGCTGAGAGGCCTTGCTGTGGTGAGATATGAGAGTGGTCTCCATATGAGAGTGACTCAACCAAACCCTTACATGGTGGACAAATATTTGTTTAAATCTACTTTGTGTGTCTTCTGCTTATGTTACTTCATTTCCCATTTTTGTTTTTGTTTTTCCATTGACTGAAATAGCCCAAATTCTGTGCATTTCTCCATTCCTAATGTTTTGTACTTGTTTCTACCTGGCCTTGGAATCCTTTATGTTCCAACACACTTACTCATGTTCTCAAGAAGAATTTAGAAAACCAAAATCTTGTCTTTATGACTGAGTGATTAAAAATACCACTACACTCCACAAAGCAGATCTCTTTTTACACTACAGCATTAAACAAAGCTGAAGTTTGGGAAATCTCAAAGTGCTCATTAGAAATGGCAATTAACCACCTCTCTCTGCTCACAGTACCAGGTATTCTCACTCATTCATTTTTATCTTGCACACTCAACCTGCAGTTCAAGTATTAATGCAGATTGTACTTATTTTTTATGACAATTTAGTCAGCAGACTTTCTGGTCATGGAATTTTAGATAATTTACATTGCTACCTTTTAAGAAAAAACACCTACTTTTGCTTTAATTAGGACTTCCTGAGTGAAATTTTAACATGTCAGATTTAGTGAGTGATCAGTGGTTAAAAATATATTATTTTTTAGAGGTGACTTTTATAGAAAAAAAAATTAAGATAATTACTATAGGAAGATGCAAAAGCAATTTCAAATTATCAGATGGCTTTTCCACTACATTTTGTAACATAAACACAGCTTGAGCATCTCCTAACCACATTGCATCAAAACCAACGCTGACTACCAGCACAGATACACCTACCTCAGTCCTCATGCAGCTGTGCTGTTGAGACCCTGTAGGTAATGCCTAGACTCACAGCAGACCCTCAGACAAAGCAGTCACCTTCCTTTTTGACTACAGCCTGAGAAAATTCTTTGAACTTCTCAATCATGTCTAAACCTTAAATTGAGTCAAAGAAGGAGCAAGGTTATCTGTAAGCACTTGTGCACCCATCTCCTTTCAACTTAAAATCCCTATTTGGCTAAATTCAGGTCTTGAATTTAAATCTACATCTCTTATCCCCAAGCAGTGCCTACGAGCCAGTGACTATGGCATGTGACAGAAGTGATTATCAGAGACTTTTAAGTAAAGCAGGAAAATACAAAGCAAACACAGTGACAGATAGTCCCTTAGAACAGCCAGTAGGCCTTAGGTTAAAATACAGTAATAGTTGAAAATGTGGGGTCCTGAGTAAGTTTTCCAGTCCCTGCTACAACAGTATATGTTCCCTGACTTTTCTGTGAGGAATAGATGACCCAACCTTGGGTCTAGAACTAGCAGACAGGCACTTTAAATAAGGAGCAGGAGTTGCTGCTTCTCATCTCAGGTCCCTGTGGGCTCACTGAGCACTCCTGAGTGGTGCCTAACTCTCCCTGCGCATTTCACTAGCGCTTAGCTCAGAACTGTGATTTCCATTGCATGGCAGGCACCGGGACACAAGCTGCAACATCTGGAAATGTAACTGGTATGGTCTTTTCTGGCTCTTGCAAGTTTCACTGAAGAAATTGTGGCTCAAACTATAGCAACTTTTCAGGTATGACCCACAAAATGGAAAATTTCACATATCAGGTTCCCACACACTATGGGAACAAGTGCAGTGTAAAAGATTGTGGACAAAAGTCTAAGTGTTAAGATTAGCAGGTGGGCAGGCTCAGTGCTGTGCTCCATGTAAAGCCTTTTGCCCCCCCATTGACAATGGCCTGACTGATGAGCTGAACTGAAGGACTGATCTGAGCCTGATATATATGAATGTGGCTTTACTGAAGTGCACAGTTCTGTCTGTTTTGCCAGAAGGCTGAACCTGAACTCAGGAAGAGAGTTTTCAATTATTTTATGACCAATCAGTTACACTGTTCAGTGCTGGATGTAGAGAGCACTTCAGCAATGACCATCTTGCTTCCCTGATGAATCCTGCTTAGGCAGAACTAAGCTGAAAAACTGAACTGGTTGGCTTCAGGTATATTCCTCCTATGTTTGGACATAAAATAAATAAAGTAGGCAAAGTAGAATGTAATAGCCCCACTGTCAAATAAAAACAAATAAGAAATAAAAAATCAAATTAAAAAAAATAAACTCAGGCATTCAAAACAAGCCATGAGAATAAAAACAATTCCTATTGCCTCAAAATCTATTTTCTAGGCTAAAATATAAATCCTATGGCACTAAAGCAAACATTATTTTTTACAGTGGGACAAGTTCCACTGCTTTTGGTACACTATTATTTTTGCCTATAACTAGAGAAATATTAACTTTGCATATATAGAGATAAGCTCAGTTTCTGAGGACTAACAGCCTTTAATAATTTTACATTAACTTAAAAAACACCCCAGTAAAGGTTACTTTAAGAGTTTAGAAATTCAGGATTACACAGAAAGGAAAAGTTTCAGTGGATCCTTCAATAAAACCCCCATATTTAAAATCCCTAAATATTCGTGTCTGACTAAGACATTTATTTCTTTCCTAAAACCCATCAAACTGCTGTCAGCCCATATTCAAAACCGTTCAAAACATTACAGAGTCTGAACAAAGTGCAAAATTTCTATAGTCAAGACGACAATTAAACAAGTAGTTGTTTGTAAAATGAGACCTTCCGAAATGCCTCCTGGTGATTCGTAAGATGGAAAAGACTTTGTTACTAAGTAAGCAAGAATTATTCCAAGGTACTTTTTACAAAAATATTTCAGTGGACTGTAGTTTACAAAGTCAATATTCCAATCAATATCCTCTTGCTGACAAGCATAATCTCTATTCAGAAATCTCTAGTTCTGCAACACTGAGTCAATGCGCCTAAATGTCCATGTATGCCAATTTCCCACCAACCAAACTCCTATGGTAGATGATAAATAAAAATTATGTAAATTTAAGAGATTCTAAATATTTTTAATCTCATTTGCTTTGCTATCTGCTGTGTATGAAATACCAGGCCATTCCATAAGAAAAGAAAAAAAGAGTATTTCTTTAGATACAGTTCAGTACTTTAGATGAGGTTAGATACTTAGTTTTAGTTATTCCTGAGTTGAAGCAACAATTCTGGAATTTCTGCTTCATTTGCAAAGTTAGGCAGCAGATTTCAGCCCCACTAAAATCAGTTGGAACTGCAGGAGCTTAGTGTCTTTGAAATGCAGGCTTCACATCCATTCAATCATGGCATAGGCAAGGAAGCATGTGTATCTTGTCCAGAGTCAAGGACACAAATTCAGAGAGCATATACATTTTTCAGAAGATCACCTGCAAGTATTAATTTTGCTTTATTTTTATTTATTCTACTTTTTGGGGGGTGAGAGGGTAGCTCACTAAAATCTTTTTCAGTTTATTTACAACACTGTTGCACTAATTAGTTCTTGTTTAAAGAAATACAATATTTTTAGCTACTTACTCAAAAATATGTGCCATTAGTGTCAAAGAATGAATCACAGTCTGAAAATCACTAACAGCTGGGCAATTGGAGAAGTACTGGACTGGAATTAGCACAATTCAGCCTGGGATCAAGTTTTTTTCCCTTCAAGACTTGAAACAGACATTTGCCAAATAAGAAATAAAACTGACATATCAGTATGAAACAGAATTATGGGGGAGGAAAAGAGGCAGAAGCAGAAAAGACACCTAAAAGCAAGGCTCTCTTTTCCTCTACTGAGCTGGCCGGTTATGTTCACACTTTTTCACATAACTTGCCCTTCAAGTTACCCCTGTTGGTATCATCATTTCCCCAAAAGATGTTTAAACAAGTGGTCGTCCATGCTTGACAGCAGTTTTCACCCAGCACAGCTTTCTCTCACTACAGCAACAAAGCTACAATTATGATTGAGCCTGAGGCTCAAATAGACAAATACTTTCAGTATTGACAGTATTGACTTTCAGTACTGACATCACCATCCCAACATCCTCTGAGGTTTGCTGATCTTTTCTGATCTCTCTTTTGGTTGCTCCTTGAGCTGGCTCTGAACATAAAGTGGAGGTTAATTCACGCACTGATGAGAGATGTTAAAATAAATCCAAATAAGAGAGGAGATTCAGGAAGACTGGGAATAGAAAAAAGACAGAGCAGAACAATGATACAGATAAAAGACAGCAGAAGAATGATATCCTGTGCCATTTCTGGAGCACTAAAGAATTGTCAAAAGATTTTAACTATTTTTAATGTTCTATCCATTAGGATATTATTGCAGGCTTTACGCATACCTGGTGCCCACCTTCAAGATAAGACAAATTTTTAATACATTAATGAGTACTATATACATTAGTTCTTATTAATAAACACTTATGAACACTTTCTACTCCTATGTAACATCATGCACTTAAACAGCTTTAGGAAGTGGAGTGTCAGGAAAGCTCCATCTCCAAGGTTTTATGACCAAATCAAGAACATCCATTGGAATGCCTTAAATACTGCCAGATCAGCATTGAAGGGCTACTCAACTAATTGAGACTTCCCCCTTTTCTGTAATGCTACGCTCTGCCAATAATTAAAATTTAAGTGTTATCAGCAATTAAACTTCACACCATCCTGCATTTAACCAGTAACTCTTGAGATTATGGAAAAGGTTGGGGGGAAAGAAATAACCTCCAAAGCTCTAGAACAAAACAGAAATCTGCAAAGATCAAGACACAAAGAGTAAAACACAGCCTATAAGCAAACTAAACCACTGTATCAAACATGTAGCCTGACAATGAAGAGAAATGCCTGGTTTAATTATGGTTCTGTGAAGTTAAATAGCATTTTGCTTTAAAATATGGCTGTTTTGATCACAACAATTAGGCCTGTACTTTCACACAAAGTGGTAGGTGGTCATGAAGGTGAGAGTTTCAGAAAGAGAGAAATTAAAGATAACAGGCTTGTTATGTAGTGTCTCTGTTGTGTTGCTTTCTGTGTGTTTTGTTGTTGTTATTGTTGTTGCTTTTAATTTTAAATCAATTTATTCAGGAGCCTTTATTACTAAAGATGGTAGCAAAATAATTCAGAGGAAGCAACAACTGTTACTCATCCCATTACTCCATGAACACTGGCTTTCAAATGGCACACCCTGAAGAACTTTATAGGCTACAGTTGATGGACGGTGTTACATCCTGCTGTTCCTGGAGTGTACTATTAATAGACCTTTGTTTCTGTTTTGATATGAGCTTATCAGAACAGAGGATTGGATCAATTGCTGGCTAAAATGCACTCAAAAGTTGTAAAATCCAATGTTTAAAAGTCATAATTGGCAAATATTTGCAATAAATATGGAGTTGCACACTTATAAATAAAAAAATAAACAAGAATATAGTTTAAACCGTTTTTTACCTACAGTTATTCACTGAGTACCAGAATTACTGAAGCTGAAAATGGTCTCTGGAGATTATCTAAGTCAATGCTCCTGCTCAGAGCAGTGTACTCACTCCAGTGTGTGCATGTCTATCTTCTACTGGGAAGCTCAGAAGTGGGCACTCCAGATTTAAATCACCAGGGCTGAGCAGTGAGGAAGGAACAACAACATCTAGCTGCTGGTAATGCTCTTCCTAATGCTACCCAAGAGGCTTTCTTTGACCCGAGGAGCATTGCTGCATTTCCAAGAAAATGTATGGAGCTTGCCCCTTCACGCTGCAGGCACTTCCATATTTGTGTGCATACGCACACTTAGAGGGTCTTCTTCTACCATATTTTGTTGATTACAACAACTCTCCTGTCCAAATCACCCTGAACCCTTTTCTTGACAGCCCAGTGTACCATCTTACTCACTTGATTTTGGGTTGTCATCTCCCTTCCCTGTCACTCCTGGTTTTAAGGTCCCTCCCCCAGCCCGTGGAAATTATGCTTTTGCCCCACTTGACAAGGATTGCATCTGTTCCTAGCCATCCTTGATCCTCAGAAGAGGCTCCACAGTCATAAAAGTTGAATCTCTGTTGTTGATGCCAACTATGCAACCAGTTTTTGACCTTTAGGATTTGTCCACTCTTCATCAAGCTTTTTCTTCTCAGCCACCCCAGTGGATTGACCACATGGGCTCTCATGACCTTGCCTGTTGCCTTCAGAGCCATATAGTCATGACTAAGTGTCTTTCCTGAGTATATCAACAGAGGATCATCTATCCAGGCTGATGAACTACAAGCACACTGTACATTGAATCAGTGGTGAATCAGGTCTGAAACATATAGACAATTAGCTACGAGGTACCTTTTTATTTTCTTCTTTGTAAAAGATTATATGAAATGGTTACACAAGAGTGTTAGATATAAAAAGTCTTTAAAATGCTGCTGTAATAATTCTAAGAATTTATAATTTTTTTCACATGTGATGACATTTAGATAAGAAAATTATTATGAAGACTCTCCATTTGGGAATAATAAAGTTACAATAATTGGCTGAAAAATGTTATACTGGTTGGCAGGAAGGCTTCTTTCAGTTTAATTTACATTCAGTCTGAATCACCTTAAAGCCAAAAAATATTTCAAAATTCTCTTCATAACAAAAATGCAAAGAAAGTTTAATTTTGGAAAGATCAGCATCACAATTCAAAATGACCTAGAACTGAGGCCTGAGCTTCCAAGGTCAGACTGACTAGATGAACAAGAAATCTTAGGATTTGTGTAGGGGCTATACTGAATCCAGAAATTATTTAATTTTCTCTGAAAACTTCTGTTCCATGCCTACAAACTCACCCAGCCAACCTCTTTTTCTAACAGCTGAAATTTCGGAAGATCATAATGAGAGGGGTTGTTATTTTTCTTTTTTTTTTTTAAGCATTCATCACTTTGAGCACTACCCAGTGACTGCCCAAACTCTGGAAGGGTGCTCCTGATTTACGTTTAGGTTGTTTGAATTACAAAATTGGATAGTCTTTGTATTCTGCTTCAAGGCAGAGTGAAGACTGATAGACAATAAACAGAAATCATTCATTTTTCAGAGTTTTAAGAAATATAAGTCTATCTCATGTAATATTTGTTTCATTCTCTGGGGTTTTGCAATATAATAATAGATCTCAAAATCCAACAATAAAGTGAAAGATGAAAGAGAAATTTAAATACTTAAAGAGATTCCTTAACTCTCTACAAGCTGATCCAGTCAACTCTATCAGGTAAGTAACCTGATGACAGGATGATTGCTTGAGCTGGTTTTCCAGCACAGAATTTTATTGTTATTGAAAATGGGATGAAAATGAAATATACAATTGCTTATCAAATTTATTCTGAAGTGCAAATTTGGATCTAGTTGTACCTATGAGCTTTTTTGCTTCGAAATAAATAGGAGCAGCAGCTCCCTAATGAAGCATTTTGAACCAAGCATCTGTGACCGCTTTGCTTCTATTTTTCTAGTAAGTCCAAAATTTTATAGTGCAGAAAAAAATCTAAAACAACAACACAAGTGTGAGGGGATATTTGGAACATTTTACAAGGTGAGGGATTAGAAAAATACACTCTGATTTCATATTGATGCTCTTCTATTGTATCTAATATTCTATTAAAGCATTAGGAAGCGCTATCTGCTCAGTAAACTTGAAAGATTCTTTTCTGATGTGGGTGGAAACTTTCAGACCAAAGTCATGAAATAGTAAATTATTCAGCTGCTCTGTCATACAGTGAGTGCTATAAGTCTTTATGCTATTCCTGTTAGCTGCAGCTTAGAAACCCATGGCCTCCTGCCATTGCTCAACAGGAAAGTCAGTAAAGTGAAAATTCTTCAGTTTCTTCCAGGAGAGTGTAAAAGCTTTATCAAGCACTGGAAGAGTAAGTGAACAAGAGTTTCTAAATTAAAAAAAAAACAAACACCTGAACAACAGACTAGATTTCTCCATACAAAGAAGGAAATAACATCGTAGGCAGGGGGGTTGGACTAGATGATCTTTCGAGGTCCCTTCCAGCCCCTAAGATTCTATGATTCTATGATTCTCAAGGCACTCATGACTTTATGCAATTCCTGTCATCTCTATTTTGTTTCTCTTCTTCTATCAAGAATTACAGGCAAAGAAGTCAGTCTATTTAGTTATTCTTTGTAGTGAAACTAATGTCTCTATTTGATTGCCTATGCAACCCCTACCTTTCCTCTTTTTTCAACATTCCTGTTAGATAAGGAAAATCAGAAAGACACGGTTTTCCAAGCACATATCATAGAATCATAGAATCACAGGGGTTGGAAGGGACCTTGAAAGATCATCTAGTCCAACCCCCCTGCCAGAGCAGGGGCACCCAGAGTACATCACACAGGAACACATCCAGGTGGGTTTTGAATGTCTCCAGTGAAGGAGACTCCACAACCTCTCTGGGCAGTCTGTTCCAGTGCTCTGTCACTCTCACAGTAAAAAAAAAAAAAATTGGATATTCACCTTGAACCTCCTATGCTCCAATTTGCACCAATTACCCCTTGTCCTATCACTGGTCATCACTGAGAAAAGCCTAACTCCATCTCCCTGACACTCATCCCCTACATATTTGTAAACATTGATGAGGTCACCCCTCAGTCTCCTTGTCTCCAAGCTAAAGAGACCCAGCTCCCTTAGCCTTTCCTCATAAGGGAGATGTTCCACTCCCTTAATCATCTTAGTAGCTCTGCGCTGGACTCTTTCAAGCAGTTCCCTGAGCTTCCTGAACTGAGGGGCCCAGAACTGGACACAATACTCCAGATGTGGCCTCACCAATGCAGAATAGAGGGGGAGGAGAACCTCTCTTGACCGACTAACCACACCCTTTCTAATGCACCCCAGGATGCCATTGACCTTCTTGGCCTTCTTGGCCACAAGGGCACATTGCTGGCTCATGGTCATCCTCCTGTCCACCAGGACCCCCAGGTCTCTTTCACCTACACTACTCTCCAGCAGTTCAGTCCCCAACCTGTACTGGGACATGGGGTTGTTCTTCCCCAAATGCAAAACTCTACACTTCCCCTTGTTGAATTTCATTATGTTTCTCCCCACCCATATGCAGCACAGATTTAAACAATGGAATAACAATGTCCTGTACTATTTCTTTTTCCTATTGTAACATTTCCTGGTGGGAAATCTGTAATCTATTCACTTTTCAACTGCTAGTGAGTAAACAACTGCTGGTTCCATGGAACTGGCTACCGTGAACAACAAGATGCAAAGATCAACTCAGAAGGCAGTTAGGAGATTAGATTATTATTCTCCTATATGCACCAGCTCATATTTGTCTACAAAAAAGATCTGTGATACTTTTTGAAAATCAAACAAGATCTCCCTCATCCACTTGCTTGTTAAATTCCTCAGAACACTCCAATGCATTCATGACACATGGCTTCCCCTCACAAAATGCATGGTGACTCTTCATCACTATGCCATGTTTATTTACACCTCAAATGACTGTCATTGTTAGATGACAACCCATCACTTTCCTTGCAATTGTCGCCAGGCTTATTGGGCAGAAGTTTCTCTCACCTTTTTAAAATGCAGCTCCGTGGTTCCCATTTTGCTGATACTGAGGATATTTCAGGTGAGAAGTCATCAACCTCAGCCAGCAATTCAGTTATTTCTACCATGAGTTTCTTTACAATGACATTTCAAACCTTTGAGTAACCTCTGATCAGCACAATATTTGAATGCAACAAATCCTTTAAAAGTACAATAAAACATTACTTTCTTATTCCTGAAAAAACATTACATTTTCTTCAATATTGTAAATGGTCCTTTGTCAGGCCTGACAAATTTCAGCCCTGGTCTAATGACATTTTTAAGGTCTAGTTGCTTGGGAACCTTCCAGACAGAAAACATCTGGTTTGTCCCAATAGAAATCTAAGTCTTTAATTTCAAATTTGCTTTATAAAAGATACCAATTTTCAAAAACAGAACATACATAAAATATTTGTATTTATCCTGGAATTTCTTTAATTGCAGAAGGTACTGTACTTTAACTGCAAGCACTGTGAGAGTGCCATTCTATTTTCTGATTGGGTCTATTTTTCTAATCTATAATTATGGTAATCTGAGCTTTTTTTAATAGCATTGGTTGTACACTGTAAAAATGTACCCGTTGCATGTAACTGGCAGACTGCTAAAAGTCCTGATTTTGAGCTAAGACTCATGTGTTTAGGTGGTGTGTTAATGGAATAAGAAAGAGTGCATTATCCCACAGAATAGCCTACCTAACTACAGGGCAGAGGGGATATAAAAAGGGATAATGTGATTATATTAATTCATAAGAAGGCAGTAGTCTACACATAATGGCAGCTTAATCATTGTATGATTATTTTTTTTAATAGGCAAAGCAAAATTTAAAGAAGGAACTTAAAATTAATAACAAAGGCCTGCTTTACAGATGTTTTCAAGGAGTCTTCCAAATGTTAATCGTTACACAGGAAAATTTTAAAGCTATTGATTTCAAAATATAATGAGTAGATTCTCACAGATTGAGAAAATACAGTCTCTAAAAGATCTTCAGAGTCAAGATAAGCTCATGTTTAAAAAGACCCAAGTAGGAGGACTGAGCTGGGAGAAGAGAAAATAGATTTGTTCAAAAAAAGAGCAGTTGGAATGTCATTTTTATTGCAATTTGGACAAGACAAGACTGAATTTGTCTAACCAAAAGGTAAAAAAAAAAGTTGCATAATAAAACCTGACATGACCAGGGCTTTACATACAAATGTATACAAATTACTATCTGTCTCCAAGATTCCAGATAGAAATAATCTGTTAGAGGCAGGAGAAGCCTAAATGTGAAAAATTAAGGGGATGTGCAAATCAGAGAGGATGCCTGCCACAGAATGATCAGAGAGAGCTAGAGGCATATACAAAATGTGGTCACTCTCCATGTTAACAATACTGAATTTGTACTATATCCAGGTTAGAGAGAGATCTGGGTTTTGCCATCTCTAGTCAGTCACTTTGGAATACAGACAGTAGCTAAATGCTGTTACTGCACAGATCAGATAACAGGGAAAGTGTGATCAGGATTCTGGAAAGAATGCTGTGGATTAAAACATTGGGAAAGTGTCCTGTAAAAGAAAATGCTGAAGGGTACACAGAGAAGAACAGATGAAAGGAAATTGTACTACAGCACACGTCTTTTCCATTATTTTAGGCATTCAATCAGACTCATTCATTATTTTACTACTTAGATCAACAACAGTAGTGCATCAAACAATATTTGCACTCTTGATGTTTGCCCAAATACTTGATGCAGTGGAAGAACTCCACTGAGTGTGAAGCAGGCTTTGAATCAGTCTCTGTCCTACCCTCTCAGATTTGACAAAAAGTGTACTTTTGCCCCATAACATTCTCAAAACTTGTCTAAATCAAATTAGCAAAACAAGCTGTTGCTAGCACTAATTAACTAGTAAATCAACAGTTAGTTAACAAATTAGCATGTCAGTGCTCCTCAGTCAAGTAATTTTTTGTTTGGTTTCAGCAAATATCCCTAACTAGTAGTATGAGACAAGTATATGATACTTTAGAAACGTTTCTTACTATTCAAAAATGAGATGATGTAATAGATCTATGTTTTTAGAAACAGTCTTGTTTGAAAGTCAGAAAACAAAAAGCTGCTCTGGTTGTGAAGTTAATTGATTTTTGAGCCCCAAAGAAATATGTAGTTCTAGTTGCATGCAACTGTTTTCTTTGTTCCAGAAGAGCTGATTTAAGCTGTGTGAATCAACTGCTCAGACTCCATTTTATTCAGAGCAGGGTGATTTTTATTTGAGGTACAACAAAGTTTCAAGTGTTTTCCTAGCTCTTTTTCTTAGCTAAAGGGAGGGGGAAAGGTACTCTGGCTCTGCTCTTCAGTTTTCAGTGTTTTCTCATAACCTGTATTACAGAATGTGGAACAGATGTGTTGGTCTTTGGAAGATCTATTGCAATTTATAGTAATTTTCAGTAATATGCTGCACTTACTATTCTACAGTAGTAAATTTTACTTTTATGTGCACTAAGAAATTATTTTTTCTTACAGAATGAGAATGTTTTATAAGAATTGAGTTCCATAGCTCACAGATAATGTGCTTACACAAGTGAAATAGGGTTTTTCCTAAAGTAATGAATACTTCTCTGTTCCTATGAAATATTACATTTTATACTATTAGGCATTAACATTTATATTTTGCTAAAATACAAAAAAGTAGTATGGGGGAGGGGGGCAGAACATCAAAGGATTAACACTACAGAAATGCAAAAATGAAAATTCAGTATCCCACAGTCAACAGAGTGAGGTGCTCAAAAGACATTTTTCTGCTAGTAAGACTTTTGATTCATTCACCCAGCTAATGGTTGCAGTAGCTGAAGGCATTGCCCTTGACTTCACGTTGCTATCCCTCTACTGCAACTCACTACCCCTGAAGCTGCAAGACAACATGAGAAGCTTGCCCAGCTGGCCCACCATGTACTCTGGCCCCTCAGCTCAGCTCTTTCTCCACCTTCAATTTAAACCAAGAAGCCAACTCTGCACTGAAGTGAGCGGTGTGTACACACAAGCTCTCTCTTGCCAAATCTGCTATGTGGGCAATAGTCTTCAAGAAAAGAGGCCTAGCAAGATAACTCTTTAATCAACTCTTTCTAGAATTCCCACAGTCATTTGCAAAATCCTCTGACCACTGGTTACTCTTTTTTAACATGCTTTCCCAAGGCTGAAATATTTAATTGACTGGGATAAAGAGACCTTGAGTTTGCGTTAAGATAAGAATGCATTTTTTAAAACTGCCAATACTCATACTTTTATTGGTGAAGACTGCCTGTTGAAATGCAGAATGTGGTAAGGCAGAAATGAACATTTTTTTCCATCACTTAGAAACACCTACAGCATATTAGCAGTTTTCAGGAGAAATAAAATCAAAACCTTAACGTATTCTATGCAAATAAGAGACTTTACCAGGATTTTCTTCCAAAAATATGTCTTGCCTTCTTGGGCAAACTAATTCTAATGAAGACTAACTAGAGGATTTTATACAAGCACATATAATTACCTGAATTAAAGGTATTATTGTTCAATATTTAATTTTAATTTAATTTAGTTTTGCAACAAACTGTACAGATTAAAAGCGAAAATTTCTGCTGCCTCTGAAAGAAAGCACTTTCAGCAGCAGGCAACTTTCACATGTATTGTTTGTCTCATAAATGACTAGCATAATATTCCAGCGCATTTCTAGGTTTTTTTAGAGTTCCTTTTCCAGTCCCACCTACTATAACCCTGTTTCATTTAAGATGTAGTGTCATATTGTAGTATCAGAGAGATGACTGCAAGGTAAAAATCAATCTGATTGTGGTAGAAATACATTAACTTAAGTAATTCACAGCAACGTGCAAACTGACCTGTCCAGTAGTAGGTTAGGTGCAAATAAAAGCTTTCCTGGGTGTTCCATGGAGCGCCAGACTAAGCCAATCATCAGTATCTCTAACCACGCACATTCCAGTAGATGGACCTGATCATGGAGTGTTAGATCCACAAATCCTGAAAGAATAAATAAGAGAGAGTAAAAACACTCCAGGTTTGAAAGTGGAACAACATCATACATATTAATCAGGTTTGAAAGTGCATTGGAGCTGGACAACCAAAAAGAAAAAGCAATAAAACAAACGTTTGTTCTCTTTATATTTCAGGCTGAGTTTTGACTCTTATTAGGTCCACTGTGGCTCCATCCCACAGAACAGTCCACACTTTCTACCCACCCTGGTTGTGTCCTGGCTGCACCCTGCCCCAAGAGCAGGGCAAGAGCCTGGTGAGAACTGCCTTTCTCAAATAATGCTATAACAGTAAATGCAAAATTGCTTATAGCAATACTAAAATATAGACGTGAAAGCGTAAGGACAGTGGTCTTGTGTTCATTTCATGGAACAGGTTATATGATTCACTATTTGAGATTCTCACATTTCATGAGCATTACTTTCAATCCAAAGATACAAGTGGAAAAGAGATGGCATCCTACAATTTGTTAGATCCTAACGTAAGTTATGCTTGGAAATGAGCATAAACTTCCTAAAATAAAATATGTAGGAGTTCGATTAAAACAGACCTTATTTCTCTTTACTCAGTACTACTTGTGAAATAATTTATTGAACTTTGCCATAATTGTGTTTTCATAGTAATTTTCAGAATACAGGCTACAGGCCCTGTCAGCCCAGTAAAAGGAAGTGATTTTGCTTCTGTGTTGTGTCCTCACTAGAGGTATATACTGCATCAGTTTTGAGTGATGTACCTGATATACTCTCAAGTAATATCTTAACAAGAAAGACACATTTGTAAAGTTAAATGTTGTGGTATTAAATAGAAACACAGTTCCCAATCATTTAGAAAATATTGTCATGTGCTGCAAAAGAGGTGGTGATATAATTATTTTTAATAAAAACATTTGAGAGAGTTAATCAGCTGATTCATAAAGAATCATTCAAAAAAAGGAAACAGCTTTGACACATTTGAAATGAAACTCATCTATCAATCCTTAGGAGTGAATTTAGACAGTTATTTTACCTGCTACTTTTATGAAAGAGGCAACAATTAAAAAAAAAAAAAAAAGTATTTTCTTCTATTTTTCTTTATTGCCAAATGCAAAAATGACTTTCATTTCAGATTTCACAGACTGATGGAATGACATTTCCCTGAGTCACCAAACAATAGAGCAATAGAGCTGAAGCTTAAAAGAGCAGTATTCTTCACTACAAAGCACTGATTACAGCACTTAAGAATAAAACTGACAGAAAGAAACTGCTGTCTATATATGGAGAGTAAGCAATAACCACCATGTATTCTATTAAGTATTGCCTTTGTATAACAACACATATTTGTATAGTGTTTTTATCCATGGTTGAAAAGTCCCACAGCAACACAGGGAAAAAAGTCTGAGGTGTCTGAGGTTTGCAGTCAGTGCATTACAAGTCAGTTATTGAAACATAAAATTATAGAACAGTTTGCGTTGGAAGGGACCTTTAAAGGTGATCTAGTCCAATCCCCCTGCAGGGATATCTTCTACTAGATCAGGTTGCTCAGAGCCCCATCCAACCTGCCCTTGAATTTTTCCAGGAATGAGGCATCTACCGGCTCTCTGGGCAACCTTTGCCAGTACTTCACCACCCTAATAAAAAAAATTATTTCTTATTTCTAGACTAAATCTAATGTCCTTTAGTTTAAAGCCATTACCCCTCATCCTATCACTACATGCCCTTGTATATCTTGTTCCCATGTTTCTGTAGGCCCCCTTCAAGTACTGGAAAGACACTATAAAGCCTCCCTGGAGTCTTCTCCAGGCTGAACAGCTCCAACTCTCAGCTTTTCCTCATAGGAGAGGTGCTCCAGCCCTCTGATCATTTCTGTGGACCTGCTCCAACATGTCTATGTCTTTCCTTTTGCCATCATTTCATGTGGCTGCACACTGTGTTACTGCAGATTGCTTTGACTGTTGGTAAAAAATTGAAAAAAAGGAAAAAAAAAAAAAAAAAAGCAGAGCTCAATTGTCTCAATGCATTTTTCTGTAACACATTCCTTGTTCTGCAATATTCTGGATGCCAAAATGCTTTGTTCTCCACACTTATTGCACCTATTCTCAAGCCCCTTTTAAGCTCTCTCTTTTTATTAGCTCTATTTTTCCCCATCCCCTCATATGAAATTTCAGATTGCACTGAAGCTAAGTGACCTGCACAAAAGCTAAAGAGAGAAAGTAAAAAAGAAAGCTAAAAAAATTACTTCACTAGTATTGTTGCCAAGGGTTATTTTATTAGCCCACCCTGAGAAGAGATATATTCTGCCCAACAATGCTAACATATTTTTAAATACCCGAACATGAATACTACATATTAAAAAATCCTAAAACTTTGTATAAAAAACTGGCCAAAAAAATTATTGCTATATGGAATATTAGCTCTGATTTCAGTGAAGCTTAGGAAGCTTCAAAAAACAATCACGAAAAAGAAAATTGAGAGTCCATAGTTTAAAGCATTAAATGATCTGTCAGCCTGACATGTACTTTGCATTCTATAACAAAACAGCTAACACAAACCTTAATTAATGCCACTTTATGCCTCAAATATAATAATACACATCATCTGTAATTCATAGAAAACCTTATCAAAATGCTGGCCTTTTAGGTAACATTATCAGTTTAGTTCATAACAATAATAGTTTTGATGAAACAGACATCTATGAGACATTTTATTCATAAAGACATGCACCAGATTAACTGAATTAATATCTTTTAAATTACACATCTCAGTATGCAATGGCAGAGTGGCAATGAACTGAACTGAAGTGTTTCCAAAGGAATGTCCTGTGGTTTACTTCTTCACTGTAGAAAATTTTTTCAAGAATTACATGGAAAAACCAGAAATAATTATTCAGATGTCACAATGATGTGTGGGAAATAATGCAGAAAATAGGTTGGGATCTAAGTCAGTCACTGGCTTAATCATAAAAAATATAAAGACATAGATTTAAAACCAAGAACATTAGGCATATATACAAGATGTAAACAGTGGCAGCTGTGAAGATGACTTGGAAATGAAGGAGAAAAATCAGCCCAGTCTGAGCTTCCACTGAGAAGCTGCATCTAATAAAGTTGATGAACTTTATAAAAAGTCAGGGAAACTCTGAATGAATGAATGAATGAATGAAGAAGTTAAATTACCTCTGTGCCACCTGAATCTGGTAAGCATTCTTCAAGCAGGATTAGAAACTGGGCCGTGATACAGACACGCCAAAATGAATAAAGCATTGAAAAACATGCCCTCTAGTGAGCAATGAGAGGAATGTAGCTACTCTTCGTGAAGTTAAACAGGCTAACGGGGTAGTGGGCTGCAACGGGTAGGTATCTAAAGAAAAAGAGAATGGCACTGCAAAGGGTAGTGGGAGACCATACAGAAGCCCAAGCTTGAAAGCTATATTTGCTCCAAGCCAGACTACAGATGAGGGGCCATTGTTAACAAAAGTAGTTCTTATCTAAGCAACATACTAAAGTTCCATGAATTTGCTATAATTAGAAATGTTAATCTGGATTTAATTATTATTTTTAAGACATCTTTTTGTTCAAGCAAGCTAATTCAGAACAATGTTACAGAAGGTTAAATTAAATGATGAATAAATCATGAGTCCCTTAATCACTCAGACCATACTGCACTTTAAAGTCACTGGAATTCTGTGTAGATGTGCACTGCATTCTCAAATATCAATTTTCTTTTAATGCTGGCAAGTTTTGAAAGAAAAAGTATTTTTCATTCTAATTAGCTTTTTGTTGTTGTTGTTATTGTGTTTTAAGGGGGGAAAAAAAAAACCTTCACTGTTGATAAACTAATTACTTGTAACTTACACATATGACCTGTATCTGACTCCATCCACCAGACTGACCAATTGAATGACCCCGTGAG
Source organism: Chaetura pelagica (assembly GCF_000747805.2). NCBI lineage: Eukaryota > Metazoa > Chordata > Aves > Apodiformes > Apodidae > Chaetura > Chaetura pelagica. The sequence continues at coordinate 1,132,724 of NW_009953649.1, forward strand.
AACTGTCAAAATCCCTGTGTGGTCAAAATCCACAACAGCCCAGCTGCCATTAAGTCATTCATATATCATACTTGGCAGGAGATGCTTAAAAAATAAAAACCATGGTTGAACCATTCTTTTCTCAGACACAGATACATTAACAGTATTCTTGAGTCTTAGCCAACATAGAACACAATAATTGTTCCACGAACTCTTGTATAAATATGGAAGTCTGAATCTGTGAAAACCCAGAGAGGTCTTCTGAGTATTCAGCTAAGAGTAGGTGGTGATTAAATTTATTTTATGTGTAGAACACAAACAGTAATGTTCAAGCTAAACTGATTATCCTTTCTAAAATAGAACATCAATATATGCCACGTCAGTGACAATTCTAGACAATAAGACACCCTGAAGCAACAGTGGGTTAATGGAGAAAAAGCTATAGAAGGCCCCACTTAGGCAAGTATGACTCTCTAGAGGTGACATTAGACTTGGGAATCCACAATTACATAATCCTACCATCCTAAAAAAGGAAGGCAGCAACTAGCATACAAGAGATATGAGAAAATATCTTTGTAAACTGGGAATCTGGGCAACTGCCCAAAGGGGATGGTTGCCATGAAAGAACAAAACTGCTAAAAGCAGTATTAGGTAAAAAACTTATCCCTGACAGCAACAGAGAAGTGGTTTATGCACAAGGCTGTTTGGTTGAAGTAAGGAACAACATAAATGTCAGGTGGGTATAATTTATTACTGCTGTAATGTATGTTGTGAACCATGCAATCCTTTTGCAATAACACCCATGAACATATACGTATATGACAAATTTTACCAATCAAATACTTTCAAACTAATGTCTATGTGACTTTGACCTAGTAAGTAGCTTTCTATTTTATCAGGAACAATTTATCTGGCAATTAACATTCTCTGAGGCTAAATATCGAATGTCACTTCAGATTTAATCCTACAATGTTAAGTCCTCCAGTGGGCACTTACTATCATTTGGGGATCATTTAATTATGATAATTTAGCAGGTTCTACTAATATCCTATAAGATGTTCTGACTACTCCTCTTCCTACAATAAATAATAAAGCAATCTCTTTTCATCTGATCTAACTGTAAAGGGGTAAAACAGGTAAGCCAGGCTTTTTTCAGTGATGTGTAGTGATAGGACAAGGGGCAATGGGTACAAACTGGAGCATAGGAGGTTCCACGTAAACATCAGAAAAAACGTCTTTACTGTGAGAGTGTCAGAGCACTGGAACAGGCTGCCCAGAGAGGTTGTGGAGCCTCCTTTGCCGGCGACATTCAAAACCCATCTGGACGCCTTCCTGTGTGATGTGCTCTAGATGATCCTGCTCTGGCAGCGGGGTAGGACTAGATCATCTTTCGAGGTCCCTTCCAACCCCTAAGATTCTGTGATTCTGTGTAATGCTATCTATTAGTTTATACTATGTATCTTAATTATTATGGGCACCTGAAATATAAATCTCAGCCAATTTTTGCAAGATAATAAACCACATTGTGCCACAAAAAATGAGTCTGTCTCCAGGTGCTTTGAAGGAAAGTAAAGGAAATGCAGTACAAAAGTTTTAAAAGCAATCACAGAGGTCCATCTAGCAAAGCATCCTATTTACAACAGCAATTGATCCTAGATGCTTATGGCAAAGCATATAGCACAGCAAACACAGGCATCTACAGGAAGCTTTGTAAGACTTCAGTGGTATGTGGCTCATGAACTTCCACAGCCAAAGATGGTCTTTTTGTGCTTACTTTTTTCCCAGCTAACTCATGAATATGCTGAACAACATAGGCCAAACTATTGAATTCCAAAGGTTACCTCTTCCCTAAGTGTCCTGCCTGCTTGTGTGGAAAGTTTTTAACTCAACAGTAACTGGCATTTTTATACTGTCTCCTACAGGAAAAGAAAGAAAAAAAAAGAAAAAAAAAGAAGAAAAAAAAAGGAAAAAAAAAAAGCAAAAAAAAAAAGCAGCTATATTATACAAAATGTTGTGGGAAATCAGAACATTAGTACATCATGTGTCTTAAATTTGCACAGATGAACTACTTTTTTTTCCTATCCTAACGCAGTGTTTTGAAAAGTGGCAACAACCACAGAAAATAAAAATCTGTTCTTTACAACTCATTACAGTATCTCAGCCATGCAATGGTGATGTAATAGGCCACATTTGGAACAAAGCACTGATTGGGTTCACAAAGACAGCAAGAGAAGTAGTGGTGAGTGCTGCAACCTATTAGCTAGTAACCATTCAATAAGGCATGCAAATTAAAAGAGGTTCATCTAGACAAAAGTATCTAAGTACATGAAATAGTCAAACGAAAATAACACCTACAGCAAGTCTGTTCTCAAGGAACAGCCAAGAGGAAAATCAGCATCTGTTTCTCCTAACCTAAAGCCCACTGGAGGACCAACAGCTCAGTTGCCACTCTGATCAAGACATTAAATCTCCACTTGCTGCCATGCCACGAGCTCAGTGCCCAACCTCTTCACCTCAAGCAGAGAGGTGAGACCACATCCACATATTCATCCAGCAAACAAAAGGATTTTTTGTTCTGAACTTGCACAGATCACTCAGCCTCTTCAACCCCTAAGGCTGAGCCCTGAAACCTCTTAGTTAAGAGGCAGCTAAAACTAATAAGAAGTGGGCACATTGACTATTGCCTTGTCTGTGCACAACAGCAGCAGAGAAAAAGAGTCCAAGGACAAGTGAATCAGAGAATCACAAACACTGTTTTCTGAGAGTCTCAGCATTCACACAGCTATTTCTATAATGCTACTTATTACTACTTCTTTCTATGGAACTTCACACAAAAATTAAAATAAACTTTTATTAAGTTCTCCTTCTTGAGGGCACTTCAGCTATCACATGGACATATCGGCTTAATCGTCTACACAACTCCAGTGTTTGAAATCAAGACTTATTTCAAAGACTGAAGATCAGAAAACTCTAAAACTCAACATTTTAAATCCAAGTATGTGGGTAAAGAAAAGAGTCTCACTATTTCATTTTTTCTTAAAGGGACATTATTTCTGTTTCTGTAATTGGGGCCAGAAAAAAAAAGTAACTACAATTTGGTGAGTTCCAGAGATAAAAGTCTGAAAGGCAAACACAGAGCAAACAATTCTAATAGCCACTTTGTCTACTCTTTCAGGGTTCTCTATTTTTGTTGTCTGTAAAATAACAATATAGTAGAATATAAATCCAAACTTATACACTGTCTCTTCTAAGGCTAAACAGTTTGTCAGAAATTAAATGAGATCAGAGAGAACAGCATCTGCTCTTAATTACTGTTAATTCCTTTTAAAAATTAAAAAAACATTTGAAGTTTTCAGCTCTAATGGTTCTAAACCTCTTCCTGAAAAATAACAATTTACAGGCATAAACATAATGTGAGTTAGGGATGTTTGGGGCTTGGGGCAAAGCACAAACAGTCAGAAGGATCATGAGTCCCAGATTTCATGGTCTATATTTATATTGAAAGTCAAGATCAAACATGCTTTTTGCTCTTATCTGTAAGGGGTTTCCTTAGCTCATCTCAGGAGACTCATCTTGCAGTTTGATGGGTGTAATTCCCCAGCCACACCCCCCACCTGATGCTGTCCCCAGAGCAGGACATTGCAAGGATGTTCCATTTATGATTTTTATTTCAGATCCCACTTCTAGGAGCTGGTCTGTTCTGTTTCTACTTACAGGCTGCACCATGACAATTCCAAAGTGCACTTCTCAATTATTGAGAACTATTTCTACTGTTTTCCAGAAATGTGAAAAAAGTTATCAAAACTTCACTCGATGCTTTCTGCTTGCACAAAAATTGCACAATTTTTCAGCCCTGTGCAGTCCATATCTTATCAGGATGAGGAGATGAAAAAGATTCTGAGGCCATTCCTGGTCAAAATAGCCAATGCCTCATTTAGGACAGGAATCTGTCCTTCTCTTTTCAGGTACACAACAGTCTGTACTTCAACCAAATGTACCCTGCATACATCAAACCTAATAAATACTGTCATATTTACATTTTACAGGCAAAGAAAGCTTGTAAATTTCCACTTGTTAGCCAAGTGGAAGTTGATCTACTCAAAGTGTATACTTTGCACCAAGCACAATCTGGATTTAGGGCTGTGGAAGCACTTCAGGGGTAGTGACAGACAATTGCAACTGGTCAAACATACATTCTCTTCTCCTGACAAAACACTGCTACAGTTGTATTAAATACTGCTGTCTTGCTTGAAAGCAATGTCAGAAGTCCACAACACTGCAACAGCTTGGCTGGCACTGCTCCTGGGGAGGTGGAGCACATGCTGGCCCAGCGTGACTGTAAGAATACCCATCCCAGGAGCCAGCCCATCCTCAGAGTGCTCCTGTGATTTCTGGGGACAGTGAGTTCCCACTGAACCCAAGCAAATTATTCTGCAGGACTTAATTGCCTGGGAAAATCTGCCTTGTGCTGGTGGATGCTCAGGCGGTGTGTCCAAAGCTCAAGGTTTCTTCCTGTCTGTGCTCTCCCTGGCACAGACAGCACCTGGAGAGAAGACAAGCTGGGTTGCATTGTCACTCAAACCCATGGCTGGCACACAGGACAGGCATACCTTCTGAAGCTAGGTGCTTTCATGTCCTGGCTTTTCTTGCATCTGTCACTGTGTCTGCCTTGACTAAAACATAGATTTTATTTTCCAACTGTTTCATTTTATTAACCAAAGATTATTTCAGAAAGTGCATTAGCAGTACCAGTTAATACAAATGTGTTAAGGTCTTCCATCAGGGAACATAATAAAAGTAATCGGCACTCACATAGCACTTTACATTTTCAAAGGGCAGTAAAGCCATTAAGTATTATTAAATGTATTTTATAGATAGAACACAGAGAGGTTAAGTGCCTCATCCAGGAGGAGACAGGGTTAGGATGGAGGTGTGGCAGGCTCTCAGAGCACTCTCTAGTCCTTTCAGCCACAAAAGTCTTCAGGATGGAGGAGCCTCCCTGAACCCAAGCGTAAGCTTTGCTTCTTGCAAATCAGTAAAAAGGTTAAAAAACAATAACAAGCAACCAGCAGTAATTTAAATTTTCTCAAGGAGAAAAAGGAAAGAAAGCCTTATCAGGGCTGGTTGGGAGATTGTTTAGGGTGCGAGAAGTATACTAAACAAGCATTTATTCTTAATTAGTTTTAAAACACTCATTAATCTAGGCAAGGTAACTGCCTATATCCTATGCCTAAGCGTTTTTCCCCCCTCTAAACATGCAGTTTTGAAAGTTATTAAAATAACAACAGAACTTATGGATAATTATAACCACAAGTACCACATGAGATTTTTGCTAGTGAAGGCTGCCTGCCAATTTGCTGGTGACAGTTTATCATACTGTTTTTCTAAACATGAAAGGAAACGTATTTATTTTTTCTGTATAAAAATCAAGTATGTCAAAAGATCAACAAAAAGCTACATGAATTATTACATGACAGATTCCTGCAACATTTTATAGCAGTTATTTCAAGCATGTTAATTATCATTCATCCCTGGACTGTAAACCAGATGTCTGAGACTCGGACTACACTTTGACAACAGTAAGATGCTATTTTATGGGGTTTTTTTACCACTGAGAGCTGTGCTATTTCTTAGGGAGTTCAGGTTTGCAAATGAAATGTGCAGGACATTGTCTGTATACTGAAAATGAGACAGTGGCAACCGTTCCCAGGGATTTTAAGTGTAGGAACAGACCATCAGCTACATGTGAAAGCTTTCCTTTTGAAGGGTAGAGTCTTTCACTGTCCAGGTGGAGAAGGATATTTATATTATTTATTAGCTGCTGACTAAAATACACAGTATGAAGTAATACATCTTTTCTTTATTGTCTCTGCAACAGTTAATTACATTATACTAAATTTATACCAGTATTCAGGCCAGCTACAAATATGTTTGAGGGTTTGGGTTTTTTTTAATTTGTCATTTTTGTAAGAGGTCACTGCTATGCAAAATGTTTTCCATCAAAAGCAAATCCAGCTAAAATAATTCGTGGGGCTGGTCATGCATTCTTTCCTGACTTTTATGAACTCTGAAGACATGCTCATAAATACAAGCTGTCCTCTCTACTTCATTCTTCACCCTCCTCAACCTCCCCGCCCCACCAGGGCTACTAATCTCTGGTCTGTTCTGCTGGTTCAAGTGTTCAGACAACTGGCAAAATGACCCAGCAAGGAGAAGAAGCATGAAAGGTGAGTGATGGGCATCTAGGGAGCACCAACCACCTCGGATGCTTTGCACTTTGCGTAAACCTACACCAAGACTTGAGGTCATGTCCAGCATGACTTGGAATTTTGTATGTTCAGAGGCATCCAAGAGAGCATGAGGTTTTCAGCATATGTTTGACCTCCTTATTAAACCAGGCTGTGCTCCAATAACAACCTAAATCAGATCTAAATAAGTGATGGGTTCGTGGCTGTCGAGAGAAATAATTTCAGGCAGATCTTTTTAAGCAATCACTCATCAAGTTTTTAAGCAAGTATAGAGGGAAAAGAGGAATCAGACTGAAATAGACTTTCACAGTTTTTTTAATGACCCCAGGATGCCCAAGTGAGCTTTCAAATGTTTGCTTCAATACACTGCTATCGGGAGAATTTTTAAACCAAATGTCAACCTATGAAACTTCTCAGTTTTTTCCTTTTTTTACAGAGTGCACCTTCATGCTTTTATGACACTCTTTGACTAATTTCATAAGCACTTGAGCTGGAAAAGGCACTTTTCCTGGAGCACTATTTCACAGCAGCAAGCTGGTGTTTCACATGGGGCTCTGCAGCCCTGCTCAGAGCTGGCTTGGGCAGCATCATACATCTGGCATTTGCTGCAGCCGCAGGAGATGGACCTTTCTGGAGGAAGAGGGCTCTGAAAATCCTCAGGGTGGACAAAGGCAATGCAGCTGTGTCCCAGAGTCTATTGGCCGTATGCATGGCAGGATAGAGGTGGCAAGTGAACAAAACTCAGCTGAAGTGAGCCTGGAAGACTACTGTACTTCAGGCAGCTCACATATACTTCTCTGCACCTCATTTTTTTCCTCAAATTCTAGGGTATAAAAAAAATATCCATGGTTCTATGTTTTACCCTTTTTGTTCCATTAATTCTAAGAGATATATGAATGACCTGAAGGTCATCGTTACACAATCAAAACCATTTTGGAAAAAGAGATAAAGTCACCTTTGCACAGTAACACAAAAAATTACCAGTTTCAGCCACTCTTCTAAACTAACATTGTTTCTTTATTGAAGGAATAAAAAGCTGAAATTAATTATTATTAACCCTACTCTTTCTGAAGGTCTAAAATACTGGTTTTATACTTATTGCCAAGAATTTTCACATTAATTGAATTGAAGTTTTAAACCTTAAGAATTAAAGTTTCACTATTTCAATTTATATCTCTATGCATGCCTGAAAGCTTGAAATGTCACCTTTGAATTTAGGACGGTTTTTGACTAGAATGACTTTCACATAATGAAATTGTGAAGGGTATCCTCTCCCCATCTTCATTCATAAAGTCCAGTGGACAAAGCATTAAGCTTTCTGCTGAACAGTCTATCCCATCCTAGGATCTACTGTAGTCACCACTGAACCACTTAACATTCATTGCAGCAGCATCTGGAACTAGCAGAAAAAAAAGGATTATTTTGCAACTCAAGGAAAAGAGGGAAAAACTGTCAAGTCTTAGTGAACTTGAAGATTAAAACTGCTTCAAGACTACAAATAGAAATTGCTCAGAACATAATGTACTGTACCCAAGAAATGAAGTATAACCTCAGAGTTCATGGTCTGGTCATTCTTTATAGTCATCAGGAAATAAAACTAGCTTGACTAAGGCACCTGCATCCATTTTATTTCTTCAGATTGTTCACTTTTGAAGAATTCTTATTTTTGTCTGTTGTACTTGAATGTGGGCAATAGAAACTATGTATGTATAGGTGTTTTTTCCTGTTCTGGTAACTACATCAAAACAGAAACACAAGCATATAAAAATAAGGCTCAAATGTTTATTTTCCTTCCTATTCTCTCTATTCCCCTACATGACCGGTTTTGAACAGAACCCAATCTCTGAAAAATTATCCCAGGCATTGTAATGACACATCAAAGAGAAGAAAGACAGCAAAATTAATTGCAGCAATTTCCTTTAACCACTACAACATCACGAGCATTTTATCAGCTGTGTGGGAGTGTCACCATATGACAGAGCAGAGAAATACATTACAGGGAAAGCAAGACACTGTAATGCAGCTGGCCATTTATATTAATTTTCTTGTTCAGGGAAACCTAGTAAGTTAGCAAGCATGATTATCATGCACTTAAACGCCTTCTCTTGAACACTCAATGGATAACAAATCCAAGGCACATTTCAGCATCTACCAAGCCTCAGGCAACCTCAGGAAACTATTGCATGTTGCATGAACCAGGCTCAGATGTGCATACAGAACACAGGTGTTGCACTTGGGTAACCACCACCAAGCTCCTATACTGCCTGCCAGGACATATGCTGAAGCTGGAGCTGGTGTAGAAGCACTCTGAGAGTATTGTACATGGGCAAGTGACAGGTTGATGAGTTTAAAAAACTCTGGAGAATATGTCAGATTTCACAAAATTCAAATAAACAAATAAAACCATGCTGTTTTTTATCACAGAACACATAGTGTCTTTCTCAGCTACCACATCTTTTCACTTCACTGGGCACCTATTCCTACTTGGCATTCTGAAAGTGTCTTACCTTCCAAGAAATACAGGACTCTCTTTTTCCAAAAGTGTCTTATTTTCATTTTAAACAGGTGAATAAGATATTTGTAATCTTAATTAAGTCTATTCTTTCATATTGAATAAAACATTAATTTCATCTAGAAATTTGTATTAGGTAAAAATTATTCTTCTTTATTGTTTGCATCTGCCACGAAACAAAGAAATTAATTACTCACACAACCTTGATGGAGACATCTGGAAAAGCTTTAAAACAGTGTATGAACTCATCCAAAGTAACTGGACCTATAAACCTTATGTGTAGTTCTTTGTCAGGACTGGAAAGTTGTATGGAAGTCCATTACATTTTAAAAATCCTAGCAATATCTCATAATAACTACAACAGTAGAAATCAAAGATTAGAAGAAAAATATGTAACTTAAAATTCAGCAATTTTTGCCTGGAATTTTTTATTTTTTTTTCAAAATGATAAAAAAGTGGTAGTTTTCATCTTTCTCATTTACAGAGAAGATCTGATGTATTTTGTGTTTATTTTTCTTTCACCTGCATATAAAATGTAAGTTTGACAGACTCCTTATGGATGAGAATAAAACCTGTAACTTGGCTCAGGTAATAGAGCCACTTCACACAGCTCAAACATAGAGTAGGAGACACTTTTAAGAGTAACCTCATCGTACTGACCATCAAGGCACAATTTGGTTGATATACAGAAGACACTTCAGGCTGGAGGCTCCTGTCCTCAGAGGCAGAAGGATTGTATTTGATGTAGGAGCCCTGAGGCAGCAAACATGATCTGACTGGTACCCAAACGATGTTGCCCACATTTGATGGCATCCAAGAGGTTCTTGTGTTCTTGTTAAATAATTCTACAGCTCATCTATGTTTATAAACATCTGCAGACACCCTCAAATATCAATATGTTTCAGAGAATTGGGAGCCAAGAGAGACAGTGTCACGCTGGCAGCTTGTTAGAATTATTTCAGAGCAGTTTCTGACAAGCTGATACCTCTGTCTCTCACCTACTTAAAATCAGCACTTAAAATTTACTCCACAAGATTAGTTGTAAATAAAATATCTCCTAGGAAAGCTGGTAACAATTATTCACTGTCAGTTGAAGAAGAACAGATCTGAATTAATCAGATTGCAGTGATGGAGCTTTACCAAAATCTCTCAAAAGCCCCAAAGAAGGTACAAAAAGCCTCATCTGCAGTTTAAAGTACTCTGACTGAACTGTCTGTTGAAATAAGACAGTAAGGGAAATATATTTATGTTGCCTGGCAGTGTCTCATTCAAATGTCAGGATGTTTCTCAAATACTTTATTAAAAGTGGCCCCTTCAATAAAAACATGCCTACAGTAGAAAAAAGGTATAAAAACAGGAAAGAAAGAGAGCTGAGAAACATAACTGATTTCAAATAAATTACTTATTTTAATACACTACATTTCAGACTCAGGCATAATTATTCATTAGACATACTTAGTGATATCTAAGACAGCTTCTCAGGGTATCTTTGCATAGTACCTGGATAAAGCAGCATGTAAAACTTCTGCAAGATACATTTTTTGGGAAGAGAGTCACACTGGCAAGAAGTAAAACAGGAGTATAACGAACATTATTTTAAAAATAGCAGACTTAATTCATATTTATACCTGCAGACTCGGAATCTTCAAATTATGGATATTTAATGCACTTCACAGCTCTCCCATGCAGCAGATCAATTCCTGAGGCAGCAGTTTATGGATGTGGCACATTAGAAGAGAGTTATAAAAAATTAACACAGGGAGGCATTGGCACAGCTAGGAGTAAAATACATGTTTCCCAATGGTAAAGCAACATTCTTCCCAAAAGGCCCAGTGAAAAAGAACTTTACCCTACATGTACTCAGGGGAAAAAAAAGTGCATTTGGTACTCAGATCGGAGTCAATGGTTCTCCATAGCTGGGTTTATATGAATATCAAGTGGTGAAAAAAAATAAAATAAAATTAAGTCACAAGTAACATTGATAGATAAGCTAAGCTTTCACGGGAAGCTTTTCTCTGTCAGGTGAGAACTAGACTATACATACTGCTTTTAAAATGTGTGAGACACTAATCTGTGAATACCAGTGGTTAATTCTACCATCACTGAATAAAATACACTAGAGCTTTCCTTTTCCAGAGACCTTGAAAATCCCACTCTGGAATAAAAATCAACTGCTGATTCCAAAAAGTCTTCCACATACTTCTGTTGCTTCAGGTGAGTATTCACTACCTGTACTGTGCAAATTTGGCCTAAAAACTTCCAGAAGAATTTGCTTCCTTCCTGGAAGACAAAGACATACGAACAACTTCTGAAAAATTTGCAGTAGAATAGGCAACCAACCACAAGGTAGCACAGCAAAAAGAAAGCCCCAGGGTTCCTCTGTCTTCCAAACAGCACAGATAAACAAACAGCCAGTCTTTGCCTCCTGGGAAGTCAAATATCTTGTACCCCAGGGATGACAGCAAATGCTCTCTGAACCAGGATGCATCCTGAGTGAGGGGGAAATTACCATGCCTCCTCTTCCCTTTGACTCTCCAACCTCTCAGAGCTCTGGCATAGCATACCAGAACATACTACAGATAAAGCAAAAATATGCAAGGTAGAAGCTATACAACATCTACATAATCAAATAGGATAAAGGCTGTAAATGGTGCCACTAACTAGAAGATTTTAACAGGAGAGATTGGAAAAGATCTCTGTTGAAGTAGAAATAAAGAAAAACTAAATTACAAAAAAGACTTGAGCTAGAGCTGTGTGTTACTATTTATCCCCAATATACTGTCACTCTCACATTGTGGTGAACTAGACTGGGGAATTCACACAAGTTAAAGGCAACCCAAACCACACACACAAAAAAAGGTTTGTTTTTGACCCAGATCAATCCCTCTACTTGCACAGCTGTCCAAATGCAGGGGGAAGAAGAGGGGTAGGAACCCCTCTAGCCAGCATTGCAACTGGAAGAAATACTTGTGAAACTACAGTCCCACGAAATACATCCTACATTTGACTGTGAAACATACAAAATACTGCCTTTGTAGAAATAAAAATATATTTCTGAAATAGGTCTGACATGCAATACTACTATATTATTTTATATTAATATAGCAGCATTACAATTTTAGCTTGATTATGTCCAACTGTTTCTAATACAATGAACATATGCAGTTAGAGACTGGTCAGTGTTGCAGTAAACACCTGGCTTACTTGCCAGCAGCCCATATAGCCACTTCTCTATTTGTAGCCATATATTCTGAGGGAGAGCAGCTGTTGTAGAAGAGGCTTCATTATTAGCCTATTGACAAGAGTTAATATTCTCTGGAAAATGTCTAATTAACCTAGAAGGCCACATTCCCTATCTTTGTGACTCAAATAAAATGAAATTTCTTGAATTTAAATTTTCTAAGTCACCTCAGACACTCCAGCATGTAACTTAACAGGGAACACAACACAACACATTTTGTCTAGAGTCCAAGTGAGAATTGGAACAGTACTTTTCCCGTTGCTATATATTTACCTTGATTCTGGTCTCATAATTTCCTACTAGATTAACTGACAAACCCCAAACCAAAAATCTCAAGCTGCAGAGACAAAAATCACTAAAATTTCTGCCAACATGTATTTTATTTTTCTTTCATCCTGCTCACAAGGAATACCAGATACCTGCAAGAATCATAGGTACTCCTGGGCGGGTATACCCCTGGGGTGCCCCTCTGGGGTGGGGAAAGGGAGCAGGACACTGAGCCAAAGTCAAGGTCTTGATTTTTCCCTCCTGTTTCAAGTCTCTTCTCAAAAGAGTCATGAAGCTTTAGGTCTAGACCCAGAGTCTAACTGCAATGACAGATCATTCTCTGGACAGCTGTGTTTCTTTTAAGGAACAGAACTTTCTACAAGGAAAGGAGAAGGCAATATTTTCTTACAGCCACTCTTAGCTGAGAACAAACTCCTGGAGGAACAAGGCAATTGCACATTCCCGTTCTCCATTCCACTGAGGGATATGCCTTAACTTGCTTTCACTAGCTTAAATTCACAGCAGTCCATAACTAACACACAGACAAAACACTGCTCCCTTTACATACACAGTTCATTTCCTCGATAGACAATAAAAGAAAATAAATGAGCTGTGTAACAGATGTGTTATATAATACACCATTGCAATGATGCAGATAGGGTAAGAGCCTATCCACAAAATGTCTGCAATAATTCTCTCCCAATTATTTATCTGTATCTTGAAAACTCCTACATATCCAATGTGAGATTTTAGTGAATGACTCACTTGAACAGAAAACTAATACAGATTATATTAAAACAACTTCGAAACTGGAATTACAGCTTATTGTGCTCAGAGATGTAGTACTGGAAAGAAACTAAAAGGATTAAGCAGAAGTTATTAAACATCAAGTAAAAAGGGCCAATTTATGTGAATTATGTGAACAGGGAACAATGGGTAAGTGCGCATGCACATACATATCGCATCAGTGGTTTCCAACAATTGCATATTCTTTTTCTAAATTATTTTAAGAAATAAATAAATCAGGAGGGATCATTACTTACTGTTTACTTAGAGTGGAAATTAATGAGTGTTTCTTGGAAAACTCAAGGGTTCAGCATAGCTGAAGCCTCTAAGACAGATATGTTCATCCAAGAGTGTAAATTACTAATCAACTAAAGAAAAATAGCAGGAAATGTTTTGTTGGTTTTTTTTTTAATAAAAGGATCACTTATTTTAGAAATAAAATATTACAGTTTAAGTATTTAATTTCATTAGGTTTTGGCTAAAAATACAATGATTACTTTACATTCTCATTTTTGCCTCTTTGCTTGCCAAAACCAACAGAATTTCATCTTCAGACACTTACCAAATGAGCTTTCATGTTATTGAATGCTCAGTGAAATCAAATGTGTTAGTAGTTCTCCTTAAATTAATATTAGCTCCTTCTTACCTGTTGAGTGTTATTTCTCATTTGCTGTTATATGAAAAGAAGGTAAACAAGATTACTTACAGTCAGTTTCAGTTCCTGATGATATCTGTCCTTTGAGACAACTGGTTGGGAAGCCTCAGAATTCAAAGCTTTGGAATTCAACTATTTCTTAATCTGGAAACTTCTGAATAGAGTCGGCCTTGTAATAACACTTTGGGTCTTGATTTTAAAACCACTATGTACGTAAGAACTTTACAAATATAGAGTAGCTCCATAGTCCTAATAAATCTCTTTGGATATGTACAAACTTGTAGAAACAGAGATTTACCGGTTAAATTTGTCTACAATTTAGATTTAAATTTCACCACACGCTCCATTCAGGAATATTGAGACGGAGAAATATATTTGAGGTTCACCACTCTAGAGAAGGTTGTTTCAAAAAAAATTACCTAGAGTAGAACATAATTATTGTGCTGAGCTAATAAATGGCTGGCTTTGGATGCTTGTATTGATTGCTTTTCCAACTATTCACTTCCACAAACAAAGGGAACTAAGACATCTTTGGGAAAACAAATGGTACAGCATTTAAGAAGAAATACTGAGGTTCCAACCATTACTGATTTATTGGACAAATGTTATGAAAAATGCTATCTTTCCTTTTTTTCTAAAGATATGAAACATATTTTATCTGAAAAAATAAGTTTATTTTCATAGCATGTTACACATACTCACCTCCATCTTAACAGAACTCATTTATCTAAAAGAGAGGCCACAGCCACTTTTTGGTCCTGTGCACAGAGAACAGCTACAGTTATGCAACATAAGTAAAAGACAGTTTCTTGCATTCTGTATTTCTTTACAATCTTATCTCTTATTTCAGCTTTCCTGAATTCAAGGATGTTAGAATGTTGGATAACATGCCTGATTGGGTCGTTGAACTGGATGATCTCCAAAGGTCCCCTCCAACCCCTAACATTCTGTGATTCTGTGATTCAATAGCTTTTGGCAGTCACATCTCTCTGCAAAGTAACCACCTCTGCGAATGTAAGCAAAATATAGCACTTTCTGTTAATTAGTCTAATGCTGATTTTTGTAATATTGGAAATAATTACTGACACTTATCATGCTTTTTAATGAAATTTCACTTCACATATGAAGTTGTGCTTTTAGTTGAGGCCACAGAATATTGTTAAAAGGGTTACAAGCAGATTCACTCACATAACAGCATCAATACCCTACTTATTCTTCAGAATCTCTTTCTTCCAGACAAAGAAATAAAATCTGGAAAGCTACAGAATTAGCTTTGGGAGTTTGTAATAAAACCTAATAAAAATAAACCAAGAAATTATTAAATGTTCCAAGACAGGTATTAAAAAACCCTCAAGGATATACTTCTGAGCTCATTCAAAGGTTCTCTAAAGAAATACTCAAAGTCATTCTCTGCCTACTTTTCCTTTCCCAACTCTGTTTAGCATGATTGAAAATTTAAGTAAATTAAGTGCCCCAGTTTTAATATATTCTTGTAATAACCAGCACCAGGAGACTCCTGGGACAAGAGTGGGGCATGAAGCTCAAAGACTATGGCTTGGAAGAGGAAATGGGAAAGGGATAGTGAGTAGACAACATCCTAAGACTCTTCCTGTGGTAGCAGAATGGTAACAATCAGAACCTTCTGTTTCAAAGAGCCCCTGAACAAATTCCAGTCCTCCAGCAGGAGTCCTAAGAATGACTAAGAGGCCCAGGACCGAGCTACTAAACTCTTGACTCATCTGACTGATTCCCAGTATCTTCTTCCTCTGGTCCTCTTGCATGTGCTCTGTACTATTTGTGCCAGATGGAGTCTCAGTGAGGCTAGCCAGCTTGCTAACCCTAGTCGTAATGCATTTCTCTCCCTATCTACATCCATTCTACAGTTTGAAAACCATTGCATTAGGATACTTCTTAGGTTTCCAGTACCACAGTTGGTATTCAGACCCTGATCTTTTTTTCTCCTGCTATAATTTTCTTCCAGTCTTCAGCTAGTAAAAGCACTGTCTGCATTTTTGTTCCTATAGGCACTTGCAGCCAAAGTTTATGTTCCTTTCCAAGCACTTCTGTGGAATTGTTCCTTCTTAATTCTGGCTTTTCCCCGTCTGACCTAAGCTCCCAGTCTATATAACTCTATCAAACATCTCCCTCTCCCTTAGAATCAGCATTTTGCCCTTGGTCTCTCACCAGCAAATCATTGTGACATGGTCTGGTCTTTTTCTCTCATTTAAATTTCTCGACATAAGGAAATATAACTCAATTGTTACAAAAGCACTAAAAGACAGCTCTATAGATAATAAATAAAAAAGCTACTTGCACATCTGTATTTGTCTCATACAGCACCCAGAAGCTGAAGAAGGACAAAAAAGGGGATTCGTTTGGTTTTACACAATACACACCTGAAATAGCAAAGATCTTTCCTAGACTAAGAAGACACAGGGATGGAAAGCTTTTATTTCATATTCAATAATATTGACTCTGCTGCTCTGCATAATCATGCTATGACATGATACCTCTCAGTCTGATGGTCAAATTCAAGTGGTAAGTGATTACCTTATTCCACTAAAAGGAGCTATTCTTACCTCTTAAAATCATGGTAATTAATGAAACTTCACAGAAATTAAATTAGTAAAAAAGCAGCCATCAAGTAATATCTAGATGCTTGTTATAACTTCTCTTTTGCTTACAGATCAA
The DNA here is from genome assembly GCF_000747805.2 of Chaetura pelagica. Taxonomy (NCBI): domain Eukaryota; kingdom Metazoa; phylum Chordata; class Aves; order Apodiformes; family Apodidae; genus Chaetura; species Chaetura pelagica. The sequence goes on from NW_009953649.1 coordinate 1,149,103, forward strand.
TTTTACCCTTATTAGGTTAGGGGAGCAGTTAGAGTACCAAGTCAACAGGTTAAAGAGATAAGCAAAGGGGAGTGTTTTTTACAATCTCCACAGCAAGGCCATTAGTCAAAGGAGAAGAAACTGTAAAGCACATATTTTGGAAGGTTTATTAAAAATTAGCACAGGAATTGCAAGCCATTCCTTTCTTTAAGCTAAGTGTAAATTACTGCCGAAGGATTGCTACACCTAAAAGCTCTGTAAACTGTCATGCACCTAAAGACATCTAGGGTTATTAACACACCCCACTCTTGTATAAGATATCTTTGCTTCCACAGTAAATTTTTCTTTTTTCTTTTTCTTTTTTTTTTTTCTTTTTTTTTTTTTCCCCAAGTGCTGGTGTCACTGAAGTGCAGTGTAAAATTGTGGCTATTGTTGGCCTCTTTACACATCATTCCCAATTTAACAAACAGAGCAGTTTAGAAGGTTAAATAGGAAAACAATATCTCAAGAAAATAGCAACTTTTGTGCCTTTGAAATAGAGAAAAAAAAAAAAAAATCAGTGCCAAAATGTTTATCTCCTCGGTTCATGAAGCCATAAAATAAGTACAGCACCATGAATAATTTCAAAACTTCAAAGCTTGTATGCCCAGAGTACCATTTTAGGGCTATTAAATCATACAGCTACTCTACTTGTAGTAAATAGTTACACAAGATAGCAGCAGTAGTGCCAAAGACTTCGCCCTTGCCTTAAAGCCACACTCATTGCATAAGCTTGTACTGTCTCTTACCATCTCAGGAGCTTCAGCACACAAAAAAATAGTGACCATTACACTGAAAAGACCAGCTTCCTTCAGAGAATATAGTACTCCAAATATAGGTACTAAATTATATATACCGTAATTAAATAGAGGAAGTTAACTCCTTTGACATGTCAGTATTTCTGCAGAAAAGCAAAGTAATGGGTTTTGCTCATTGTATCAAAGACCATGATGAAAATCCACTAAAATAAAAATTTGCCTTCTGTGAGATTGAAGGTTGTACTATATGTTATATAAACTGAGAAGAAAATAGGAAGCCGTATCTTTCAGGAATGGTTCAGAAAATAACAGAACACTTATTCATCTATGTTGATACCTTACCTACATGTGACTTTTAGTGATTTGTCCCAGTTAAATGGTAGAAGGCTCAATTTACATATGTATGTAAAGTCTAGCCCCTCACAATCTGTTTGCACCCACCCACCTTATGTGCAGGAGCTTGCTGTTCCTTGCAGTTCCAGCTGGCTGGGGTAATCAGCAGGCACCACTAATGTCTTAGAGAGGCCATCTGGGAGGACTTAAGCTCCATTAGGCCATGTAAAGAGAAAGTCCCGTGGGGCATCCTGAATTTTTGTGTGTGTCACAGAACACTGTACAAGATTTTTGTTTGTGTAAACTGTCAAAGCCACTTGTATCAGTGGTCAGGTTTTCAAAGGAAAATTAAAAGAAGCTTTTATGCCCTTGGCATGTTATGAATTGGATGACTGGGCCCAGAGAGTGCTGGTGAATGGAGCTGCATCCAGTTGTGCCCGGTGACCAGCAGTGTCCCCCAGGGATCAGTACAGGGCCCAGTCCTACTCAAAATCTTTATTGATGACCTGGATGAGAGGATTGAGTCCACCCTTAGTATATTCACAGATGACACCAAGCTGGGGGGGAATGTTGATCTGCCAGAGGGTAGGAAGACACTAGAGGAGGACCTGGACAGGATGGGTCAATGGGCTGAGGCCAATGGCATGAAATTCAACAAGACCAAGGCAGGGTCCTGCACTTTGGCCACAATAACCCCAGGCAGCCCTACAGGCTGGGGGAAGAGAAGCTGGAGAGCAGCCCGACAGAGAGAGACCTGGGAGTACTGGTTGACAACCAGTTGAACATGAGCCAGCAGTGTGCCCAGGCAGCCAGGAAGTCCAATGGCATCCTGGCTTGTATCAGGAGTAGCGTAGCCAGCAGGAGTAGGGATGTGATTCTCCCCCTGTACTCAGCACTGGTGAGGCCTCATCTCAAGTGCTGTGTGCAGTTCTGGGCCCCTCACTTCAAGAAGGATATTGAGGTGCTGGAGCAGGTCCAGAGGAGAGCAATAAGGGTGGTGAAAGGACTAAAAGGAAAGTCTTATGAGGAGGGGCTGAGGGAGCTAGGGTTGTTTAGCCTAAAGCAGAGGAGACTCAAGAGGGACCTTATCACTCTACAACTACCTGAAGGGAGGTTGTAGTCAGGTCTCTTCTGTAGTCAAGTCTCTTCTCCCAGGCAATTAATGACAGGATGAGAGGGTATGGCCTGAAGCTGCTCTAGGGGAGGTTTAGGTTGGATATCAGGAAGTGCTTCCTCACGTAAAGGGTGATTAGACATTGGAATGGACTGTCCAGGGATGTGGAGGAGTTGCCATCCCTGGAGGTGTTTAAGGAAAGACTGGATGTGGTACTTAGTGCCATGGTCTAGCTGATGTGGTGGTGTTAGGTCATAGGCTGGACCCATGTTATACTTAAATACTGAAGATATTTTTTTAAGGTTATGCACAAGAAGCTGCTCCAAGTTCTCTTTTCCCTAGCAATTTGTTAACAACACCATGACCACAGAATAAATTTAAGCAAGTTTGAGCTAATGCCCAACATGTTGCAATAAAGACTTACATGAGTTCTCACCTTCCCAGTCAGGCATGTCTGCAAAGATACCTCATTTTGGAGGTTGTCCTCAGCATGCCTTTATAACAGAGCTCTGCCTATACTATACTATATATTGCATCATAAATTAATGTTTATTTCTCCTTTCTGTAGAATAGATTCACTTCTACCCACATCTAATTAGCTGTTTCTTCTTCCATGCCCACATACTTACATCATCAGAAAGACTGGCTGAGTCTAAACAACTTATTTACTAGTTGCTTTCACACACTCCCTCTTTTTTAAAGCCTACGCAACAAAATAAACTCCAAACATGTCCCTGAAACTCCTTATATTTGTGAGCTGTATCTTTATCATGTTTCTGCTCTGATTATATAAATTTCTTCTCTCCTCAACAAATACGCTTTCAACACAGCCACTCCTATCGACCTTGTTCCTTGTTTTCTGTCAGCTAAGTGCCTGAATTTCACTAGACTAATTTGTACAATGTTTCCAAGGCTTGAGAGATGTGCATAGGAGAGACTGTTTCTTGCAAATGCTTTTCTCTACTGGTAAAAAGCACACTCACTTTTCCTAAAAAGATTATTTTACCTTTGATTTTAAAGCTTGAAACCTCAGTAAATTAGCTGATAATAGAATATTGCAATGCTGTTGCACAAAATACTTCACCTAACAGAAATCTTTTTTCAGTTCCTCTGTTTGTGCATAATATATACAAAAATCCTCTCCAGTTAAGCAGTGCTGCATAATTCCTAGTAATAAAGTAGTATTCAAAGGCAACATACGCTGGAGATGAAAATCAGTAGAAAAGTCGCTTTGATTTAATTGTTTGGATAGTGAATAGCTTTAAACTATGGACATACGTTCATTTTTACCAAGCATTTTGTAAAGTCATGATCCAAAGCATACCTACATTTACAGGGGAACCCACCCATGACTTGAACAGACTGTGGATCAGGCCTTAACTGCTGTGACTTTGTCAAGAGTAAAATTCTCAGGTGATTTCTTATAAGATACGATGAGAAATGAAACACACACAGGTTCTCACTGATCATACCTGGAACCCACAAAGTACCATGTGAAAAGTGGTAAAAAAGGAACCCATGAGGACTGGAAAAGACTCAGATTTTATGGGTTATTAATTTACCAGGAAGAATCTTGCCAAGCTTAAATGAAGGAAAACAGAAAAATGGCATAACCAGGGTGTAATGTTGTTGAGCTAATGCACTGTGTGAGTGAGAGCTGTGGTACTGTTCTCTAACATCCCTTCATAAAGCAGCTACATAATTTGAATTAAATCAATCACTACAGCAAAAATGTAACAGATCACAATCCCAGTGAATGATAAAGTATGAATTACCATGTGTGCTGTTATAGCTTGGTTATAGCTCAGCAACCAAATGCTAAAGAGAAAAACATCTAGTTCCAGTGGAAAAAATAATCCTATAAAAATTGTTATTCTGGCTCTGTTTTTCAGACCCCAAACTCATGGAAGATCTATAATTCATGGTAAAAAAAAATGAACTGGCAATTAAACAAATAATACGCTTATAGGCTCAATATCAATGCTGAATGTATGGCTTACATAACAGAAATGAGAGTAACCCTTTTTTTCAAAAGGATCTAAATAATTAACATAATTTGATTATATCAAATTATTTAGATTTGACTTTCAGTAATCATTAAAAAAGCTGTCCAACATTATGTAGTGTGGGGAAATACATTGAATAAATCTTTCTTCAAAGGTCACTTACATTGCACTGTAGTTTTTATCAAACCATATAACATTAAATTTGTTATTTTTATGTACTTATAATTAAGTTAACAATTTGCATGAAATTAGAACATGTAGTGTGAAACATGGTATGTCTTTTTTCTATGGATTTGTCATGCAGAGGCTTTTATAGTCCACTGGGGTTTGTTTTTTCCTTACCTGGAACTCTCTTTGCCCAGTTGATCATGTGTACTAATTCTCTGTCTGCAAGGTTGGTCAACAGGGTCATCATAGAGGCTTCGTTGAATGGTCTATTTGGGTCATATTCAGAATACACTATGGGTGGCTCAGCTTCCAGAAGGGCACTGACCATCTGTTCTGCTGTCAGGGACAGGGCTGGACTGTTCTTCTTGTTATGTTTAACCACCAGTGGACTTGTCCAGAGGGTGGGAGCTCGCAGCTCTGTAGCAGAAGGCTCCCCATTCCTGGAATCCTGCTCTTCTCTTTGACGTTTTTGTTTCACTGTTCGCCCACCTCTGCGGTCTTTCCGGATTCCTAGAGACATACAAGAACATAATGCACTCCTTTCCTCAAACATACGTATAACATACACATGCCTATAGCCAAGAAGCAGCTGCTTTTGATAGACCCAGGTAGCATTAACTCTTGGTTTATCTTCCAAAGACTTTTTTCTATAGATGGAATCGGTAGCTGGAGAGAAAAACTGTTTTTTAAAGTATAGTGTCAGGAATTGTGCACTCCTTCCTAAAATCCTGCTCAGTTGGGCTTACACAGGCCTCTAGACTAGTGACACTGTATAGCTGCCTTAGCCCCACAAAGGAAAGTCAGTAATGGGGAGTAAATAAATTTTTATTTACAGCACAAACTTCAAAGTATGTCCCAACATTTAGCAGACAACTCTTCTGCAAATGATCAGTGGTAACTTAATGAGCTAGGTGGGCCAGACAGATCAGAGAAGTAGCTCTCAAAAACTAGCCAAGAAATTTTGCTCAAGTTCATCAATTATTTTAATTCAACATCATCCTATTACTGAGCCTGCCATCTTCATAGTTACATTAAAATAATCAAAAAAGTTCCCATTATAAAATGAGCTGATACAGATAATAAGAATATCAAACAAGTAGATAAACAGAATAAAAGGATATTGCAACCTCAGAATCTAATGTGGGAGACCTACTGTAAAAAGGCTGTAATATCTGCAACAGAAACCACCTTTGTCATTACTGCACATTTCTGCAATGTGCTTAGCACTGTATGACCCTGAACCTTGGGATATTATCAAGTCAGCCATAGCAAGGAGAAAAACAACATAAGACCTTACAGTGGAACAAAATCTCCCTTTGTGGAGAGGTTACAAGAAAAATATAATGATAAAGGCCACGTGCACTCCAACCATAGAGGGAAGATTAAGTCTGGCTCTGAGTGGAGGAGGAACAGGCATTTTGAGGCTGAGTTAAAAGCTTAAATCAATCATCAAATGGGGTTGAGGGACAAGCAAGTAATAAGGAAAGCACACAAGGAATTGAGCTATGAGGAGAAGGCAGCTTCCAATGGGGCTTATTCTGGATTTCTCATGCAATATGGAAAGGAGTACTAGTACCAGTCTGAAAATCCAAAGAAGTACCTATAGAAAAAGAGGAAGTAATGAATTTAAGAAACAGAGAAGAAAGAGCAATTTATAAAGCAAACAATCAAAAAACCAACCCAAACCAAATCAAAACACAACTTTGAGAAATGCTGACACTCACAAGTGATCAGTACTGGTCTTTCTGATGTGTAGGGGAGTGGGAAACACAACATTTGCTCAGCTTTTTTCTCACCACAAAATTTTAAAACTTCAGATTCCCAGTCTTTGTTAGCAACATCTTCATCTCACATTCAATATTGTTTCACGTAAGTGTTGGATAATACCAGCAGGTGTCTGTTCCCAGTCTCAAAGGAACAGAGAGGACCTTTAAGTCTGTTTGCCTCTTTCTTTGAATATGGTGATATTTCCATTGAATTAGTACTTGAAAATTAATTACTATGCACTTACTTAATTCAAAATATGGCAGACCTCCTAATTCTATTCTATTTATCTTTCCAGATGAAGTGAGTTCAATAAATCTTTCATCACTCCTACTACTTAACCTCTCTACATTTTCCCATTAGTCTAGTTTTAAGCCAAAAAGTCTCAAATGCATTGATGCTTTCATTTTTCCTTTAGCAACACCAATTAATTCACCAGTTTTTCCTATGACTACACTGTTTCTCTTTAGGAGAGGAGGGGGAGATTCTCGCTATTAAGAAAAAATTGTAAGGCTTGATTTGGCAAAATGCCATTTTAAAGTTATTTGCATTAGTAGCTTACTTCATTGCAATACTCAACAGGATTTATGTTCCACCTGTAACAGGTATTTTTGCTGTAGGTTTTATATCAATGCACTGTTTTTCAATTAAAATTGCCCTGTGAATCATGCAGACACAGTCAGGTGAACAAAGCCACATGGTTCATACACATCTACATCTATCGGTTTCCTTTTGAAGAGTTAAAAGTATCCTTGGGGCCTGTACTTTTCAACATTCTCATAAATAAATGGACTCAGAACTGACATGATTCAGAAACAAGATCTTGGGGTTAGAATAATACTATAAAAACTTCAGATAAGTTCGTTTAGAAAGTAAATAGAAGGGTAGAAATTACTAGGAGAAGAAGGGAGGACAGACCATCTTCATAAATCACAGATTTTATTAACTCATGAGGCACACACTAAAAGGAACTTTCTGTGTAGTTCTGTTCTGCTCAGTTTAAAGAGAGAGATAAAAGAAATGAAAAAGGGATGAGAGAAAGAGAAGTTAGATGATCTGAAGTGTGAAGCAAGTTTGGTGCAAGAAACAAGCTGATTAAGCGTTCTTGGCCTGTAAGCCAGATATAAGACTACAAAATTGGGATTAGCAAGAAGATGAATAAAGTACACACACAGATGCTTCTCTTCTAATACAAGATGGTATCAAATGAAACTACCCCACTCAACAGACAAGAAGTTATTTTTCACATCATGAACAAACAAAGATGAAAGTGTGAATACATTAGAAGTTGGTATATGTTAGAAAGCTGTAGGCTAAATTTGATGGAGGAAGGGATCCATTAGGGGTTAATAAATACAAATAGAGAGCCTCTGGCCTAAGTCTCCATGGCATAGATTACTGAAAGATCAGAAAGGATTTTTTTGTTTTGATTTTTACTTATTCCAGACCTGTCTTGTTAAGTAAAACAACGATGTGATGAGAATTTCACAAAACAGAGGGAATGTGGCAAATGTAAGCACATTTAGCTGCCTACAAATCAAGTAGATTCTAAATAAGATAACAGTTTTATTTTAAATTCATCTGCAAGCTTCCCACTGGCTCTCATTCACCTTGAAAAAAAAAAGTGGTGCAGTCACTGAGAAAAGTTGAACACAGCCAGTTTGGAGGAGATGCCCCTCCCCAACAATTTACTCTTGCATTTTTATTTCAGGATTTTAAAAAAATCACCATCCAACCAAACATAGCAAGCCTACAGTAGATTTTGTAGAGACCAGATCTGAAAAAAAAATAAAATCAGTAAGATTATGCATTCCTAAAGCATCACATCAGCAGTTTTTATGATCACAGTCAGAAAGATCTTTGTGTAAGCATCATACTCATTGGAGAGTTATAGAAATTAGTTCTAAATCTTCACCTAACCCTAGATGGACAAGCAGCATAGTGATTTTATTATTCATTTTCTTGGACCAAATAGGAGTGAGTATCTCTCAAAAAAACACAAGTGCCTCCAAATCTCCTTCAGCTTGATCAAATTTTATCTCTTTTAAAAAGAAATAATAATGATTCACAGTCACTAATTCCAAAAAAAAAAGACAGCTATATCAAGCTACAATTTCACTGTCAAAAGTGCAATGATCCTGTACGGTGTTTTTTTTTAAATATATGAATGCATTAATTTTGATTCCACAGTTCAGCCAATAAAAATGCCAAATGTTATGAAAAACAATACTCTACCAAAAATGGAAGTACTATATAACTTGCAAAAGCTCTAAAATAATTTCCACTTGAGTTTTAAAGCTACAAGAGTCAAGATTTTCAAAGGCAGTTTAATACAGCCTCATATACAAATTCAGTCCATCTTCTAGATATGGATGCAGGCTTCACCACTGCTGAGTAATTGTATACTCCAGTCAGTAGAACCTGATTAGCAATACAATTGCATATGGCCCACGGAAGCCATGTTAACAAAATTACAAGTTTCACTAGTGTTTTGCAACATGTGACTAAAACAAAACAAAAAATAAATTCCAGGTCATTAAAAAGAAATCCTAAATTATGAATTTATTGGATGAATACTGAATCTCAGCCATCCAATAGTCAGCTTCTTCCTACCTACTGCTAAGAACAAAACTCCACCTTTATATCTTCAGTATTATATAAAATATTCTAGAATATTTAGAGGAAGAAGAGGAGGAAAACAAATAGAATAAAATTTGCTTTGCTCTGTGTGAACCATAAAATTATGCATTTTAGATTTAAAGATACATGCAAAATACCAAATTCTAGTCTACTTAAATATATTTCCTATGAACTGTTTTACATATTCTTCAATTTATTGTTAGAAATACTGTCAATTTGTCAAGTAATGAATGTTTATTGTTTGCAACAAATGGGAACACATTTGGTAAAACCCAATAAACTTTTCTTTGCACTAAGACTGAAAATAACTGGTTCTTTGATAAAACTGAAACAGTCAAGATGTTTTTATGTCCTTCCTACTGCAAGTAAACAGAACAGCTATTGTTTATTGTCTTGCTTGCAACACACATCTGCAATCTGGAATATTTATTGTGCTATTTTCATTAACATGATACAAAAAATGGAAAATACCACCATATTTTCTTTCCCCCATATGCACAACATTCACTCTGCTTGTTCACAGGAAGGGTGGCTACTAATATGGAGACTGTATCTGCCTGTCCTTGTGAAGCTTATTCACTTGCAGCCTATTTATTAACCCATCACTTCATGCTTCACTTCATTTCTGCTGGAGTTCTGAACGTATTTCCAACAGTTGCAAGCAAAAACTTGTTATTTGCTACAAAGAATACATTTATTTGAAGGTCAAAAAACTCTTAGGTGAACAGTATATTAAACTTTATCTTGTTTACCTGCAAACACAGAAAAATAAAACCCATTCCCTAATATATATTTTTATTTTATTTTATTTTTTTATGAAAATGGCCTCAAAAGTCTAAAGAGGTCTAGACCTCTAACTGCATTTTAATACTGAGATTTTCAGCAATCCATTTTTTGACCACCTACATCTGTTGTCATCAGTCCTTGAGAAGGCTCCATGCCTATTATATGTGGAGCCCAGACTCACAATCACAAACTCTCCTTGATTTGTGATCTGGATCACCTCAGAAAAGGGGAGACGTCAGCCCTGAGCAATGTCCACAATCTAAAAATATTTGGACTTTCTATAAGTTTCTGTTTGAAATATGTCTCTGTGCTTCACCTTGCAAAAAATGTGCAACATCAGTTACCAGTGTCATGATACATATTTAACAGTGGCAACAGAATCACTTTTGCAAGTTTCTGGAGGGCAAAATATAGTATTAAGATCATACCATAAGGTGGTTCAATATCAGCCACACCAATAATTTCTGTGTTTGCTATCACTTGAGAATTTCACTTTGCAGCTTTAATCAACTATTAACATACTTAATTAATATACATCATTACTGTATGTATCATACACAGAAATTTATTTTCTATCAATTTAATTTCAGCTGATATTGAGTGACCCACACAAATCACTTGACAACACTGTTCTGGTTTGGGAGAGAACATAACTCTATTATTTTATAGAAAAATATAAGTCAGTAATTACACAAATTGTGAAGTTAGGCAGGAACAATATCTCTTGTTGTACAATAAGTGATAAGGATGCTGCAGCTGCAGTATTTTCCTCAGAATATCCAGTTCAGTAAAACTGGCTTATTCCAATGCTGTTTAGTTGTTTTTTTAAAAAGAAACCTTCCAGCAACACAAAACTAAGGTAATTTAAAATTACCACCTTTTTTCAAGAAATCTAAAAGTTAGTTATAATTGTGTAGCTGGACCATAAAAATATATTCACTTCTGAAGCACTTTCTTTTTTAACTCTCTGTATGCAAAACAATCAAATGAATCACAATATCTCCAAGACAAATGCAGGAAGCACAGGCTGAGCAACCAGAAGTGGCACAGCGTTTGACTTCAGAATTTCAGGTTCATACAGTGGGATTAGACTGTATGTCTCTAGTCTCTAGTATTTTATCCTAGGAACAGCTATATAACAGCTATTGGGAAAAGAAGGGTTTATTTTCCATTTCATAAACAAAGAATTATGTTATTACATATGCTTTGTATAAGTAAGATTTTGTTATACCTACTGAGAGAATATTTTGGGGGAAAAAAGGGTAACTGGTGAGAGCTTTCACTCCACCTCTGGAGCTGATACTTGCAGGAGAATGAGGGAGATGAAGAAAAACTTTTCCTCTCTCTGTCTCTCTCAACCCCATCTGTTGTTGGGACATTTCTGGTCAGCAAGTAATCACCAACTGAGAAGTGTGGGTTCTGTATTTACGTATTTATATATATCTGTAATTCACCTTCATCATAATTATTACTACTTCATTAAACCTATTCTAGTTGTGTTTGGGTTTTTTTCCAACCTTAACTTCTCTCTTCCATTATTCCCCTTTTTATCTTCCCCTGGGAGGACAATGAGGGGATAACAGTGTCTTGTCACCTGATTATTGGCTAGAATCATGACAGTATAACAGGTAATACGAAAAACTAATCTAGAAAGATAGTTTACAGAAATCTGAAGTGGAGAACACAATCAAACTGATCTGGGGAACAGGATTAGTTAATGTTTCTAGGATATATTTAATAACCAGGATACAACTACCAGATTGCTGCCTGTATAGTTTTTCATGACTAATACACTTGAAGAAGTGATGTACACCATTCAAGTTAATTATTAACTTTTTTTCAGAAGAGCTCAGGGGTCTTTTACTCATAAATTTTTAACTTCTTAAAAACCCAAATTGTTAAAATTTATGTACAAAAACTGAACATCACACAGTGACCAAGCAAGAAAGTTGAAAGCAACATCTCAGTCACCATCAGTAAACCTTACTCATCTCATGTTGGTATGTGTGCATGACTTAACAAACATTTCAATCTAACACTTCAGGCACAGTAGAAGTTAATTTTCTAGTATGTGCTATGTGCTAGCCCTGGTGCAAGTCAACAAACCATTTATCTGTAGACACAGTTAAGGCTTCCACATTATGGTTTGGTGACAATAGAAAGGCTTTTAAAAAAATCATAAAACCATAGAATCATTAAGGTTGGAACAGACATTTAAGATCATCAAGTCCAACTGTTAGCTCCACATCCCTGTGCCCACTAAACCATCATCCGAAGCACCACATCTACCCGTTTTTTTAAACACCTTCAGGGATGGTGCCTCCACCACCTCCTTGGGCAGCCTGTTCCAATGCCTCACCACTCTTTCTGTGAAGAAATTTTTCCTGATACCCAGTCTGAACCTCATCTGGTGAAACTTGACCCCATTTCCTCATGTCCTATCACTGGTCACTAGGGAGAAGAGGCCAACACCCACCTCACCACGACCTCCTCTCAGGCAGTTGTAGAGGGTAATGAGGTCTCCCCTCAGCCTCCTCTTCTCCAGGCTGAACAGCCCCAGCACCCTCAGCTCCCTCTCCTGATAAGACCTGTTCTCCAGACCCCTCATCAGCCCAGTTGCCCTTCTCTGCACCCTCTCCAGCACCTCAATGATTTTCCTATACTGTGGTGCTCAAAACTGCACACAGTACTCGAGGTGCAGCCTCAACAAGGACAAGTAGAGCGGCAGGATAACCTCCCTGGTCCTGCTGGTCACACTATTCCTGATGCAGACCAGGATGCCATTCGCATTCTTGGCCACCTGGGCACACTGCTGACTCATGTTCAGCCAGCTGTCAGTCAAACCTCCAGGTCCCTCTGTGCTGGGCAGCTCTCCAGTCACTCCTCCCCAAGCCTGTAGCACTGCTGGGGTTTTTGTGGCCAAAGTGCAGGACCCAACATTTGGCCTTATTGAAACTCATACAATTAGCCTTGGCCCATTGATCAAGCCTGTCCAGATCCTTCTGCAGAGCCTCCCTACCCTCAAGCAGATCGATACTCCCACCCAACTTAGTGTCATCTGCAAACTTACTCAGGGTGCACTCTATCCCCTCATCCAAGTCAATAAAGATGTTGAACAGGAGCAGCCCTAGCACTGAGCCTTGGGGAATACAGAAAATAACAGATGATGGTTTTAACAGATGATGGTTTTAATATCAGTGTTTACATAGAGTCACAATTTGAATAATGGCACGGTAGCTTTGTACTGCTGCAAGAAAAACATACAGTCACTCTAATTGCATTTTAGATTATCTAATTCCTTAGGTTACCAGAAGATATCAGGTTTAGGGTGGAAGTTGAGGGAAATAACAAATCCATGAACTGTGAAATTCTGTGCCCGCTTTTTGACACAGTAGTATCAGAGAAGCAGCATGCTGTTAGACTAAATATTAATTAGACTGAATATTTCAAATAATATAAAAGCATCATTTCTTTTACAATATCTAACTTTTTTGCTCCCTAACTGCTTAGAAACCCCATAAACAACACAGGAAATGTTCCACTACTGCTGTCTTTCCATTACTACCAAGGCCTTGCCATCCTACAGTTTGCGCACACAGTTCGTTCAGGTAGTGATAACAACATCAGTCACTGCCCCAGTCAGGGGCATAATGCAATTACTACTCAAAAGTCATTGAAACATAACTTTGAGCTGTACCACTAATGGTACATGAACAGCACTCTGCAAATCCTTCCAATAGCCAGTGCTCTACAGATTGACCTCTACTCTGTATTTGACAGTTATTCAGGTGGCATTTCAAGCATTTAAACTAGTGGAAACAAAGTAGATTCGGAAACCTGGCAAGTCAAAACATGAAGTCATGTTACGTGCCAGAACTGGAGAACCAGAGTTCAGTTTCTAGGCAGCAAGCACATAAGCATGTCATTCATATCAGCCTTGTTTCATGTCTTACATGAAAAAATTTGCAAAATAAGTAACTTTTAACCCCAGGAAGAAGCTCCTACTTAAAAACCATTCGCTCAGAAATAGATTTTTAGCTTTGAACCTTTTCTTCCCTGTGTTGGCTCTTGGGTAATGCAGGCTATTCCTTTTACTGCTTCCTTTTCATTCCTGCAAAACAGCTACTATGGCTGTACTGTAAGGAACAGGTTCAGAAGAGAGCTGATGGAAATTTATGGGAAAGCCAGATTTATGCACTGGAAAAGACTGCAACACCTAAATTAAGCAGGATTACGAATGGCTCGTAATTGTATTGGAGGAAAAGAGGTCATAGTGAGTGTGAGGAAGGCATGGAAACAGTGCTGAAACCCCCTGCTGCAATCAACAGTTTGTGGCTACACTCAACAAAAACAGTCATAGCAGGAAGAAAGGAATGTCTTTTGGGTTTGTTTGTTTTTTCTAAGAGGACAATAAAAAGATGGAGTTATGATTAGTTTTGGCAACTCATTGCCAAATGGTAAATGGTTTACCAGCTCACTTCCCAGTCTGGAGCAACCTTTGAACCTGTGGCTCTTTGTCCACAATTCTGTTCCTCATCAGCAGACCGCAGATGATAAGAGACTCTTCTATACACAAGCATAGCATTGCAGCATTACCAGCCTATAACTTTGTCCATTTGCCAAAGGAGTATTTCAAAAGTGCTTGTAAACACCTTCTCTTCAAGACTGATCTACCTCATCAGAATTACGATGAAAATTCCCAGAGAGGAGGTACATCTGGTGTTTTGTAAAACAAAGTCCACTTGAGAATAAAAGACTAAACGCATGTGGTAAGTAAAAAAGATTATAAATAAGAAGACATCCTTCAGAAAGCCAGAAAGTCTGTAGCCCAACTGGTGATCAAAGGAGCATGCAGAGAACACAAACCCTTAACACCAGTGTTCACAAAGGAAGACAATAATTTTTTCTATGCCAGAAACCTTTTATATGGGGAGCAGGGGAATCTTTCTGAAACTTAAGTGAGAGTCGAAGAGGCCAGAAATCCAAAAGGCTCTCTCAAAAGTCCCAGTACAGGACAGGTTTACAAAACTTCTGAAGAAGAGCTCTGGGACTCAGTCCAGACTCACTTTGGTGTCATTGCTGCAGTTGGCAAAAGAAAATTATTGCAAAAGGAAAACATTGTGAACAAGCCAACAGGTCCCTTACGTCCTTTACCTGTGTGTCATCTAAGTGCAACTAGCTTCAAAGATTAAATGTGGATGCAAGAAAGGTTGCTGTCTCCTAATCACCCCTTAACAGTCATTTTGCATTGTGGATAGACCTCACTAGGCACATGTGCATTGAATTCAAGTTTTCTAATGCTTCATTGGAAATGAAATAAAGTCCTATAGCTTCCTCTAAAGCACAAGGTCACTGTAGCTTCTGTATACAAGTAGATTACACTAACTACATTCTTGATAGATTTTTAATAGATGAAGATCGCTGAAGGTATGACTGTAATGTAGGTCCCAATATTATAATGTATTTTGGTATGATGGTCTTTCCAAGGTGATTTTGAGAACTTTTCTTTTTGGTTTTCTCAATATAAATACATTATTTGGTCTCAGAAAAGCCACATCACTTTCAAAATTCATATTTTATGCACTTAATGAATTACTTCTTTTGAATGTGATTCAGACGATCAGCCTCTTTATTTTGTATCCATTTCTCTTTTAGAAAATCGAACAGGAATCTAAGTTGTGCTGAAAACCCAGGTGGGTTTACAATTACTTTAAATTAGAAACATTGTCTGAAATCTTCTAAAAAAATTAATCAGAATTTAATGTTTAGTCTTGAACAGACCTGCCTCAAGTGACATTGCTTAATAGCCTGGTTTCTGACAAGGATGTCTAGACACTCAACAGTATAAATAAATAACAGATTTTAATTTGGTCTGTGCACCTGGATGTTGCAATTTTTTTTTCTGTTCCTGAGAGGCTGATGAATGCTCTATCCTGATACTGTGAGTGTTTTTCAAAAGAAATGTCTCACATCCTTTTCCAAACTGGGTCTTTTTTCTCCTCTACAATCATGGCTACCTTCTATTCAAATAAAACGAAAGGGAGAGAGAAGCCACATCCAGAGGATGCAGGGTCCAGGGCTTGCATTTAGATATTCTGGTTCAGCTTCTGGCTCTGCCATTGGTTTGCTCAGTGATCAAAACACACAATATACCACAGTGCCTCAGTATTCCCAACTGTTATATTACAGGTCATAATACCAGTCTTCCATGTAAAGTTTTTTAAGTCCTGGTGATGAAAAAGGCTGTTAACGAGCAGACAAATGTAATTTTGGTTCTCTAATGACTATTCAGAACTCAGTTTCAGAAACAATGATCTACTAATTACAGACAAAGGTGCAAGATGTGATTCACCCTAATGTGTATTTTAGCATTCATAGCGAGTGCTTAAAGAGAATCAGAAAACATGTAGAAGAGAAGCAAGAGAAGTTCAATTAATCCAATCAATCCATCATTCAACTGAGTCCCTTTCAGTGCTGACACTCCTGCACAAATCATACTAAGTTTTGGCTTAGTGAAGCTATAGGTATTTCAGGGATCACCATATAGCTGGTACAGGAACCATTAAGTCAAACATGATTTGGAAAAAACAAGTATTTTTAGGAGTATGAGACCATTAATATAATTCTCAAGACAACAAGAAATTCTAACTGCTACTTTTTAGAAATCAGATAATTTAATTAGGATATGGAAGCTATTTGGCCTGATATATAAGGATTGACAGTGCTAGAATTGAAATGTAAATGGCTAATCAAGTGAAGAACCAGAAGCTCTAGTACTCTACGAATTTCTCAAGATCATCAAGGAGAAGATACCTGCTGTTCTGACCAGCACAGGCTTGCACAAAACCAGTGAATGCACAGTGACACCCTGAGGTACTGGTAATATGAACAAGTAGCAGACAGAGGTGGAGACACAGCAAGGATTCTAGACTTCATTTAAAATGAATCAGCAATTTCAATGGGTTCTGTCTCATTGCTGTATCTATACCCAAGTAGCATCACAACAACAACAAAAAAATCTTAATTAGCAATGTTTAAGTGTGTAAAGGCTAAAAGGCAAATGTTCCACTTGTACTCTGTTGCTACAAAGAATTTGATGCTAAATCTGCCTTGTCACATGAGAGAGGGAGAATATAGAATGCTAGTAACTAGAAATCCCCATTCATTTACTACACTACAAAAATACTTAATTAAAATATAACAATAAAAAGAACGTGTTTTTAATTTCAGAGAATTAGGTCCTTCAGAGCCAAGTTATCAGAAAGCCATTAAAATAAAGAAGTTGAAAACTAGATTTGCACTGGAGCAGAGATCACCTGGACCATATATATGGCTGGAGTTTCAGGACTGCAACCACTGTAAAAACTCCATTTGGAAGCTGTACCCCTCCATTGCTTGAAACGGTAAATTGGAGTATGCTTCTCCAAACCAAAACAGAAACAACCTTCAGTAGATAAAAAATTGGGGGTTTTTGTGGGTTTTTTGTTTGTTTGTTTGTTTTTAAATGGCTACTCCTTCCTCTAACTCAGGCCAGAAGAAAGAGGGAGATGCCAAGGAGCTTATTCCATGTGACTGCTTTATCCTCAGGTACAAACACTGGGTGCACAGTGGGTGTACTTATTGCTAAACAAGAACATATAATTTTAAGGTCTTTTGGGCTTATTCAGAAAGACCGAGTGAAGCATTTGGACAAAATATAACAGCTATGAATTCTGACTCAGATGCCAACTACATCAGCAGAGATTCTGAAAGTCTAATTGTCTCTTGAAGCAGAAAAGCAGCAGATGCAGAAGGAAACACTAGCAAACATAAGAGGAGAGAAAGAACTCTTCAGTATTGAAAAAAGTTTTTAAAAGATGAAGGAACAGCAGGATGAAAAATACAAAAACATTTCCACAGACACTCAAATGTTCCTACAGCACAGCTCAAGAGCCACTTGAAGCCTGCATTTTTTTCTGAATGAAGCCCCAAAAACATATTTCAGTGTGTCCACCCTATTAAAACTATGTATGAACTTTTTTATGCTGCATTGAATGACCTTCTGTGAGAAAAACCTCACCAACCATAGCTCATAACCTATGTTTAAAATTAAATGAGATAGTTTATCTAGCTCATATTTACTGAAACTCAGTCATTAATATCAAATATTGCTCTATATTTAAATGACAGATAAAATTTACAAGTTAGCAGCTTTGACAATTTATTAAGAATGCTCAGTTTATCCAGTGCAGGAGAAAAACTGAAATTTAAAGAAAAGAAAGATTACTGCTGTTTTCCACTGTCTAAAAGGTGTATCATCATAAGCAAATCGTGGAAATAGCTATCAAATCAAGATACGACACAACGGAGTATTTTTCAAATGTATGATAGAATTAATGCCTTTAAACAGGCACATCCTTCAGTATGAACAAAAGGAGATTATTTAAATTAGAAGCTTCAATCAAGAGAACTCTGAGTTATTAGAGAAAAGTGTGGACCATGAGAAAACCACAGCACTATGTGATTCACATGTGTTGAAGAAAAGTGTTACCAACACAAAAGCTTAAGACATATCCTCAGGGAAAACAAATAACAACCAAAAACATTTAAAAATGTTTCAAAGTTAACATTAACCAGATGGCATACCAAAACTCTTCACCATTATCTTCATCAGAGAGAAATGTGACAACTGTCAAGTACTCTCTGAAGAAAAGGATTTCTTTCTCCCATGGACAATACAGGATTGGTTATGACTCCAGCAAAACCTGAAATGATTTCCTTCATCCTACATTGGCATTACCTTTCTTGAATACTTCATCTGCAGGCATGCCAGAGTTAAAACCTGCAAGTGAACCTCAAGAATTTTTTCCCAGACTTCATAAAATAAACATTCTTAAACTCTTGTCTGTGAACCCATGATGGACTTCAGAGCATTACAAGTGGTCCTATTGGAGCAGGCAGAAATTATGCACCTGATCTCGTTTTGAAATTGTGAGCTAAGCTTAAGAACAAAGAAAACCAATAAAACAACAACAACAAAACACAACAAGCAAACAAAAAAAACCCCACACCAAAGAAACAGGGAAAAAAAAACTAAACACAACAAACAAACAAAAAAAAACCAAAACCCACCACAACCAAAAAGCCACACTGACAATTTTTTAACTGCCAGTTGCTCTACTAACTACAGAAATCTTACAGCATTGTAAAAGGAAAGGATGCAATCCACAGAATTTTACTCAAGCGAGGGCCATTGTACAAAAAAACATTTCCTGAATATCTATATGAGAATGAAAATTTGGTCAAAATTGCAGTCTTTTTTGGACTTCTGTAATCTATGCTATTTGAGCTATTTGAGCATTCTGTGCAATTTTTATGTGATTTAAACAATTATGTATGGAACAGTGAAAAACCTATTACAAAATGTATATTAGAGATATGAAAAACATCAAACTGGTACAGTGGATCATTAATTAAATATATAAATAGATTAAAATGTGAATGAACAATTTAGCATCATCAACATAAAACATAATGATATCGCTTAGCTATCGTCTGCCATATGAACAACAGTCAAAGATAAAGCTGCATGGCAAATTTACATACAGGATTTTCTGACTTTAGTTTGTCTTATCTGAAACTTTAACTTCTCCAGACCATAGCTGTGATATTAACTATATACATTTTATCTTAAAGAGTTCCACCAAGATGTTAAGACAGAAATATAAAAAACTCCAGATCCATAAACTAAATCTTAATTTAAAAAATCAGCTACTGTTGTGTTAGAACTAAAAAGAGATTTGACACCTTCCTCCTACTTGTATCCCAAAACTGAGATTAACAAAATCATCCTCAGCTCTTGCCTAATCTTTGAGTTGAGAAAAATACAGATTCAACCTCAAAGCGCAGCAACTAATTTTTGTTTACTCTTTCACCATTACTCTTTCTGCAAAGAATTATAGACTTGGTCTACCTTTACCACACAGACTGAACCCTCTGAAGATAGGCTAGATATTAGGAAGAAATTCTTTACTGTGTGGGTGGTGAGACATTGGAACAGGTTGTCCAGAGAGGTTGTGGATGCCTCATCCCTGGAAGTGTTCAAGACTAGGTTGGATGGGGCTTTCAGCAACCTGGTTGAATGGGAGGTTTCCCTGCCCGTGCACAGGGGTTGGAACTAGACGATTTTCAGAGTCTTTTCCAACCCAAAGTACTCTATGATTCTCTGAATCTATGACTTATAAACAATCCTTTGTTGTAGGAAGGATAAACATGATGAGCACTCCTCTCTCTTGCCCAAGTAACCATTAGGTATGACAGAGAAAGGGAGAACCAATATGTAATTTAACGATTAGCTCCTTTCACACATAAGACATGGGTTCTAATCCTTTCTCTTCTTAGCACTTACTAGTTTGCTAAATTTTCCTACAGAAATAGGTTTAAATAAAGCTACAACAAGGTTTTTTTCTGCTTTACAGCAAATATGAGACACTATGATTTCCTGTTCTTAAATACTCGTAATTCTTAGGAGCTTTTCTTTTTCAAAATATAAAAAATAGCTAACTTCTGTCTGCCTTTGACAAAAATAAGGTAGTGTAACACAGAGGATAAAGGCAGGTATCATGATCATGGTAAACTATGTCATTAAACCTCTTCCACCTAAGAACACACCGTAGCAATTTTTCAGTATTGTAATGTATTCACAGTTTTGCCTCCAAAAGTTACACACTGTGTATATAAACAAAGTGACTTCAGCCTAAACATCCAATGTCTGATTCTTCTTCCCTGACAACATTATTACAAAAAAAAATGTTCCAAGAAAGCGGCATTTATCTCTACTTTTATAAAATGAGTGACCCTTTAATATAATTGGGTAAAAATAATTCACGTATAAAATATGTGTATAGTACTGGAACAGAGGAATTTACTTTCCTTTCTAGAATTCACAAAAGAAGTATTACATATTCAGAAGTTTATTTTAATGAATATGGACTTATCTGAGAATATCAGTGCTTTTCACACTGAACTGCAAAATTCTACAAAATTTTGGGTTAAGTTTCATTCATCATGATCTGGAGCCTGCCACGAGGGACCAAAAAAATAATGAATTAAAAATACTAACAGAAGAAACCCAACTTCATCAAGGTCAATGTTCCTATTAATTTTTATGCAAATTTGGAGAAGAATAATGGTATTTGGGAGTTTTTAATTTATTTTTTTTTAATGTCTCTGATTTAATATGCTTCAGCTCAATAAAATTAGTTGCCTTCACCTTTAGGAACCATATCACCTGTCCAATGAAGTTAAAAGACAGGAAGGTAGACACCAAGGCTGAGGATTTGTTGATTGCTGTGTACATACCACCTTTCATCATCCCCACTTCATAGCACTTTCTTAATCGGCAAGCCTGGCAACTCTTTCTTCTGTTCTTGTCGATTGTGCACTGGTTAGTAGCAGGACACATGTAGTCATTGTGCCCTGTAAAACCAGAAGTAAGGACACAGTTATACACAGACATAACAAAACCACCTAAAATACTCTCTTATTTTTCACTATTTTGTGCAGCTTCCAACACCTCAGGAAGAAGGTAAAGTTGCCATCACAATCCATCATAACAATTTTGATAGACAGTGAAACTAACATCTAGTCACAATATGTTTATTGACAAGTTCTTTAAAAGTACTATTAAAAACACAAATTAAAACTTCTCTAGAATAATTACAACTATGAACAATTAAAGCAGTCACAAAAGAGGATAGATTGATATGAACAAATCCCTTGAATTCCTTGCACTTAGCCTGAGAAAAACAATGCCATCTGGTCCATGTGCCTGTGTTGATGTTAAGCCAACAGACTGCACAAGATCATTAGAGGTTTATAGCATTAAAAAGGTCTATGCACCAAACATTTTTTTATATCTTCCATAATCTGAAGCAGTTAAGAAACAAACAGCATAAAACAGAAGCAACAGCTATTAATTAATTATATCTCAGAGATAAATCAGTCTCTAATTACAATTGCATGTCTATTGATATATGCAAAAAGCTTTTGCCATTATAAATGATTCAACTGAATTTGGTACTGGTAACTTTCTTCAAAGCTCTGTTTGCTCATTATTATCCCCTACATCTCAATTCTCATTACAAATGTTTTCAGCATGCCATAATTTGTTATTGTCAACAAGCCTCTATTCCAAATTTCTCTTAAAAATGTGTGCTTAAGCCTGCTACAAAATTATTTTCCAACAATAGACAAAGTTTATCAAGGACAAAATACACTATCCAAAATGATCCTATTGGTGCTCTGTATTAATCTAAACACAACCAAGGTACAGCACACAATGAAACAATTTTACTGCAGAACTGTGTGTTCTTTCTTCCAGGTCAAGGGATCAGCTGGAGGTAGAGTAGGGTAAAAGTTTGGTCTCATCAAATCATCTATCCTTGACTAGAAATTAGAAAATAGAGTAAAAATCACTATCAGATTACAGCAGGAACATCTGCTCTCTAATGCTACATAATTCGGATCCAATCAAAATAAGGAGCCAAACTTTAAATGTGTCAAAATGGTGACAGCTGACTACACACTTTGTCAGATAGACAGAATTATTATTTTTTAGTTGTACTTGACAGAGCAGTGTAATACTGAAAAAATCTGAATCCACAGGCTTTGCTCTGGGGCTGAGGTAAAAAGGTAGAAGAGAAACATTCCCTCAACCTCAGCATGAAAGACCATTTTAATTTTCAGTTCCTCTGGTAGGATACAGATTGTTCTATACCTGATTCAAAACACTTCACATGTAAGGAGAAAAAAAGTCAGACAGAAAACAGCTTCAACCATAATACCATATGTACAGGGAAAAACAGAAAGCTGTGCTTTTTGGAAAATGCACAGAACAACAGCAAAAGATTGTAACACCTGACCTCAATCACCAGCCTTGTTTTATAAGCCAAGCTCTGCAATAGTATGAGAAGACGGAAAAGTTAAATTACTCTTCTTAAAAACAAAGACAGACTTGGACAGAGTATCTGATCTTCCTAGGGAAGTTAAATAGTAAATTCCTAAGGGAAATAGGCACAGGCTATGAATTCAGCAAATAATTCAGAACACCATTTAGGTCTCTGTAAAATAAGCAGATAAATGTTCCCACATAGGTCAAAGCTGAACACACACTTGTCAGCTTTTCTGGACTGGTTGATTCTCATAATGCTCAACTCCCAAAAAAAAAAAACAGTTACAGTATGCAAAAATCAAGTCAAGTGGAATTACTATCAGCAGGGCAGCCATCCTTTTCCACAGTGCTTAAATGAGTGATAATCTTTTCTTTTGCTCTGAACCTGCATTTCCTTATGCAAACCTCAAGCAATGGGGAACAGGCATTTGGTTTGTAGAATACTACAAAAAAACCCCAATCCTTTCTCTGATAGAGCTACAGTCTCTACTGAAATTAACTTGATTTGTATAATCATATTTTTACGTTGAAAATTTTATCTTAAATATAAGCTTTAAAGGCTATCGCAATTAGTTTTTTTCATGCACATGACCTGCACCTTAGACAAGCCACTCCTCTTTCAAAGTGCTTGCCAGATCTCACAGAAAAAAATTGTACCGTTTCGAACACATAAACAGAAAAAGTGTGTGAGGGGCATACCTCTTCAGATTATGAGTGCCCTAGTAATGTAATTGTTTAGACTACATACTTGCTGTAAATCTTGGAAGAAGAAAATGCATTTAATATCTCTCATAATTTTTTGTTCAGTTTAACCAACAAGCCTTCAGGAGACCGGCAAAGATGTAAGCAACCAGAAAAAAAGTACAGAATTAGACTATACAGTGGAAAATATTATCAAATTAATTAGGGAAGAAGATAGAAACAAAGAGAAGAAGGAAGACAGGAACCTTTCCTGCTTCTCCACAATATCATCTGATTTCAAGTATTCAGTCACAGGAAATTTCCTTTGCAAGGCACGGACACAGACCAGGGCAGTCTAGCTTAGGGTGCCCTAGAAGTGGAACAGATAGAAGAATACTGACAGAAAGAAATGTCTTCAGTGATCACTGAGGATCATAAAGGAAAAGCACAAGACACTTGGCCTCTGTGGTCTTACTGGGTTTGTTTAAAATAAGTTATTAGATAATTTACACAAAATTTAAGGCCATAAGTTTAATAGGGTAGAGTCCTTACTTTTAATCCTCTTGCACTGTCTTGAGCTATGAAGGGTTTAAGGAAGCTATTTGAGGAGCTTGAGGAGGAGTGGACTGTTCTTCTTATGATATCTCACATATTGTACATTTTAAAACAGTAAAAATAACATTAAGTATTTTTATAGCACTTCACTATATGCTAAGGTCTTTCCAGAACATGGTACAAAGATCTGTCTCTTTTCTGAAAGCACTAATTTTAGATTACAATCTATATAACAACCAATAATGGAGAGGGGGAAGATGAGGAAGCAAAGGGTCAACAAGAAGATTAATAGCAGAAATTAGGAAGATTTTGAGTTTATTTTATCCCAGCCTGTCATAATCAGAGCTTTCTCTTACTGCACATGCAGTCTAACTTTCTCTCATCACCATGAGTCATATGTCTAGTATTTATGTGCAGATACTCATCACTGTCAGTCTAAGGGTTCTCAGAGAGCTGTGGTGTATGCACAGCAGAGCATGCTTGAATCAGAGTGGGCAGATTATTTGTTTGTGAAGGCTTCAGTCAGCAAAACACTTCATATTTCTTTAAAGTTAAGTGTTACTACATTCAGCATAACATTTAAGCATCTGTGTGCTTCTAGAAGTAGTCCCAACACAGTATATATATGGTTGAAGTTAAGTACATGCTTGAGGGTTTACTGAATTGCACCATTGAAGAGCTGCATTAATTTTATACTTCACCAGGAAGGATGAAAATTGGGGTCATAGTAATATATCCATGGCAATGAAGATAACAATGTCCTGAGTTCAGCTGGGATAGAGTTAATTTTCAGAAGAAGCTGGGAGGGGACACAGCCAGAATAGCAGACCCAAACTAGCCAAGGGGATATTTTACATGGCATGTGTCTTGCTTGTTTAGTGGTCAGGATGAACCTCAAACCAGAGGGCAGAATTGCTCTCTATTATGCTCCCCTGCTCCATCCTTGCAAAGGAATATAAAAGTGCAATAAGAAAGAGAGACTTCAAAGGTTGGAAATTAAAACTGGAACAAGTTTACTGTAACACAGGAAAAAGGAGTAACACATAGGGTAAGGAACATATATATAAACATATGTACAAGCATATACAAAACAATCTCAATTGATCACAGGAACAGATAGGTGAGAGGCCCTTGCAGCAAGGCCGCCTCAGGAGAGGGGCCCATGGCTCTTCACAGCACCTGACAGAGTTGGATTCTGCAGAGCACATGGCAAGTTGAAGAACCTCCAAGTAGCATCACCAAACAAAAAGAAAAGCACAGGAAAAAGGGGCTGAGCTACCAGTTCTCCTGGCTTTTAGAGTATGGCAGGAAACAGGAGGGAATACTGACTCCTCCCTGTTCCAACCCTCCAGGGTCCTCCAGGGTCCTAAAGACCCTCTCTCTAGTTCCTCTTAAGAGATGTCAACAATTTGTCATGTCCACTCACACCATAACATTACATAAACTGGGTGAATTGGCTGGGGAAAGTGGAATCACAGTTTGGGAAGAGGCCAGACACTGGGTTCCAGGCAGTGAGGAATTGCACTGTGCATTGCTTGCTTCATACAGTCTTTTAATATTATTGTTATTACTTCTTCTCTCCTTATATTGTCCTATGGAACTGTCCATATCTCAACCTGTGAGTTTTTACCTTTTTCTTATGAGTAGTTGCAGCCCAGAAGGCCAACTCCATCCTGGGCTGTATCAAAAGAAGTGTGGCCAGCAGATTGAGAGAGGTGATTCTGCCCCTCTACTCTGCCCTGGTGAGACCTCACCTAGAATACTGCATCCAGCTCTGGTGCCACCAGCACAAGAAAGATGTGGACCTGTTGGAACATGTCCAGAGAAGGGCCACAAAAATGGCCGGAGGGCTGGAGCACCTCTCTTATGAGGACAGGCTGAGGGAGTTGGGGCTGTTCAACCTGAAGAAGAGAAGGCTCCAGGAGGACCTCATAGTGGCCTTCCAGTACCTGAAGGGGGCCTACAGGAAAGCTGGGGAGGGTCTTTTTACAGGGGCTTGCAGTGAGAGGACAAGGGGTAATGGTTTTAAGTTGAAAGAAGAGAGATTTAGGTTAGAGATCAGGTGCAAATTATTCAGTGTAAGGGTGGTGACACACTGGAACAGGCTGCCCAGAGATGTTGTGGGGGGTCCATCTCTGGAGGTGTTCAAGGGCAGGTTGGATGGGGCTCTGAGCAGCCTGTTCTAGTGGAAGGTGTCCCTGCCCATGCAGGGGAGCTGGAACTTGATTATCTTTAAAGTCCCTTCCAATTAAAAAAATTCTGTGATTCTATGCACACCTTAAGGTGCCAAGCAAGAGATGATGAGTGGGAAGACTGCAGATGAAAAGCAGAAACTCCAAACGAATAGCCTAAAAAGCAAGTGGAAAGTTTAAACAAACAGTAAAGGAAAAAAAAAAAAAAAAAAAAAAAATGCACCTTGACATTGCATATGCTAATACAGTATGAACAAATGTTGTATGTAAAATTAAAAGTTAATACCAATTTTAAGTTCAAGTGTCCAAATAAAACTGCAATGACA